>NC_136065.1:560247445-560767445 GCF_964261635.1 Lissotriton helveticus
GGTGCACTGGGAGGGAGAGACAGTGCGAACAGGCCTCTCCCGCCTCCCCAGTGGAGGCTTCCCACCTGCACCCTCAGCGCTCCAGGCGCCCGGAAAAGGGTTCTTCCACTGTGGCGATACTGCAACGTCTCGCCCGGGAGGGTGGAGCCCGTCCGCTCATTTGACCCCGCGATCGCCAGTAGCTACCGAACTCTCAAAATGGCGATCGACCTGGCAAGAGCGGGCCCAGCATAAAGAAATGGCCCGGTCACTGGTTGACTCCACCACCGTAGTCCTCCACGACCTTGAAGATTCTAGAGGAGCCGCGGGAGTCTCCGACCCCCGCAGACACCCCCGATGGGGAATGACTGCCATGATCGCCCGTGGAGTGAGGAAACTGTATCCGCGGGACGTCGGCGCTCCCATGCTGGCGCCAGCCTCACTTTGAATTACTAGAATCCTGCAAACCTCAGTTCCGGTGAAAGCACACTGTGACCCGGTAGGAAAAATTGTTGCACCCCCTCCCCTTTTTGACTGATAGTTCAAACCACCAATCCTTTCCTTTGCCCTTTTACCAGAACTTTGGACTGCCTCCCCCTCTTTTACATTTTCTAGAGAAAACAAAACATTAACCACTACATTAGCATAGCAGTTGACACCAGAACTGTTTTCAAATTGAAAACCAACAACATCTTCAACAGAATCCTTTTTGTTTCTGCTGTGACCCTGCTACAGCACAGGCATTGTCCCCAGCAGTAATTCTGCAATGCCGGTAAGAATAGCTGTGGTGCCTACTGGACTCACTCACCCCCGCGGCGCCCCACGCCGTTATTTGCTGGGAGGCAACTTACTAGACATCACCTTCGTGCCATCTAGATTTCAGCGCGTTCTGCTGCCTTGGAACTATTCGCACAACAGACTGCTACTGACGACCCACCCCCAGGCAACATCTTCTGAATTTTCATAATTTGAAAGAACTAGTAACATGTCCTCATCAGGAATTTCCTCATGAAAAGTCTGCAATGATGATTCTTGTAACTCTATGGTCTCCAAACATTCGATAAATTCGCCATCAAGAGATTGATCAAAAAAATCATTCAAGTCATCTCCTCCTTGTGAGAATATTTCATTATTCGTGCTGTCAATTTCAATAAATGTATTGGATAATTCAAAAGAAATTGCCACGGTCTCTTCGTTGTTTAAATGTTTTTACTGTTTTTGTTTTGTTGTATATATTTATAAGTTATTAAAGTTTTATAATCCTACTACTTTGTTGGAGTGCTATATATTTTTAATGTGACACATAAATGTAAAAACTTTGATGTACAAAGAGTCATCCCTGGAATCTTCCGCTTCAGGCTCGGTCCCCTCCCCAATCACAATACAGGATGGTTTTCAGATAGTAGGAACACGTGTGGTGTGATGGATCTCATCGGGTGTGGGCCTTGATCTACTATAACTCCTTTGAAGAGGGGTGATTCTTTACAGCTGGGGCCATAAACTACATCTGCAGGGCTAGCTGATAGCCTGGACAATCGGACACAGAGGAAGAGGAGTGTCAGAGGGTGCGGTAGTGAATAGGGCGAAAGGGAGGTGTCGGGCGGGCACAGAGTGTGATTCTCAGGGAAGAGCAGCGCAGATGGGGAGAGGTTTATTGCCCATGCATAACACAGAGAGCGGGGGTGACCAGTGCCTGGGGAAGATGCTTGCGAGGGGGAGTCATGCTACGAATCGACAGCGTGCAGAGAGTGGGTCTGGTCAAGGCATCTAAAATGGCTGCCGTGCACGACAAAAGTGTGGCATTTCAAAAAAGGCAAGATGGCGCAAACAATGTTTTTCAACACTTCCTCATTTCCTTCGAATCGAACGTTAACAGACGTTGCTGCATATTACCAAAGTTAAGCGATATTTATCGCTAACGATGCTTACCAACGAATTTTTTACCGCTAAGCATCGTCAGAAATTATCGAAGATAAACCTTGCTATTATCAAGGTTTATCGCAAATGCGATAAAAAACGACCGCAATGCATTAATATCGCTGAAAACTCAGCGATATTCATGCATTACCGAGCTAATGCTCTTAGCCATGTTATCCACCTCCCATTGGATAACATGGCTAAGAACTGCTCAGGGCAGGTGTTAGTTTTTGGAGATATTCGCGCTTAGCGCGAATATCTCCAAAAGTTGGTAATAGGAGATATATATCTTGCATGTTGTAATGCAAATTATTGTGGTATATGGAACTCATACCATAATCTCTCAGGAAAGCAGAAACTGATCCTTTTGGGACCGCCTGAGAAGGCCTAGGGGGTGAGGGGTACTCTACTTTGCCCCCTTTTCACGTTCCGAACTATTTTATTTTACTCTCTTCTGTAATTACACAAAATAGCAGCGATAAGATGCATCAGAGACACACAGTGAGAGAAAGGAGGCCGGAGATGAAGAAGAGATGTCAAATACACATTGGAGATAATATAGTGGGAGAAGGGAAGTAAATATGAGTAAACTTACCATGTAACATAAAAATGTTGCACTCTATACTATAAGTCTCATTTTATACTACAATCACTTCGCTACAACCTCATAAATTAAAAATAAAAATGAATAATGTCTCAAACAATTTTTGATTTCTAAATATAAATTTATTCTTCTGAATTTTCTAAATTTGAAAGAACTAGTAACATGTCCTCATCAGGAATTTCCTCTTCAATCATCTCATCTGGAATCTCCTCATTAAAAGTCTGCAATGATGATTCTTGTAACTCTATGGTCTCCAAACATTCGATAAATTCGCCATCAACAGATTGATCAAAAAAATCATTCAAGTCATCTCCTCCTTGTGACAATATTTCATTATTGGTGCTGTCAATTTCAATCAATGTAGTGGAATCATTCAAGTCATCTCCTCCTTGTGACAATATTTCATTATTGGTGCTGTCAATTTCAATCAATGTAGTGGACAATTCAAAAGAAATTGCCACGGTCTCTTCATTGTGAGCCATTTTATTTTGAAATTGCTTGCTGTAAATTGCAGAAAAAAATAATCACTTTCATTTATCGTTTTTAGTAATACATAATATAAAACTAACTTTATCAAGTATTTAGTATAACAGAAGGACTGCAAATAAATAACAGAAAACATTTTTCAAATTATCTTCAAGTGTACAACATAGTTCCCCTTACAAATTAACAACTCACCTTTTTAAAAGTAGGAGAAGTGTTAGTACTGTGTAAATCAAACACCAGAAATTCACCACCAAAAATTCCTCACAAATGTACCTCAGACAGTAGTATCACAAAATGGCTGTGGTTTCCTCTCATTTGAGATATATACATAACCAATTAACTTTCATCACACACAAATACAAAACCAAAGTAACATTTTAATTGGTTCTAAATTTCAACACTTTCAAATGTGTTTTCCCCATGCAATTTTCCATAGGACATTTACATACGTCTACAGCCTGAATGGCTGAACGGAATGACACCAAACTTGGCAAAATGGTACATCAAACCTAAGAGGTCAGGAAGGATCTACTAGCCGAGAGACAAGATGGCGGCCGCTACGGACTGTTTGGAATGTTTACAGACGCCGGAGAACCAATCAGCTTCGCAAAGCTCCGTAACGCGAAAAGTACGCGAAGCGGAGCGCTGTTACAGATATATATCTTTTTTTGAACGTTAATTTCTCAAAATCCACTGGAGCACATATATTGAGACCTAGCAAAGGCACATCGGGCTACCAGTCCCTAATATTTTGCCAAGTTTCGTGCAAATCCATTCAGCCGTTCGATTATTATTATTATTTATTTTTTTTGCCCCGCGGGGCCCTTTTAAAACCTCCACATCAAACCTAGGGGGTCAGCGAGGATCTACTATGCCCCCTTATGGTCATTTGCCCCTTCGCTTTGGCCTCCTCTTGTCTCTCGATCCTACCGAGAGACAAGATGGCGGCCGCTACGGACTGTTTGGAATGTTCACAGACGCCGGAGAACCAATCAGCTTCGTTTCACAAAGCTCCGTACCGCGAAAAGTCCGCGAACCGGAGCGCTGCCCGGTCCGCTGTTACAGATATATATCTTTTTTTGAACGTTAATTTCTCAAAATCCACTGAAGCACATATATTGAGACCTAGCAAAGGCACATCGGGCTACCAGTCCCTACAATTTTGCCAAGTTTCGTGCAAATCCATTCAGCCGTTCGGGCTAAAAGTGAGGCCAACCGCCCTATGGGAAACTCAATGTTAAAAACACGTTTTGGGACCCCCCTTTTTTCTCGGCCCCCCCTTGACGAAACCCCCCCAAATTTTCAGGGGCTGCTCAGAAACGAAATGTTCCATTTTCCTGAAAATTTCAGCCAATTCCGTCCACAAACGCCAAAGTTATTAGACATAGAATTTTCAAAAATCCCATAGAGAAAAAATCCTAACTATATATACCTACTGGCGACCGCCAGTAGGTAATATATATATATATATATATATATATATATATATGTATATATATAAAAAATGTAAAGAAAAAATGGTCCACAGTTAAATTATGCATTGCCCTTGGAAAAACAACTCAACAGTACAGAGGGCGTGGGTGGTAGCTGGGGGCAGCTGTCATGTTGATGCCCTACCAAGAACATGCTTGAAGAATGGCAGCCTCTGGGAGAATGAGCTGACATTTTCAATGGGAGAAATAAATGCAGTGCTGCATAGAAATAAAATGCAGGGGGCGGCAACAGGTAGATGGTCTTGCATTCAGGGTTGACTGCATATACATCAGCATAGGTGACACACATAGTCATTAGGCCAAATGCCACTTGCTCTGTTCAAATACAATCTATGATAGGTTTGCAACAATATGTCAACTAAGGAGCAATGGGGGGTTATGAGAAAATGGGGAGAAAACGAATCTAAAGGAAATTCAGACACCTGTGGTACAAAGGGCAAAAGTGCCCAGAGTATTATCTTACCAGAGGGAAAAAAAGAGTGTACCTTACATGTGTCAACAGGGACTGGAGGTCATGAACATGGCACACAGATGTTACACAGTTTTCCACTGAAAGCAAATTAATATTACTGAAAGCCATTGGGTTCTCAGGCCTGTGCTTCTGTGTATAAGACTGATCAGGACAATCAGCTTAAGGGGTATTAGGCATGAGGCTAGCTAGATGTAAGCTGATTATCTTGTTAGCAGAGCACGATTCTGTCAGAACATTTCAGTAGAGTCTGATAGCTGCCAAATAGGTCTTGAAAGTGTCAGTCGGAACCAGTGATTCCTCCAGGCACACAAAAAAGGGCAAGCATTTTCCCCAAGGTTTCAAGGGTCAGTACAAATGGCGAAACAAAGATCACTGGGCATCGGGAGTTTCTGACCTGTTGCCTCCTTGCCCAAATTATGCTTAACCTTACACTCCTCTTGGACAAAAGTAGGCAGGATGAAGGTCTAGCGAACAAAATGGTGACAGAGGTAGAGAGCCTAGGCCGTCGGATGGCATTGGCTTATATAGAGAGTCCAATTGACTTGCATATTTTCTTTCCATAGTGAGGAACATTTTGCCTTCTTGCCCAATCTTTCCTTTGAGAATGACCACCAAACAGGACAGGAGGGTTCTCAAACACAAAGAACTAACAATTACAGGAACCATCCATTTGTTGTTCAGAGAACTGGAGAGCTGTGGCTCAGACTGAAGCACCACCAACAATTCCAGGACCTAGGGCACCATCTTGAGTGAATGCCTTGGTAAAGGATCCACTGCAGACAATAAACCATATATTCTCTCGTTCTCCAGCAGCAGCCGGTGCCTCAATGAAAGTGACAGGGCAAAGACTACAAATAGCTCATTCTTGGCTGAATGTCTTTAGTACCAGGATCATCGTTGTCCAGATGTATATCCTGATCGGTCAACATCACTCTCCTTCTAGAGGGTGGATGAGGTGATGGATTCGCTGTTCTGCTCTCAGGGACTTCAGTGGCCTTTCGACGTGTTACAAGAGACCATCAGTTGAAGTGATGGTGCCAGGCACACTGGCATTGCATGTACTCGTTGCACTTCTTGGCAGTGCAGCGATCATTTGGAGTAATAGATACCGCCTGTACCAAATGGAAACAATGCTGTGCCTCTTCCTCACAGATTGGTCCTCAAGGTGTCGAAGAAGTAATAATCCTGACATCTGGGCAGTCTTCAGACTTTTCACCTGTACTCTTTCCCTCCTGACTTGTAACCTATGTTGTATGTGCCAGTAAATTATACATACCGCCTTATTTTTATTTGTTAATACTTAGTTTGTGATTTTATGAGACACTATGCTGTTTCCTAATTATTATTTACTGAGGGCTACTGCTGAAGGGAATCTTCCTGGCCTTTCCCAACAGGCCTGTTGTGATGTGACAGCTGTGTTTTCACAGTCCTCGAGACCATCCGGCAGTAAATACGCTTAATTTTAACGACGTTGAAACAGATTTTAAGGGTAGAGGACAGGGGCCTGTGAAGCCTCATGAAGCCCATTCGATAATGGTGTGATCTACCACAGCAATGAAACGTATGACCACCTACATCTGCTGGGATCATAGGTGAGCTAATACAGAGGCTTGGCATGCTAGGCTCGCTGAAGCCCCAAGAAACTGTTCGGCCTGGAGCATCTGCCCCTGCAAGATGATTTTTCTGAACTGTATTGCACCGCAGGGCCACGGATGTCACCACTCTTGGCGACATGACTTGTGCCGGTCGTGGGCCTATCGCGGCATAAACGGCTGCAATTGGAGGGTCTCAAGCTAAGGGAGGGCTAAACCCCCGTTCATAGTTATCCAATTGCACGCTGTTGACTGCTAGTGCTGCCTTAGAGGTGAGTGGGGAATCCAATGGCTGGAGGGTCCATTCAAAGCACGCTGGGTCGTCGCTGAAGGCCCTGCACTTACCTATCCATCATGGATGGCGATAATAGGTCACACATTGTGATGGCAATTTAGGCATAATATATGATCTATAAAGTTTCAAGAAGTTCAGCTGGAACCCTTTGCGAGCCTTCAAGAACACCATCAGGTGAGGCATAATTTGTTTTCAATCAGTGCAAAAAAGATAGCAGTGAGGTCTTCAGAATATCATTAATGGAAGTCCAAAACCTACAGTCACCGATATTTGGCACGGTCAGGGATTTACTCCATGCCGAAGAGCTCCTGCGGCAAACACTCCTTGATGAGGCATGAAGTTTGTTGTTAGAGACTGAATCCCATATCGGTCAGTGGAGGAGATAGGGCAAGCAAGATATTATACCACTTATGCCATGACTAGCAACATCACTACCAAATCACTCACCTGTTGGGAGAGACTAGCCGAATTGTTATGGGGAATGATAACATAGCCTGACATTTCTCAGAGTACTTCAAAACACTATACTCCAAGGTGGAAACCATCTTAGACCATGCCTTGAGAGAATTCCTTTTAGACCTCCTGCTGCGACTACGATCAGGGATGGAGAGGGACCTACTGGAGGCTGACCTTACAGCCTTGGAGAAGACAGCAGTTCTGGCACAACTGCTGCCAAGAAAGACTGAGCATAAATGGATTTCCAACTGAATTCTTCAAGGCCTTTGCTTCTAAATTACTTGACCCCTTGACCACTTTGAAGGGTGACTCCCTGGAGAAGGGGGCGTTACCCCCTGATCTTCAGAGGTCAGATATTGTAGATATTCATAAACCCAGCCAACCGCATGATTTATGCTACTGCTATAAACCAATCTCACTTTTAAACGTGGAGGTTAAAGTAATGGCTAAGGCTCTGGTTAACCATCTATTTAAGGTGAGCTCGTCTGGTGGGTCAGGATCAAGCCAGATTCATGCCACATTCAGGCAACAGACATAACATTATGTATGTCTATAACACATTAGCACTCTCCAACAGATTAGAAGATCCCACTGCGCTGCTCCTTACTGATTTTGAAAAGTCATTCAACATAATAATTTGGAGTAACCAGTTCTCTTTGATGCAAAGATTTAATGTGGAACCCAAGTTTCTCAAATATATCATACTCCTTTACACAGATCTCTCAGCAAGGGTCAGAGTGGGACCAGGGGTTCTGGACTTCTGTCCAATCCAGAGGGGCTGTATACACTTTACTGTCTTTAAAAGGACCTTCATACTTGAGTTGGATCATTAGATATAGTAAGGAGCTTGTATGAGGGACCTCATCGCTCCTGGTCCCCTCCCTCTTTTATACAATCCAGAGGGACACCGGACAGGTTGTCCTCTGTCCCTGTTGCTCTTTGCCATCACAATTGAACCACTGGTAGAATGGTTACAAATAAATGCTCAAGTGAAGGGCTTTAAATCGGTAATGGGTAGTGTCTGATAGAGTGGTATTGTATGTGAATAATGTCCTCGTGTTCCTAGAGTACCCGGAATGGTCAGGCCCGAGTTTTGCAGCTCCGGGTCTTTGGAGACCTCATAAGGTTAAGCGCAAACACTGCTAAAACTGTGCTATACCGAGTTGGTAACCAACCCTAAAATCTTACATGGGCTCAAGACATACAGGTGGTCAAGAAGGGTGTTTAAATCATTAGGTACATATGTTACATAGGACACTATAGTCACCTGATCCAACTTATCAACTTATCTGGGAGAAAATAAAAGGTGATGTGAAATTGTTGGCGATACTACCACTCTCCATAATGGATAGATTGACCATATTTAAGATTGTGACCCACCTACCGATAACTTATGAATGGTGGTATGATACTGGAGGCAAACCCGGCTTTGCATCTCAAAAGTGGGCTATGCAGTGGGTGTTGTTAAACACTTTGTCGATAGTGTAAAATTGAAACTCATGCTTGGCCCCAGCAATTATGCATGCCATTAAAATGATGGTGATATACCCATAAAGGCATAAGCTGGGGACTTCAACTCATCGAACCACTGTGGGAAGACAGACAGCTGCCATACATGACAAAACGACAGGATTTTAAACAGTGGGATCTAATTGGGATCTCCACTTTGGGAGCTGTGATGCTAGGAATGACCCTTAAGTCCTACCAAGAACTGCAAAAGCAATATGATCTTCAATCCCCTGAAAGCAAAGTTATTATTGAGTGAACTGGAATCCCATAAAATATGGCAGATATACTGCCCCCATGTCATTAATATGCCACTTTCATTTGAAAGGTTGAACCAAACAGACACTGAACTTGTGCGGGATCTCAGAAGACTTTGGTTAACTCAGGTTAAATATCCACAAAGCGTGTATCTCCCCGGACACAAATTGTGGAAGATGGGGGATGATAAATTCTCCATCATGTTTGAGATGCACACCTAAGGTGGAGTACTTGATGCACACAGTTTGTGGATGTGGATTGCTCACTACCTTCTGTCGGGTGTTCTCTCTACTTTGAAGAAGGTACTGAAGTTGACAGTACCTAAAGATCCCAAATTAATTATCCTACAGATTACCCCTGATTTGATGGCCAACAGGTACAAGATGGAGTTGTGGTTGGCACCGATTGTGGCAAAAAGGGACATTGCATGAACATAGAAAGACACTATGGCCCGTTACAGTGGGGAGTAGAAGAAGGGACTGAACCACTGCATGAGCATGAATACGCCCATATATAAAGCTAATGGTTGTCCACAGAAATCTTCTAAGATCTGGTGAGACTGGTGGCAGTACAGAGGGACTGTGCTGGATCCGATTGCCTCCATTAATACTTTATTTAACTCTGAGGTTAGAGTATGACAAATGAGGATCTGTCCCAGGTCTGGTCTAATTTGACAGACTCCTATGGAATTATGTCCCTTTGAAGGAGTTCACCACGAGGAGTTTGGGGGGAGTGGCGAGGAACGTAAGGAGGACCAGATGTTTTTTTTAACTGCATTTTCGCTTTCTATCATTATTGTTTCATTACTTATTATTATTGCACTTTGCCCACAATTTTGTGGGAATAAAAAAAGTGCTGTTAAAAAGTAATGACATTTCCACTGATGGAGTGGAGTATAACCAACTATAAATTCAGAATATTAGAATAGGGGAGTAGTTCATAAAACAGTCTTCTCCCTCCAGAACCTGATGCAGAAGAGGGAAAGGTGAAGTTACATACTAAGAATGTTGGTTAGTTCCCAAAATATATTGATGTTTCCACAAAGAAATACACAGTTGAAGTTGCAATTGCAAATATCCTGGTCCAGTTTTCTGTATGGATTTGTGGCAGATGGCCAAGGAACTTGAAAAGCACCCTTTTTGGCACAGTTCGCCAAAAAAATTAGAAAGATGAGGAAACCCTTTCACACCAATTAAGACCTAGTACAAAATTGGCTACCACATTCTGAATAACTTGCAGTTTCCCTTAGTGGAAAACACAAATAAAGAATTCCTGTGGTTCAGCGGGTAAACAGACACCACTATCACCATGGCCACTTTTTGCAGCAGCCATTCAAGAACAGAAGAAGGATTTTATAAAGTGTTTTTAGAACAGAAAAATAGATTGAATGGAATCAATGTATTAATCTGCAGAAGTGAAAGATCAAGAACAAATACTACATTCTCTGCAGATTGAGTTGATGTAGGAGAAATTGGCATGTAAGCAGGATATCAATCATAAGTCTAGTGTAGGTGGGGCCACACAACACTCCCATCTTGAGCTTAATGCTGTTCATCTTCAATTAAATCTGGTTCATCCATTCTTCGGTGGCTGCAAGACACCAGTCATAAAACAATTTTGCATGAATCCCAACTTAACATGAATCCTTACCCCAAGCTTGGTACTATCATCAGTATCACAATATAATGTAAATTCCAAGGATCTGATTAATGCAGTTACTTTGGAGATGAATTAAATAAGGTGGCGCCCCATACAACAAAGGGCAACAATAGGCCAGAGAAACTCACTGAATGTGGTCTTAAAGAAAGGACCTCAGCCTTGCTGTCACACTGACTCACCCCAACAGAAAGCAGTTGATTAAGTATGGACTAAAAGGAAAAACAAAGGCACCAGAACGATATAAAATGGCAAGGGCAGTCATTGTCACACAGAAGTATCAACTCATCCATGACTGCCACCAGGGTGGACTCTCGATCATGAAGGGGACAGAACCAGACAGACACATCCAACAGTTTCTTACACTCTACATAAGAGTAAAGATTGTAATGCGCCCTCGTCACTGTGTTTTTCCCCGAACATGTGCAATAACATGGGCAGATAGTGGCCATGCTGCGGAGGATCTGTGTTAGAATTCTTTAAGAAACCGAGGGGCCACTGTGGCCTTTTCCCAAGATATTGAGGCAACTCCTGAATTCAGTGACTTATTGTTCTCAGAGGGGGGGTTACAGCATGTACTACCAGCTTTAAATGTTCGCTGCACGTGGGTCTAGAGGAGAACCAGACAAACTAGAAACTGACAGATTCGAGGAATACCAAGTAAGAGAAGTTAACAGAGGATATGCTAGAAGTGCAGATAAATTGCTATTAATAGTCTCTGGAATCCACCATCTTCTCAGTTGAGTAGATGTTAACGAGGAATGCCACATTCACAGAAAGGACATGCTGACCGAATTTCAAAGAGTAGGGGATGCCGAACGACATTGAAGGCTTCCCTGGTAGCCTAGCAGGCAGAGAGAATTTTGCTGACGCAAATCTTAGTAAAACTTTAATGGCACTGTAAAAACACCAAATATTGTCCTTTTGAAAGAATGCAATATTTTTAAAGCTATTCTTGTTTTTTCTTCTTTTTTTCTTTAATTGGTACTCATTAAACCAGATAAACAATTTTGTTCGATAATTTTATTAGGGACAAACTCTTTTCATGTATTCAAAATCAATGAAAACTTATTGAAATGAAAAAAAAAATAGGGGTGATCTTATTTAGTGATAAAGTTACTATGCTATCTGTAGTATGTTGGTCCATACATACATATAATGATGTAGCCGAGGCAGATGAAGTAGAGTTATGAAGTAGGTTTATTCAGCCATTACCAGGATAGCAGGAAGTATAACTGTGGAACAAGTAGCCCCACCAGGAGCAGCCTCCTAGCTGCTCAGCCCATCTTTAACTGCCAACTCTCATACCAAGCACCCAAGCATTCCATACATGTCAATCACACCAACATTCTTACCTGGAACACTCATACTGGCTGAGCAGCTAGATGCAGTGAAATGCAGGAACATAAATATATAACTCAGAATACTACATTATCCTCTTCCTCACAAAAAGAAAGAAGAAACAATCAGTGAAGAGGAAAACTATAGACAAAGAAATTACAATTGATGATAATAGTCCGTAAACCCAGGGATGAGGAGGAAACCACACCATGAGAGGGAAAACAGACAAACAAGGTAAAGAAGGAAGAAAGAGACAGTAAACACAAGCACTGACACTATCCTCCTCCTTTAATATTGCAAAAGATAAAAATTTACTCACAAGGCAAGTGAGTAAGACCTAGAATGAAGGAAAGACCTCCATAAAGGTAGACTGTGGCAGACAAAAGCCACTCCTCAAATGAGGAACTGAGAAAACAAGGACTAAACCCAGAACGAAGGTGTACAAAGGACAAACCTAAGACACACGCAGCACTGGAAGGTGCAGCACAATGTGGCATAATTCCACTCCTCATGTGAGGAACACTGAAAATATGGGGCTACCCATAAACGAATGTGTTACAAAGGATAGACCTGAGAACACTCGCGGCACAAGATAGTACAGCACAATGTGGCAAAATTCCACTCCTCATGTGAGGAACCTTGAAAGTATGGGACTTACCCATAAACGAATGTGTTATAAGGACATACCTAAAAACACAAGCGGCACGAACAGGTGCAGCACAATGTGTCAAACCAACACATAGAAAAGTGAAGCACAATAAGCTTACACACAAGACATAGTGAGTCAAATAACGAATAAACGCAATAGAAATGTGATGCACAGGGCGTCTTAGACACTGGACTGGAGATCAAGCACACAGATAATGTACAACAAAGTGTCCAACATAGGCAGAGAGGGTTTAAAGTCTTAAGAAAAGAATTTGACCCTATAACCCAGACATGAGGGTTAACTAATGGTAATAGAACCATGAGGGGAAATGGGACTGCAACCCAAACCCATCCCAAAAAACAGGAATACTGTGATGCACAAATGAGGGTGAGAGAACCTTTAAACAAAACTTTTGCGCAGACATGAGTAAGAGAACTCAAGCACCAAACTTAAGTACAGTAATGAAGATGAGGGTGAGAGAACCCTAAACGTTGAGGGTCAGAGAACCCATAACAAATAGACTTAAGGGTGTTAGAGCCCCAAACTACGGTAGAGCAGACTAATGTATCATAACTGTAATAGTGAGGTAAATCCTAAAACCAAATTCTAAAGACACAGTTATGTAACATGAGGGTGAGAGAACCCAACATACGAAATGTGTCACTAGCGTATAAAAATGACATGTCAAATAAAGAACACACTCATTTCTTAAATAAACAATCAGTAATATAAGACATGTTTGATGAATAATTATAGGCATAGGTGTGCCTGTCACCGAGATGGAAAGATAGGCGCTTGAAAATGTTCCGGTGACAATCCTGAAGAGAAAACTTCGCAAAAGTACATTCCCAAGTACTATGTAGTAAGTCAGAGTGCTGGGCAGCAGACAACATGCCAACCGAATTTGAGAATGCGTCGGAGCAATTAAATAACATGAATAACTCACCACGAAGATTTCCAGCACTGTTCTGTAACAGGAAAAAAAAACATATTTCCCAGACGTTGAAGATGAATAGAATTTGGTGTCCCTTTTCTAAATAAATGATGTGCTCAAACGATGTGCCAAGCGAAGCGGAGAGGTTCCGATGCTGAAAAGAAAACTTTATTAAATGAACAGTGACTGGCAGAACACCACGTAGCATTGGAGTCATACAAAATGCCTATCTATGTAAATCTCAATATGGCGGCACGCTCAGGAGACATCTGCAGAGTAGCTCACGGCGCGCTCCTGTTGCCAGACGTACAAGTGCAGTCACGCCGGCGTTGAAGAAAGAAGACGTCACAGAAGGTTGATGCGAGGATCCGCGTGGAACTGTGCTAAAAGTAAGTAGCACGAGCCATTTCGAATTTTTCAAACAAAATCAAACTGTTATGTTGTGAAGTCTCGTAAAATTACACTAAAACGTTTTTCTTTTATATTTTTTTTGAAAACTTCTCACTGTGTCAGCTATCTCCCATTTACTGTGTCGGTTTCTTCCCAGTTAGGCAAGGACGATTCTGATCGATAGATAGAACAATCGTAACACTGTCATAGAGGTCGTTGATAATTTAAACAAGCAGTCTTAATGATATTTCATCCATGTACAGTATTAGTACGGATGAATAAACGCTCATGAAGATGGTTATGTATATGAAGATGGTTACACATCCAACATCGAGTAAAAGAGAGTCACGTACCACGCACTTGTTCCAAAATGGAGAGAGACACCAAATACCTTGGTTTCACAGACAGGTTCCATGCTGGCACAGCTTGCTTCCAAAAGCATTAGAATAGATGTTGTTTCCTCTGCGTCATATTGGCAGCTTCATGGATGATCTCCGATGCAGAGACTTTGTCTTTTGATGACTTGACGACTGGACTAGGCTGTCAGGTGTAGTTGACACTGGTGGGGCTTCTTTTTGCGTTTGTATAGGTTTCTTCTTCTTGAGATGCTAGTTTCTTGTTCCATAAATGTTACTGGATAGTCCTAATACCTGTTAGATGGCATGTTGTGCGCAGGAAAGTCTCCGAATCGTCGCCATAAATAATGTAGTATGTTGGTCCATACATACATACATATAATGATGTAGCCGAGGCAGATGAAGTAGAGTTATGAAGTAGGGTTATTCAGCCATTAGCAGGAAGTATAACTGTGGAACAAGTAGCCCCACCAGGAGCAGCCTCCTAGCTGCTCAGCCCATCTTTAACTGCCAACTCTCATACCAAGCACCCAAGCATTCCATACATGTCAATCACACCAACATTCTTACCTGGAACACTCATACTGGCTGAGCAGCTAGATGCAGTGAAATGCAGGAACATAAATATATAACTCAGAATACTACACTATCTAATTATTAAAATTCGCAACATCACTTACTCTCTCGGCCACAAATGCAATTTTTTTCCCTGTTCTATGCCGCAGTAAAATTAGATGCTTTCACTTTAGCTCAGGCACTCTGTTTTAGTTCCCAACATCTGCTTTAGAAGCGGCACTGCCATAATATAATTATGAAAAAAGACTGCCACATAGTAGGTGGAACACAAAAAGGCATTAGTGGAGGAGAGCACCAACTCCAGCACGCGCCCTTTCAGAGGAGTATTGCCATAACCAGCTAAGTAAGTCCTATGACCAAAAAATAGGAGTAGCTGGTAACTTTTGATCTTGATGGGGAGAAAAACTCAGAAGTCTACTAACAAATGAAACTTGGAAGCATTTAAAGTGGGAGACAAACTTCACTATTGTCAAAGCTGCCAGCTAGACAACAACGACGCTATGTAATAAAGCAAGTAACTGACAAAGTAGATGACATGAAGAATAGTACCTTGAGAGTTTCATTAATATATTTTTTAAAGGACGCCCAAAGCGATTCTTAGCAATACCGATTACTCTTCCGCTACGTTGTGTACGATTGACACAAATATTCAATAGCCCTCAGGCAGAGCATAGGCAACATCAAGGCCAGCATCTTTTCCCATGGCAAACAACAATCTTGTATCCTCAGCTACAATGTTCCAAACATTTAACAGTTGCCATTTACAACTTCAGAATCAGCAAGGCTGATTGGAATAGCAAATCTGTCACTAGCATGTATCCGAAAACTTTCCCTTTTACCAATTGATACTTTGCTGTATAATTTGATAATCATACCAAATGTAAAAGTATTTGAAACACAATGTTGCTTGAAATATTTTCCATTTCATTAAAACAATACTGATTAAAACTCAAAGGAGACAAGAATTCATGATCAACACAAACATTTGAACTGGTGTTCCAGTGGTTTCCAACCGCTATTCACAAGCACTGGAAAGCCGCTAGGTCCTGCCTATGACAGCTATTACATTTTACAATGCTTTATTTTCCTAGAGGGCTGCAGGCAAGGCACACTTATGCTGCCCATCTGATGGCCATAGTGCATTGCGCACACTTAGATGCAGCCTTATATGTACATATGTGATTTTGTTTTAAGAAAGATCATTTCAAGTTGCCCGTCATGAAGGAATATCAGGAGGCAGCAGAGTTTCTCGGAGCAATGGAGATCTCTTACTGAAAGAAGAGAACTTATGACAGAGCATTTTCTGGTGCCGCACCAAGATTTTGGAACTCACTCCCCCGAGCATTAGAAGAATCTCGTCCACTTCAGCTTTCAAAACAGAAGCTAAGACTTTTCTTATGATCAAAAACTCCCCTAATAAAAGTTGACCAGACACTGTTCAGGCACTTTCCTGGCCGCACACCTTGATAATACAAAGCGATCTCTAGTTGTTAGGACATGCATATTTGATTTTGAAAGCACAAATATCTCTCTCTCAAATTGATAGATATATATATATATATATTACCTACTGGCGGTTGCCAGTAGGTATATATAGTTAGGATTTTTTCTCTATGGGTTTTTTGAAAATTCTATGTCTAATAACTTTGGCGTTTGTGGACGGAATTGGCTGAAATTTTCAGGAAAATGGCACATTTTGTTTCTGAGCAGCCCCTGAAAATTTTGGGGGGGTTCGTCAAGGGGGGGCCGAGAAAAAAGGGGGGTCCCAAAACGCGTTTTTCCCATGTTAATTTCCATAGGGCGGTTGGCCTCACTTTTAGCCCGAACGGCTGAATGGATTTGCACGAAACTTGGCAAAATTGTAGGGACTGGTAGCCCGATGTGCCTTTTGTAGGTTTCAATATATGTGCTTCAGTGGATTTTGAGAAATTAATGTTCAAAAAAAGATATATATCTGTAGCAGCGGACTGGGCAGCGCTCCGCTACGCGTACTTTTCGCGCAACGGAGCTTTGTGAAGCGAAGCTGATTGGTTCTCCGGCGTCTGTCAACATTCCAAACAGTCCGTAGCGGCCGCCATCTTGTCTCTCGGTAGGATCGAGAGACAAGAGGAGGCCAAAGCGAAGGGGCAAATGACCATAAGGGGGCATAGTACATTGTCGCTCACCCCCTAGGTTTGATGTGGAGGTTTTAAAAGGGCCCCGCGGGGCAAAAAAAAATAAACATAATAATAATCGAACAGCTGAATGGATTTGCACGAAACTTGGCAAAATTGTAGGGACTGGTAGCCCGATGTGCCTTTGCTAGATCTCAATATATGTGCTCCAGTGGATTTTGAGAAATTAACGTTCAAAAAAAGGTATATATCTGTAACAGCGCACCGCTTCGCTTACTTTTCGCGTTACGGAGCTTTGCGAAGCGAAGCTGATTGGCTCTCCGGTGTCTGTAAACATTCCAAACAGTCCGTAGCGGCCGCCATCTTGTCTCTCGGTAGGATCGAACAGCTGAATGGATTTGCACGAAACTTGGCAAAATTGTAGGGACTGGTAGCCCGATGTGCCTTTGCTAGGTCTCAATATATGTGCTTCAGTGCATTTTGAGAAATTAACGTTCAGAAACAAGATATATATCTGTAACAGCGCTCCGCTTCGCGGAGATAAAATTATATGTGTATTACCTAGCTGTTGCTAACACCAGTTAGCGACGGCTAGTAGAAGATAGCGACCATCTTGGGCCCCACTTTGCATGTGAGTGATATTTATCACTAATGACATGCAAAGTGGGCATGCCAAGATGTTAGCGACTGGAAACAGTCGCTAACATCGCTATCTCCTATTATCAACTTTTGGAAATATTCGAGATAAGGGCGAATATCTCCAAAAGCTACCACCTGCCCTGAGCAGTTCTTAGCCATGTTATCCAATGGGAGGTGGATAACATGGCTAAGAGCATTAGCTCGGTAATGCATGAATATCGCTGAGTTTTCAGCGATATTAATGCATTGCGGTCGTTTTTTATCGTATTTCCGATAAACCTTGATAATAGCAAGGTTTATCTGCGATAATTTCTGACGGTAAAAAAATCGTTGCTAAGCATCGTTAGGGATAAATATCGCTTAACTTTGGTAATATGCCCCAACGTCTGTTAACGTTCGATTCGAAGGAAATCAGGAAGTGTTGAAAAACATTGTCTGCGCCATCTTGTCTTTTTTCAAATGCCACACTTTTGTCGTGCACGGCAGCCATTTTAGATGCCTTGACCAGACCCACTCTGTGCACGCTGTCGATCCTTAGCATGGCTCCCCACCCTCGCAAGCATCTCCCCCAGGCAGTGGTCACCCCCGCTCTCTGTCTTATGCATGGGTAATAAACCTCCCCCATCTGCGCTGCTGTTCCCTGAGAATCACACCCTGTGCCCGCCCGACACCTCCCTTTCGCCCTATTCACTACCGCAGCCTCTGACACTCCTTTTCCTCTGTGTCCGATTGTCCAGGCTGGTCCTAGGGTATCAGCTAGCCCTGCAGATGTAGTTTATGGCCACAGCTGTAAAGAATCACCCCTCTTCAAAGGAGTTATAGTAGATCAAGGCCCACACTCGATGAGATCCGTCACAGCAGAAGCGTTGCTATTATCTGAAAACCATCCTGTATTGTGATTGGGGAGGGGACCGAGCCTGAAGCGGAAGATTCCAGGGATGACTCTTTGTACATCAAAGTTTTTACAATTATGTGTCACATTAAAAATATATAGCACTCCGACAAAGTAGTAAGATTATAAAACTTTAATAATTTATAAATATATACAAGAAAACAAAAATAGTAATAACATATAAACATTTTTAGGGAAAAACAACGAAGTAGCGGTCGGCTGTGCGAATAGTCCCAACGCAGCACAACGTCCAGATTTCCGGCGTGGGGCGTCGCGGGGGGTGGGTCATCAGTAGCAAACTGTTGTGCGAATAGTTCCAAGGCAGCAGAACGCGCCGAAATCTAGATGACACGAAAGTGATGTCTAGTAAGTTGCCACCCAGCAAATAACGGCATGGGGCGTCGCGGGGGGTGGGTCATCAGTAGCAAACTGTTGCGCGAATAGTTCCAAGGCAGCAGAACGATGGCACCAAGGTGATGTCCAGTAAGTTGCCGCACTGGTTTTGGTATCCTACAATGCTGCTCCGAATAACGGCGTGGAGCGCCCCGGGGGAGGCGGCGTGAACGGGCCTCTCCAGGTGGAGTGTCATCTGTTGTAGTGGGGCGCCCCTTTACCGTTTCAGTTGCCATTCCGTCCGTTTTTGGTCCACTGTGTCAAAAGCCGCAATTCAGCTGAGTTGCGCCCACTCTTGCGGTGCAGCGATAGGCGGCTGCCACAGGACTCTCAAAATGGCGGCAGGCTGTTTCCTTTTTGGGCCTGGTCCACTGAAATGGCCCTGGGACACCTTGGAAATCGGACGCTTGTCTGCTAGGTCTTGGACCCCATTCTCGAAAGCGTCCCCTCCGCCTTGAGAATTCATCAAAAGTTTTGGGGGCTCCGACTCCTGCAGGCTTCTGGTGGGGAGCGGCTGCCATGATTGCTCGCGGAATGACCACGACGGAGCCACGAGATGGTGGTGCTTTCATGCTGACGCCAGCTTCAGTCTGAAACATCCAGAAACAAGGTGGGGCTTTCATCGTTTGGGAAAAAATAAAAGTTTTCATCCTATGAAAAGTGTTGTTTTTAGGTCACATGATCATGCCTTCCATCATTAGGAAACCAAAAGTAAAATGAACCAATGAAAAGTTTTATAAACAAGTCACATGACCTGTTATGCGGCATAGGGTATAAAATGCGGAGAAAATACGTTGGCACGTGAGGCGGCGTCAGTAGCGGACCGATGTGCGAATAGGCCGAAGGCAACACAACGCGCCAAGATCCGGATGGCACCGAGGTGGTGTGTAGCAAGTTGCCGCACTGGTGTGGCCATCCTACAATGCTGAAAGTCGGCGTGGGGCGCCCCGTTGGCCTGTGAGTTTGCGTCAGTAGCGGACCGATGTGCGAATAGGCCGAAGGCAGCACAACGCGCCAAGATCCGGATGGCACCGAGGTGGTGTCTAGTAAGTTGCCGCACTGGTGTGGCTATCCAACAATGCTGAAAGTCGGCGTGGGGCGCCCCGTTGGCCTGTGAGTTTGCGTCAGTAGCGGACCGATGTGCGAATAGGCCGAAGGCAGCACAACGCGCCAAGATCCGGATGGCACCGAGGTGGTGTCTAGTAAGTTGCCGCACTGGTGTGGCCATCCTACAATGCTGAAAGTCGGCGTGGGGCGCCCCGTTGGCCTGTGAGATGGCGGCAGTAGCGGACCGATGTGCGAATGGGGCCAAAGGCAGCGCAACAATATTTTCTGATTTGAAGACACCACAAGGCGCTGAGATGCCAAGATCCGGATGGCACCGAGGTGGTGTCTAGCAAGTTGTGGCACTGGTGTGGCCATCGTACAATGGTAAAAGTCGGCGTGGGGCGCCCTGTTGGCCTGTGAGATGGTGTCAGTAGCGGACTGATGTGTGAATGGGGCCAAAGGCAGCGCAACAATATTTTCTACTATATTTTCGGAGTAGAAGACACCACAAGGCGCTGAGATGCCAAGATCCGGATGGCACCGAGGTGATGTGTAAGTTGCGGACCGATGTGCGAATGGGGCCAAAGGCAGCTCAACAATATTTTCTGAAGAGAATACACCACAAGGCGCTGAGATGCCAAGATCCGGATGGCACCGAGGTGATGTCTAAGTTGCGGACCGATGTGCGAATGGGGCCAAAGGTAGCGTAACAAGATTTTCTGTATGGAAGATACCACTAGGCGTTGAGATGCCAAGATTCGGATGGCACCGAGGTGATGTCTAGCAAGTTGTGCCACTGGTGTGGCCATCGTACAATGGTAAAAGTCGGCGTGGGGCGCCCTATTGGCCTGTGAGATGGTGTCAGTAGCGGACTGATGTGCGAACGGGGCCAAAGGCAGCGCAACAATATTTTCTGACTGACACCACAAGGCGCTGAGATGCCAAGATCCGGATGGCATCGAGGTGATGTCTAAGTTGCGGACTGATGTGCGAATGGGGCCAAAGGCAGCGTAACAATATTTTCTGTATGGAAGATACCACTAGGCGTTGAGATGCCAAGATTCGGATGGCACCGAGGTGATGTCTAGCAAGTTGGTGTGGTCATCCTACAATGCTGAAACTCGGCGTGGGTCACCCCATTAGCCTGTGAGATGGCGTCAGTAGCGGACCGATGTGCGAATAGGCCGAAGGCAGCACAACGCGCCAAGATCCGGATGTCACCGTGGTGGTTTCATAGTTGAGAGGCACTTCATCTGCAGTGGGGCGCCGAGATCCGGATGGCACCGAGGTGATGTCTAGCAAGTTGCTGTACTTGTGTGGTCATCCTACAATGCTGAAACTCGGCGTGGGTCGCCCCATTAGCCTGTGAGATAGCTGTTCTTTGGATTTGGGCCTGGTCCACTAAAATGGCCCTGGGACACCTAAGAACTCGAACGCTCGATTTTTTTTTCCTTTCCTGTACATGCAAAAAAAGGTAAATGCCCGGTATGTTACACGCTTCATCTGCCACGATGAACTCTCCAGAGGAACCGAAAAAATATATAGTTGTGGTAACTATACCATGCATCGTCATATGGAGAGGTGGCACCAATTAATTATAGTGCTGCATAAAAGAGAGATTTGGAGGAGAACCCCTGACCTGCTAGTACATTCATCAAAGAAGTGGCACTGAGAGCTTCAGAGGCAAGGGAAACGGTCCCAAATATTTAGAAGAACTTTGGAAAGATTAAAATGACATGTTTAGATTGTGGTAAATTAATTTCATGTGGGCAGATGAGTGTTACTCTAATAAATACAGCATATGAACATCATCATAGTCGATGGTTGGTAGAGACATTTTGACTATATCCTGGACCTGTCCGTCGTCGCCCAAAATGGCGCCGGAATAAATGGGACTCGTAACTCCTTGTTGTGTACTGGTTGCAGAACCTTGAAATCACGAGATACGTATGCAGTTTTGAAGCACATGGCGGGCGGGGACGAGAATTGATTGAATATTTCGACATCCCTATTGATATTAAGTTCTGATGTGTTATTGATTACTGTACTGTTGAAAATTCAAATTAACGTCACCCATGGTACTTGCCCGCAAATGTATATCTAGATAATTTTATTGTAACTGGCCCTGTCGTATTTTAATTATAAAATGTACGTCCACCGATTCCGTAACTGTTAGACACCTTAGTTTTTGCAACCTAATGGCCCGCCCGTTACGTTCCTCTACAGTGTAAATGTCTATTCATCATATACGATTACAGTTTGCTCCGTGGCAGGCCCACGTGGTTATAGGCTCGTATTTGTATAATGAAATTTTCACAATAAAGGTTTTTAAAAGAAAACATGGTAGTAGTGTATACATTGGTAAAGTTTTTAATAATAGTCACTGTTTTAGAATCATTAAAAGGCAAGTGAAATAAAGCAGACCAATTACATGAAGGGTAAAAGGTATAATACGAAGGAACGCAGTAAAGATAAATGGTCAAGGGCTGTTGTGTTTTCTATTCCTGCAACATAAAGTGATCGATAAGAATCTCATATTCAGGCGTATCGGCGACTAAGACAGCAGGTCGACCCTCTTTTGCTCAACGGCTCCGTCATGGGACGAAGAAACGCTCTTTTTCTCGAAAAAAGAATATATTTTACTTGCAGGACAGTTGTAAAATTTCCAGGAAAGTACATTAGCCTGGAACATTATAACATATATTTAAGAGAAAATAATGTTCGGAAGTAATTAAAAGCGTAATTTTTAGGTGATATGACCAAGGCTTTCATCATTAGAATAAGAAAAGTAAAATGAACCAATGAAAAGTTTTATTAACAAGTCACATGACTTGTTATGCTTACGTTACGCGCTGCGCGCCCCGGATGACTTCCGGATGCGCTAACGCGGCGCGTCATATGACGCATTACGCGACAACGCAGGTCCAGAATATAGTCAAAATGTCTCCACCAACCAGCGGTCGAAACACAACCCCTTTCAGCAGGCTAAATAGTTCTGTTAAATGACAACAGAAGGGACAGGCAACAAGAACCATCAGTCAAAGAGGGGAGGGCTAGTTCTTCTCTACCGGGTTACATTGGGGCGCTACCGGAACTGATCGAATTGGTAGTCTACAGTGTTTCTGGATGTTTCAGACCGAAGCTGGGGTTAGCATGAGAGCAGCACCATTTCGTAGCTCCGTTGTGGCCATTCCGCAACCAATCATGGCAGCCGCTCTTTATCGTTATTTTGGGCGGGGTGGGTGGCGGAGCCGAGCTGTTTTGCAGCCATCATTGTGTGGAGTTCAGTTCATCTCACTAGTGTTGTATTTGTCATGAGGGGTTGTTCCTAATGTTTCTATTTTAGCGAGGTCAAAAAGAGATCCCATTAGTGGCCTACTGATTTTGCTCGATTCCTTTTCTTTTTTTTTACACGATTTTTCGTTATCTGCAAAGACTAAACAGAGTATTGCGACTCTGTGTTTGTTTGTCAATAGAGAATGAACCAAAGAGAACTAATTCTAAAACAGTAAATACTTGGATAACAATCAATCAAATGGAGAGAGAAGCAGGCACGACGGATTACAACGGGGGCAAAGGCCTGCGTTAACTACCTTTCACTATCTGCAAAGAGAGAGTACTCCTAATAGAAATGAGGGGGGGGGGGCACCATTCAAAGCAGATCAGTGTGCATAAACACGAAAATGTTTTCACTTACCACGTACTTGACATTCGACAGCTTATGATATTTGCTATTAAAAAAACATTGAAATTCACTGAAAAAACCATAGGTTATAGACCATATATAGTTAGGCATTAGCATTTACAAAACCTTGAAAATTCACTGAAAAAACCATAGGTTATAGACCATATATAGTTAGGAATTAGCATTTAAAAAACCTTATTTTACTCACACAAAACCATTGAAATTCCATATATAGTTAGTTGCACTAACTATATATTGCGCACCCGCAATCCACTGCTGATCATGTCACATATTACATCATTCATGACATGGTCAGTGACATCACTGATGACATCACTGATGACATCTCAAATGACATCACTGATGACATCTCATTTGACATCAATGACCACATCACTGATGATATCATTCATGTGACAATACAATGCATCTCCTCACATTTTAATATAACCTCTGTTTCACCCAGTGTTAAATACAGAGTATAATTTTTGAAACCATTGACACACCAATACTAGTTACTACATATGTAATCACTGATTCCTACGTCTACACACACATTCACTCATTCACCCATACAATCATTCATACATACAATCACTCATCTTTACAATACTATCATATGCACTCATACACCTATACAGACACTCACACTCTGCCACTCATCCATGGAGTTACTCACACACCTAGTCAGTCCTGTAAAGAATCAATCACACTTCCATTTTCTTGTCTATACAGTTAAACATAGAGCACCTTACATTTTCAAACATATAGTAACACATACTTACCTTCTTATACAATCATTGATACAAGTACAGATTGATCTGCACAGAGTCACACACCTCCCAGCTAGTCACACACACACTCAGTCTCCCATACAAATACTTGGGCAATCAATCAATAACCCATATAGTTACTCATATAGCTACTGATCAACACATGCAGCAGTTTACAGAACAACAGACATAATGATGCACAAATTAAGACAGTTTAGTCACTAACCCATGCACTCAGTGAGACACATTTAATCACTCACTCATACAGTCAGTCATGCACCTACTAAATCCTTCGTCCAGACACTTACACATCCACTCATTCTTCAATATGTAAGACATATTTAAACTTTATAGAAACAAAAAATCACTGGATGTTGTTATCAGTGATGTCATCAGTGATGTCATTTGAGATGTCATCAGTGATGTCATCAGTGATGTCACTGACCATGTCATGAATGATGTAATATGTGACATGATCAGCAGTGGATTGCGGGTGCGCAATATATAGTTAGTGCAACTAACTATATATGGAATTTCAATGGTTTTGTGTGAGTAAAATAAGGTTTTTTAAATGCTAATTCCTAACTATATATGGTCTATAACCTATGGTTTTTTCAGTGAATATATATATATATATATGATTTTGTAAGCACAATTGTCTCTCAAATTTTTGTATGCTTGTTACTTTTGCTTAAAGTTTGTGTCAAACTTGCTGGCTTACGATTAAGGCTATGTAAATGTGAAGCGCTTTGATACCCTATTCGGGTCATGTCCACGCTATATAAAACACTGAATGAATAAATAAATAAAATAAAAAAAGGTGTACATCGTGTATGTGTGCGTGCACACCCTCCTCTCCCCCCCCCCCAGTACAGTACCTGGAATTGATTTAAAACTACTTAAAGATGGCCACAAGAGGACTTGAGGGATAATATATTTTAAACAGAGTCGAGGGGCACAATGTGAGGGGGTAGACAAAATTGTCTGTTATGCACTGCAATGCAAGGTAAGGTAAGGTAAAGATGTCAGCAGTGAAAAAATACAACTCTTCCAATTCAAACACAGCGAGAACAAATGCTCCTTGGGCGGGACTGACATAAGAATAGGGTGGAAAGCCATTGAATGAGGAGTAACAAATTGAAATAGACAAGAAAAACATCAAATAATGAGCAAGGAGCAGACACAAAACTCAATCAAAGTCAATACTGGAACTAATTTTGTTTGTCACTGTAGACGAAAGCTAAAAAGTGAATACATAAATACTGGGTCAGAACCTGATCTCATGGGAAATTGGTAAATGGAAAATCCCGTATAGATTCTCTTCTAGGGTGTCAGGACATCAAAGTGTCAGACAGTAAAACAAAACCAGCAGAGAAACATACTATTGATTATGAACTACCATCCCACTCAGTAATAATTCTTGGGAAATAATTCTTAAAGGTTATTTAGTCCAGCACATCCATTTGGAGGTAGTTTGGATGACAATCTACAGATATTTAGCTTCCAAAGAGACACCCACTCCTGATATACCCCAGCCAGAGCTCGCTTAATGACTTCCTCAGTTTTTTGGATGACAAAATGTTTTCAGGTTTTTTCACCAAATGTAGTAATGAGAGAAGGATTTGATTCCTGCCTGGTCTTCTACGTGAATAAAACTCTGTTCCAAGTTCATTCTAATTATGGGGGTCTGTTCAAATGACATAGCAGTGTTTTTCTGTGGAAATTGTAGGAGTGGGCTTTCTAAAGACCAACAATGATGCTTCATCTAGAGATGAAGCAACAGCCAGAGAACGAGGCACAACTTCACCACCACATCTCCATAATTTTTACTAAAAGGTAAAACCTCTCCTGCTTTTTCGGTGTGATTCAACAAGGAGCCTGAGTTTAGCTGTTCCTCAGATTTTTATAAATAATTGCAAGCTCTAACAAGCCAGAAAAGTAAACACGCCTCTGACACTTCATCTTCCATAACCCATCAATAAGGCCTTCTTTCCATTTACTTCCACGCATTGGAGTAAGTAACGATTAAAGACCACCAAAAGCTCTGAACTAGCAAAGTCTGTGAAATAAGAACACAATAAACATGTTACTTACCTTCAATAATGCTTTTTCTGGTGGATACTCTAAACGAAGATTCCTCACCTTGTGAACATTCTGCATGCATCAGACTAGGTCAAGAAACATTTAAAGCAGTACTGCTAAGTGCCAATAGGTGGAGTCATGCAGCTCCACGCCTGCATCATTCCACTCCTAAGTGATAAACAGTCACATATAATTGCCATCTTTGTGCGCGGACGTCAGTTGCCTTCTTAGGCTGTTGTGCCCTCAGATGAAGAACCTATCAGTAGACTGGCATGACTAGTGTACAGCTCTATAGTTAACCCCTTCGACGCTCATGACGAGCTGGCCTCGTCATGAGGTAGCCTCCTCGCACGCTCATGACGAGCCCAGCTCGTCATGAATAAAGGGATTTACAAATTCTCAGCGTGCCAGCTGAATTCCGCCCGCAGCCTAGAGGTTAAGGACCTTTGTAGCAGGAAAAGAGTCTAGTTCACAGAAAGTGGAGGTTAGAGGATCTATGAGGAATCTGCGGTTAGAGTACCCATCAGAAAGAGCATTACCGAAGCTAAGCATACTTGCTCTTATGATGGATCCATCTAGCCGCAGATTCCTCACCTTGTGAATAGATACTATAGAGGTACCTACCTAGGTGGTGAGTCTGTGAACTAGCTCATAGCAAAAAGTCCTGTAGGACTGAGTGGGCAAAATGCACCTCACGACGGACCTATTGAGTAGGTATTGCTTTGGGAGCATTTGTACCAATGCCCTCAAATACACTTGACAAATCTCCAGAATGTATACTCCAGGTGCCAAAGCAGCGATAGCAGCTTTAATTTTGGTGCAATGAGCACATATGTCTTCCAAAGAATACATGTGGCCAATTCGCAGCAGATGTTAATGCAGAACACAATCAAGACATGTTACTCATCTGCACTGTGTTGCCCTTCTTTGCATCTACAAAGCCCACAGTTTTTTTTAAACTTCTTTTTATCGGCATTTAGTTTTCATTTACAATCATTGTCTTGCAAAGTAACATATATGCAACATATTCTGTAACTTCACAACGTAACTTACTTTTTTTGTTTTCTATTTGTCTTTTTACATTTTCTGCATTCGCTCTTACTAGCGTGTGTTTTTTCTCATACATGGTTGTTACTCTTATACATCAAAATTGTTGCAATCAGTGGGTGTAGTTCTATGACATAGTCCAATACAGTGTAATCCTCTATAGTGGAATCACAGTTACATTGGTTGCATGAGGTAAACCTTAGCGTTCTACAGTTTCTTGTGTTTATTTTGCTTCAGGTATCATGTCTCAAAGCATTTTTCTTTATTTAAAACAGAAACTGTAACAGAAAAGAAATAAAAACAAAGGACAGAAAAAAGGGGGAGCAGCAATTCGAATGGAGCAAAATTCCCTTTTAGTGGAGTATCAGTGGTGTTGGGTAACCCAGTACCCTCATCCTGCAAAGTATTGTGTGTCAGGCGTGGTGTAGTGGCCACGGGGAGGTCAGGTGGACCAGGCGGCACCCTTCAGTACATTCTCAACAGCTTCAGTCTTGCGTGGTCTCTAGTACTCTTTAGTCAATCTGTATATCACCTATGGGGTCTACTGCCAACTCGTTATCTTCATCATCCATTGAGTCTGTATCTATATCTGGCTCAGTTCTGCTGCCCTGTTCTGGGTGTTAACACATGGTCAGTATTTCTGTTCACAGATCTGCTATCAGACGGATTTTAACCCCCCTGGCTTCCTCCCTCTTCAACAATCTTTCCTCGTGTTACATCTGTCTTCAACGTACTTACTCTAGGGCCTTCTACTGACTTTCAGTCTATTTCTCTTTGCCTTTTGGCCAATCCCAGTGCCAGACAAGAAATCGAATGCCCACCTTCTTGGGAGCTGGCCTTGGGTACAGTCCCAGGATAAAAGCCTCTAGAGGGTGAGGGGGGGTTCGCCCTAGCTTAAGGTCTAAGGCATACAGTATCTCTTGCCCGTAAGATTGTAGTCTAGCGTATTCCCACACCATATGCACAAAGTCTGCATCTATATGCCGACATCATGGGCAAAGACGCGGTTCACCATCATAACTAATCTGAAGCCTTTGTGGTGTCATGTATGTCATGTGTATATAATTGAATTGGTTATATTTTAACCTAGTGTTACTGGAAATCTTCTTGGGGTATTCTAGCACTTTTTGCTATTCTGAGTCTGTTAATTCTTGTTTATGGGCTCGTTCCCATCTGCTCCACAGCCCAGTTAGCGGATTGCGGGTCTTCCTTTTTAGGGATCTATAAAAGTCACTAAGTGCATTGTGGCCCCCTTGGACATTACCATCTGCAACACCTCATGTGTCACTGGTTCAGTCTTACAATGGATGTTGAGTTTCCTCTCGCAAAGAACTCAGACCATCAATTCAGGCCCCTTCCGCTCTGAGACCACGGAACTAACTAAAGGAGTACCCCAGGGATCCTGTCTCAGTACCTCTTTATTTAGCATCTATGTTGCTCCTTTGGCAGGTTTACATAGGGAGTTAGGTTTTATACCCATCTCCTATGCTAATGATACTCAGCTTCTGTAATCCTTCGATAAACACAACCCCAATGCTCAGTGCATCTTCTCAGAAGGTATGAAAGCCATTGCCAGCTGGATGAGGCAAAACTTTCTCCAGCTTAAAGCGGGAATAAAAGAAATTATGCTGTTTGGTGATGCTCCTTTGAGATGGTCTCCGAACTGGTGGCCAACAGAACTGGAATTCGCACCGGAGCCCAAGACCGTGGTAAAAAATGTAGGTGTGCACCTGGATCAGAAATTAATTATGAAGGATCAGGCTTCGACCACCATCGGCTCCTGCTTCCATGCACTAGGTCTTCTGCAAAGATTATTTCCCTTTCTCCCCTTGTCCACTCGGAAAACCCTTATCCAGGCACTAGTACTAAGATGCCTAGACTACTTGCAATGCTCTGCTGATCTCAGCCAGTGAAGCCACTCTGAACAAATTGCAAGTGGTCCAAAACACCACTGCCCGACTGGTCTCCAATGCTCCCTCCCTTACGCCCTCCCTTCCCCTTTTGCAGAGACTGCATTGACTGCCAGTGCGGAAGCGGATCCGTTTTAAGATCTGCTGCATTGTGCATAAATCACTAAATGGCAAAGGGCCCAGTTATTTGGCAGAGAAATTTAAAAAAATACCATCCTCCCAGGAATCTACGCTCAGGGACCAAATCTCTACTTGTGGTCCCACGCTGCAAAAAATCTCGGCTAGGCAGGAAAGCTTTCTTCCACTTAGCCCCTACTTTCTGGAACGAATTACCAATCCATTTGCTGGAGTGCTCTGATCACCTGCAGTTCTGTAGGCTTCTGAAGACTACATTGTTTTAATCTATTGATCTTTCTTGGACACTTAGCAGTTCGCCAGCGTGGCGATACCCCTTGGGGGGTGATTCAGGTGCTTTCTAAATCCTAAATCAAATAATTAAATCAAACAATGTCCCGGGTCTGGGAATCACTGTGGAGGGATTAAGCAATTTAGCCATCCACCGATCAATTTCAGTCACCGGTCCCATCTGCCTTATCTCTTCCTGGTTGACCCCATCCAGCCACAATGTGATCCACTGAAGTGAAGACGCTAAAAAATATTGTTCACAATCTTTTAACCCCGAGACACCTTTCTTCAATGGGGCGTCTAAGCGTTGCCAGAGCTACTCTATGGCGGTTCCGGTCCCAAATCAAATCTCTCAGCAGACTATCTAGTTGTTTAAACCAGGAAGCCGCTATGCATATTGGCATGTTTGTAAAAGAATACAGGAGTCTCTGTAACATCACCATCTTAGAGACTGCTATCTGGGCCATAATGGGTAGTTTCAGTGATCGCCAAAAGGCGAATTCAGTGAACGTAGTGCTTCCCCCAGATTACTGTCCCTCAAGTCTTCAGTCAAATGGAATATCTGGATTCCTAAGTACTTAAAGGAAATGGGGGGCCAAGTCAGTTCCACTGGCAGTTCTGGTGGTTTCTCCAGTTCCTGGAACAAGGGAAATAAGTGCATTTTAGATGTATTACCTCATAGGCCAGACACAAGCTCAAAGCGCTGCATTTGTTCCAAGGCTTTCAGGACATCCCCCGTCCCTGAAGTATAGGAGAATGTTGTCGGCGTATCTCGAGATAATGTGATTCCGCCCTTCAACCATATGTCCTCAGCCATGTCCCATCTGCCTGACAAGTTCTGCAAGGAGTTCAATTGCTAAGGCAAACAATAGCAGAGAGAGGGGGCATCCCTGCCTTGTGCCCCTGTGGACCTGGTACTGTGGCGACAATGTGGAACCCGTTCTAACTCTAGCCATCAGAGTTGTGTATAATAACCTGACCCATTTTATCCAGTCGTCCTACAGGCCCATTGGTTTCATCTCTGCAAACAGAAAATCCCACTGAACCGTGTCGAAGGCCTTCTCGAGACCCACCGACATCAGCATCGCTTTTTTGATCAGCTTGTGTTACTGGGTGGTATATTACATGATAAAGCCTGCTACGGTTAGGGGGAGGTATTGTGTGAAGGGATAAACCCACTTTGGTCTGCATGCACCAGCTCTTTCATATGTGTGAGAAGTCTGAGAGCCAATACCTTACTAAGGATTTTAAGATCTAAACTTTGCATGGTCAGGGGACTAAATTTGTAGACTTTGGCTCCTTGCTCTTTGCTTTTAGGTATGGGTATTACTACTACATCTCTGGTAGTTTCTGGGAGGATTCCCAGACGTCAAGACTCAGCCAATAGCTGTTCAAGTCAGGGGGCCAGGGTCTCCAAGTATGCCAGTTATACGGATTTCTGGGACGGTGAAAGAGCCTCCTAGTGTTTTACAGTGCTCATTTGTCAGCCGTTTCAAAAGTATTTGCCTCAAATATTGTCTCCTCCGAAAAAAGAAGCAGGCTCTGCATATAGAGATATATAATATTTGCAAAATTCCCGATTAATTAGTGTGGGGGAGTGAAGAGGCAGGCCTTCTCGAGTGTGTATCCTGGTGATAGGGGAACCTCTGGACTGATAAGCCATGCTAAAAACCGTTGTGCTTTGCCTTCTTCGTGTGCTTTAGTTTTGTATTGTTTTTAGTCGTGGTGACTTAACTTCTCCAGGAAGTCCTTGTATTGTCTCCTCGAGTCTCGCGATTCTGTTAGTGACCCTTGTTGCATCTTGATCATGTTATCTAATATGCGTCGTTTCCAGAGTCTGTAACTCCTTACGGAGCTTTGTTTGGATTACTACGGTTTGGCCTATACATTGCCCTCTTGTCACTACTTTAAAAGCTTCCCACTTGTGCAGTCTCATAGACGCCAATCCTTATTTATTAGTCAGAAACCACCCTGCTATAGCGTTTCGGTAGCACGCATCTTCTAGTGAGGCTAGATTAAGCCGCCATATTGGAGTAGACTATGATCAGAGATAGTTCTTCCCAGGTATTCGGATTGCGTGAAACTCTGGGTCAGTTTGTGGGAGCACCCAAAGCGATCTTTTCTAGTATGCAATTCATGCCAATGTGAAAAATATGAGAAAGTGTGGTCCGCACTGTGCTGCGCCCGCCAGACATCAATTAATCCCCAGTGTTCAACCCAGTGCCTCAATTTTTCAGTCAGCTTCCTTACCCCAGTCACTCAACGGCGGATGGACTGATCCAGATGCACATCTAATTTGCAATTAAAATCGCCACACAACAGAAAGGTATCTGGGGGTGCGCTCACCATGGGTGTAGAGAGTGGGTGAAGGAAAGTGAGTTGGTCTTGATTAGGGGCATAGATGCTCCCTAGGGTAATCTCCTTACCATATAGTCTGCCTTCTATTAAGACATATCTGCCCTCTTTGTCTATAATGGAATCGACAAACTGAAATGGCGTCCCAGCTTTAATCCATATTAAGGTCCCCCTGGCATATGCAGAGTAGGATTTAGCATAAAGTTGGCCTCGCCCTCTCTGTCTCTATCTATCTATCTATCTATCTCAGCCCCTGCCAAGTGTGTTTCCTGTTGTTATAAGGCAACAAGGGAACCCACTAGGTAATCAAGGACCAGGGGTAACAGTTATAATAGGCAACTAAGGTCCTTAACTTAGCAAAATATGTATGGGGCAATTAATGAGTTATAGACCAGTGTGTACTATAAGCAAGACTTGTCCAGCCGGACAATGATTTAATCAATGTAAATGATTTAACAAAATAAGGTGAACAATTATACAGTGGGATACAATCCTGTATCAAGTACATATAACACAAGGAGGACAACCAAAAAATACATAGAAGGGAAATTGGCAGGCAATTCTAAAACTAAGGGTGCGCTGGTAATGAGTTATAGTTTACCCAAGCTGACCACATGTAGTAAACACAGTTAGGTAACACAATGGAAAACTAGCGTGAACCTACATAAAATGTCGATGGCGTTTTGATCCTGTACAAAATAAAGGATCATCATCAGGACTCAAATTACATTGCCTGATTGTTAAACATAACCCTTCCACTTGCAGGAGTAAGGAAGGTGTTGGGGCAGACAACCAATGGGTTGTTGTCCGGGTGGTGGGCAATTCTCTTGGTATCCTGGGGGGAGAAGTAACGGTCGGAGCGCCGCGGATTGAGGGGCGCCTATGCGTTCCTGACGTGCGACGGGAATCAATGCCCTCTAGAGGATTGAGTAATCACGGTTTCCAAGAGTTCCAAGGAGCAGAGGAATTGGTGCCTGGACCTGTTGATCAAGGTCCCGGTGTATGATTTGCCCAGGATCGGGGTGGATTTGTGTCAGCGATCCATTGCGCCCGGGGTGGACCGGGCGCAATGGATCGCTGACACGAGCCATTGCACCCGGTCGCATTCGTAGGATGATCCATCTGGATAATTAAGGAATCCCTCCCCGCCTAGAGCTGCCAGACGGAACCCACGCTGGAGACGCCTCCACCCTGATCCTGGGCAAATCATACCACGGGACCTTGATCAACAGGTCCAGGCACCAATTCCTCTGCTCTCTTGTGGTCCAGATGATGGAATCTTAAAGGACAACTGTGAATCAGTTGAAAGGGAGTACACATTAAAAAAGTAAGAAACACATTTAAATCCCACTGTGGCATCACAAACTGTTCTGATGGAAATAAATGTTGCAAACTTTTTAAAAATCTCATCACAACTATAAAATATAACACTAAGGCGGATTCAGCAACCGGAAAAAAGTTGACACAGCCAACAACTAGCCTTTAACAGTGCACAAAGCAAGTCTTTTCCTGGGCCAGGACAAACAAGAAAACATCAGACAACTTGACTACAGTTGGCAAGTGTGGCAAGTGCTGCGCCAAACCACAAAGTTGTCCCGACAACTGGTGTACACAGATTGTATAGAGGGATGCCTCACCACCACGAAGACATCAACAATTTCAGGAGGAAGTTCAAATAAGGTCAACTGTCGCTGCTCAACCTTCTAACATGAAGATGTAGAATGTACAGGCATGGTGCAGCACCCTACCCTGCGCCTCTGCAACAGAGAAACTCCCTGGTGGTCCACCTAGTTTAAAGCTTAGAGCCTCCTAGCAGAGGACCCAAGACTTCAGCCCCACCTTGCTTATTGCAGTAGCACATGGCAGCGGTGCTGTCTGCAAGTACCTGCTCCAGCATTCTTCTCGTGATGGACAGGAGAGGTTAAATGCACAGAAATTGTGCTTAACTCCAAGAAATTGATGTAGAGGTGAGCTTCCACTGGAGACCAGAGGCCTCTGATCTACTACTCTTCCAGATGGCCTCCCCAACCCAGAAGAGATGCACCCATGACCTCTTTCATATCTGGGAGGGGTAAGGAGTGGGTTCTGCTCCTGACCCAAATGCAATCCAGCAGCCACCACTGCAGGGCTTTGGACGTCTCCTCTGAAATATGGATACAATCTGACATATTCCCCTTGGTCTGAGCCCAATGGGACTTCAGGTCCCACTAAAGAGTCAGCATATGCCATCTGGTATGTTTCAACAGCAGGATACAGGAAGCCAACAATCCTAGCAGGGAATAGTCATCCACGCGGACATGCGGGACAGGCTGAAAAATATGTCTCACAGCCCAAATGTGCTGAACCCTCTGCTCTGGGGGAAAAGCATAAAACTATACCATACACATTACGGCTCAGATAAGAGAGCGCATCTGCAAAAGAGTTAGTTGTGTCTGCAGCAAGTTTATAGTGGACCCCAATGATGTTACGGATGTTTGCCTTCAGGAGGTGCTAGACGACTGCCTTAGACAAACCTGCATTCAACAGCCAGTCAGTGAGGTCGGGGAAGTTTTGTTACCCGACCTCCGAAGGTGTGCTGCAACTTTCGTGAACATTAGGGCTGCACTAATGAGAGCATAACATGCATTTGTAAAACACACATTGACCCAGAAGGGTATCTTGGCGTTGAATAACATATGTTTACCGTTATCCATCTCAATGGTACTCATTTTATCAACATCAGAAGGATGAAAGGCTGAGTGTACCTGCCCGGATTTGAAACGTGAACCTCTGGTAAACCTGTGGGTCTACAGGATAGGGATATCGAAATAAATGTCCTGCAGGTCCAAAGTCACTATCAAGGCTCCGAGGTCTACATGGCAGACAGAACCAGGGCTAGCGTGAGCATTTTGAAATTGTCCTTCCACATGACGACGTTAAGAGGCCAAATATCTAAAATAAGACAGAGGCCTAGTAATTCTTTAACATGATGAAATAGCAGAACACACACCCAGTTCCTATTACAGAGGCCGGAATCCTCTCAATTGTCCCTTTGGCTTCCTGTAGCAAGCCGGACATGTGGTCCTCAGTCAGTTGTATTGATGACTGTGAAAGGTGAGGTGGGGTGGGGTGGGGTAGAAAGAAATGGGAGGGCATAGCCCCGAGTGACAATTTTGATGGCCCCCCTTGCATGACGTAATGGCTTGCCACCCATGGAGGAAATGCCTGATCCTCCCCCAACAGTAGCTGTGTGCCTTGAACGACACACTAACGAGGTTTTGTGGGTGCAGTAGCTGTGGGGGCCGCGAACAGAGGTGTCGGTTGTCCACGATGCCCTGGGCATTATTTTACAAGCCCTGGCCTAAGCCACAGATGGGCTGAGAGCATGTTGGGCTTGTTGTGGGTTGTGATAGCGGCAGTATCGGAAACCTCTACCGTAGCATCAAAAGGGGTGAAACTGCTGGGTGTGGCAGACTCGTCTGAGAAAAGTAAGGCGCCCTGCTTCTTTATAAAATGTTTCAGGGGAGGCAGAATCCACTTTATTTTTATTCAAATGGTGAAAGTCATCAAATGGCATACCCATCAAGGATTCTTGGACATCCCCGCAGCAGCCCATAGAACTTATCCAGGCATGGCACCGAAGTGCTATTCTCGCACCAATCATCCAACCATAGTAGTCGGGTGTGTCCAAGCCAAAGCTAATCACAAATTTAGCTGCATAGCGGCAGTCATGGATAGCTCAGGTTTGGGGTGGCCTGGAGGTTGTCCAGAACTTCTAGTAAAATTTGGGACACCTTGTACCATAGAGCATGGCAGTAGCAGCCTTAAGGACAGGTGGATTTGACTGATTACAGAGCAAGACTCATGGTGGAACAGATGCACTTGCCATATGTCTCTATATTCTTAGGCTCACAATTAGGTGGGGTGGTGTAGAAGGAATTAGGATTTACCATACTGGTGGACACCTGCACAATCAAGTTACCTGGCATTGGATGTTGTGTATGAAAGTTAGGTTCACCTGGTGCTGGTCGACAACGAGCGGCCAGCCTATTAACTGGTGGTATCAAACATGGCTCCACCCAAATGGGTATCCATGAGGGCCTCATTAAATTGTAATAGAAGCTCTGTGGGCTCTTTACCAGGCTTTAGTACCTCAGGCATTAAATTAGTCTGCACTTCGATAGTAGGGAGTAGTAGGTCGAGTACCTCTGCCACCCTCTGCATAACATTGAAGGAGGTGATTCCTCAATGGCAAGGCTGGGAGGAGAAATGGGGCCATTATCTAGAGAAGTATCCAGGCCATTAACATCTTATAGTTCCTCATACAAGTTTACCTCATCATATTGGGTGACACGATCATCTCCTTCATGAAAATTATCATTGACCGAATCAGAGCCGAAAAGATTGTGTAAAATGTGGGTCCTGCCGCGTGGTTTGGGCAAGGTATCCGAATCAGAAGGGTTGCCGGCTGGCTGCCCTCTGGTAGGAGCAGTGCATGGCCTTAGTCAAGGTAGATTCTGCTCAGAGTCAGAAATCACAATGGGCTGCAAATCTGCCTCCCTCTGTGGAGGCACTACAGTAGATGCAAAGGGAATGGGCACAACGAGTGGCACTGTATCTGAAGTCTGCATTGGAGCTAGTGTTAAACCTGAAGTGAGCTTGAAAGCACATTCTGAGCCTAGGGAGGACCCACTATCAGAAGCCCAACAGAAAGGCCATGCCAACCCTTGGGGCTAAAAGGCGCAACAGCGGGAGCTAGTGAAGTGCCAAAAATGCACAGCATGAAGTCCCTAGAAGCCTGCACTAGCTGCGACATCGAACAACCCGAAAATTCAGAGAGTATCGCGACAAGGCTAGGGATCATCTCAGATAGAGATCGAGAGTGAGACCGGGTGGCACTGTGATGCTTGCGCTCTCTCTGGAAGCAGAGAGTGGCCGAAACGGGGAAAATTCTGGCTTCTATTTCTTATGCTTCTTTTTGGACTTACCCAACTTGGCCTCAACAAGAATCTGACGAGGGATCAGCTCCTTCCTTTCGACTTGCGACTGCGTAGAGTCTTCCAATGTTTGGCAACATACAGTTTTGCCTCACTGTCCTGTATGGCCCTCAGATTCACTTGGGGACAGCTTCTGGAATCATACTTAAACCACAGGCATCAAACACACACTTTTCATGGGTCCATCACAAACATCAGTTTGCAACAGTTCCTACACAGTATGAACTCTGTTGTCTTAGTAGGTGACATTGAGACGTTTTAAGGCATGAGCAATATAGGCAATTGCCCAGTGAACCCACCTTCTAAGAAGACCCCAGGAAAAGTGTTTATATCCCTTTCTAGCTCACCTCTGCCCATTTCTACATCTGACCCGCTCTTCTCTCTGCCTAACTCTACCCCAGTCTCTCTTTGCCCAAAGTCATCTTAAGGATTTGTGGGGGCTTTCAACTGTTTTGCGCTATAATTAGCACAAAAGTGTGTGATGAAATTCAAAGTTGGAGGACCCAAAATATGTCTTGCCCAAGGCCCAAAAATCGTTAAGACAATACTGGTGACATTTTCCCTTGCACACTGAGTCATTTTAGTGAAAAAGGTCTTGAAAAGACCAAGGATTAGCTCCGGATCCAACTGATGTCAGAGTGCGTGGGTGCCACTTATTTGTGGCTCCGGTCACTTTCGGGGGGAGAACAACATTAGCGTGGATCCACAAGACACCACCTACCGATACTGTTCTAATAGTTTATGGATCCTTCTCTCCATGAATCAACAGGTCAATGCCGTGACCTCCAGCTGCTTCAAAATCCGCTGCATCCTCTGTAAGACCTTCAAATGGATCCCCCTGAGGCAAAGAAGACCGTTACCCGCGCACTCATCACCAGCAGGCTAGACTACGGAAACGTCCTCTACACCGGCATCAACAAGTCCCTACTTCGCAAGCTCCAGACAATACAGAACACCACCGCCAGACTCGTTGTGAGTAGTGCGCTTATAATTCCCATAACTGATTGATTGATTGATCCAGTATAACCTCTGGGGAATATTCACAAGGTGAGGAATACAAGTTAGAAGTATCTGTCAGAATGAAACTAACCCTTTCTGACCACACCTTCCTACCCCCAAAATAACAGGCACATCCTTGCCTATCCATGCAAGATGGTAAGTAAGGTATTAATATACCACTAGAAGAGCAGGATGGACACAATGCACATTTGCGGAACATGGGACGACTCCTCCCCTCATAACCCTACCACTCATAGGAAAAGAATTAACTGCTCCTTCAGACTAAAACATACTTTGGCCTTCGTGTCATGTAGAGGGATTTAATTTGGTCAGTGATTTTTCAAGCCAGCGACTCTCCAAGCAGGGCCATGGCAATTCCCTCCTTATTGAATATAGATCTTCGCAATAAGTGAAGGTAGATTTGTCATGATGGCACAAATCACATACAGTATTGAAGCTCTGCTCTATCATATTAAAAATCCTCCTTCAACATGCTCCTGCATGCCAGTCAGGCGAACAGTGTCCTGTGGCTAGGGGACGGTGTTCATAAGTAAGATCCGTTAGTAGCCAGGTGGCTATCATGGCTATCTCCATTTCTAAAAGCGAGAGACTAATATGGGCTCTGTCCACAAAAAAAGGGAGATGTTTTAGTGGTCGAGGTGGGTTTAGTAGAGAAGAGTGTAGACCCTCAATAATGACATAAGATGACTTAAAGGATAGGGTTGGCATTACACAAATCTATGGCCACTATATCAGGCCCAAGAGATTTTTTAGAGTGCTGTGGTCATAGGACCTCTTCCAGCTCTTTCGGGATAACATTAAGCCAGATTGTCAAGCCTATGTTGCCGCATTCAAGAGGACACAGGCAGTAAAACCTTACAGAAATAGGGTAACCAAGATGGCTTGATCCAGGTTTAAGGCTTCATACTTCATGGGTAAATGCCTTTCAGTTGCCAAATTGCCCTACTAACCATTGCGGCAACTGCAACATTCAACCAGTCCCTAGTCATTCATCCCATTTTGGCAAATGCTCTCCAGCAACATTTCATACACCACCCTCAACCCTGCCACAATGTCCACTCAGTAATAGGAGATTCCTCCAATCTTGTAAAACAAATGGCAAGTATCAAAGCAGTTTACTGCTAAAATCTGAATACATACTGGTACCTAAACAATTTTTTAAAAAGCTGAAGAGTACTGCACCAAACTTATCATGAAATTGAAAATTCACCCAGAATAAGTCTGTTTTTGCTCAGTTGTAGATCAGTATTTTTTTTTTAAATATTTTTGTTACATAGAGGTTATGGTCAGGCTTAGAAAAGCGATTTGTTTTTTTTAACAGCAATGTAATACTTTTTTTAAATTCTTTTTTTCTTTACAGAGGTGGAGTGTAAACATTGACACCACCAGCTAAAAAAGGTCAATATCCTTGCACATGAATACAGAATCACAAAAAGCACCTGATGGACCACCCCTTCATGTATCGCCACTTTCTCCAACACAAACGTTCCTTAATTAAACAGATCCTTGTTCATCTATAACAAATGTTATTCTCAATCCCATCACTTTCCTGTTCTTTCTTCCAAAGGTCTTTCACTTTCGGAGGTAGCTTGAAGAGCTAAAATACACCCCCACACGCCCAATGTATACAATTTCTGGTTCACCTATTTACACCCATGGCTCTACCAAATGCATGACAATGCTGGAATAACTTGAACCAGGAAGTTGCTGACCAGTATTTATGGGAGTCAATTCTGATTAATTAATCTTCACATAGATTCCTCACCATGTGAATATCCTCAAGGTTCCAGACTGGATACGGAAAAATCCCCCCAGCAATAGTACTCCAGAATCGTCAGGTGGCACTATGCGGTCTCATAAGGGACACTGGACTATACAGGGCATCGAGTGGGCTCTTGTAAGTTCCTCTTTTCTGTCATCCTCTACCTGGGTCTGGAGCTGTTCTCAGTGCTTCACTTATGAAAATCTTGAACTTTTCAAATGCAACTGGATCAAAGTCTCCTCCTACAACTTCAGAGTTCAAACCCTGTTGCAGGTGCCATACGAAGATATCCTCGTTAGAGCCACATGACATCTGCATGTGGTGTCTTGAATCTAAGCACATCCTGATGCACAGCAGTTCCTGCTCCACTAAAGGTCATCCTAGGACCGTTTGGAGTATTGATCCCGGTATCTTCCATTTTGGAGCACAGCCGGGATTTCTAAGTGGCTGTACTCTATGGGCCTGGAAGTCTTCACCATCTGAAGGGCAAGACTACCAGAGACAAGCACTGCATGCCTCCTGGGCCAATATGTCCATGTCCCTTGGGAATCAGCAAAACTGACCAGCACCAGCCTCCATCTCACATGAAGAAACCATTCGAATACCTAATGAGTGATGGTTTGGATGCTTCCAAACAAATAGTGAAGTACAGTAACATTCTGCAGACACCATGTGGCTTGATCCATGGGCATGGCTGTCACCTTAACCCCATGCTTGGATGTGTTCCACAGGCTTCTCTGGATATTTTCAGCAACACTCCTGGGCCTGCCTTTCGATGGCAAGCAGCCATTCATTGGGAATGCAGGCTCCTGCTTGAGATGATACAAGGACAGCAGACCTAAGGCTTGCTCTCGCTGCTTTCCCATCTGCAGCAACATAATTCCACAGACAGTACAGAAAAATGTAAATGGTACTTCAGGGTAAAGCAATTTCAGCAGTGACAGCCCTAATAGCCACTGCAGAGGAACTAGGGGATGCCATCACAAACTGCAGCAGCAGATTCAGTCCTCAGCATCTTCCGCTGGTTCTACTGTCTGGAAAACATCTAACTCTTCCATCTCCCTTAAGCCACCACCTTTTGGTTTGGGGGCCAGGGAGTATCTTCAATGTTACCATCAATCTGGAGACATTCATCACAGGTTGCTGCAAGGGCTTTGTCGTAACCTTCCAGTGTTCCCCTCAGGCCACCCTCCTTCCACCCGGATGAACTCTTAGGCATATGTATTTTGGAGGCAGAAGTTCCTGCCTTCTGCATAAGGGGTTATTGAGGTCGTGTTTCCCAGGGAAAGGGGCAGGGAATTTTACTCCCTTTACTTATTGGTCCCAAGAAGGGCAGGTGTCCGATACCCATCCTTAACCTTCACCTCTTGAAGATGCTCATTTGACAGGACAAGTTCATGATGTCCCACACCAAGGACTCTTATTTTCATCAAGCAGTTTTCCTCGGTCACAGACCTTACTTAAAGGTGAGCGTGGAGTTCCAAGTGCATGGTATTGCCATCAGTGCTTCAATTGTAAAAGTGTAAGTGCCAGGGCCCTTCTCCGTAGGCGACTGCATCTTGCACCACCCATTGCACCGGTCAGTGCTGCCAATGACAGATCCAAAACAACTACTAATCATCGCACAGTGAGAAGGGTGACAGTTCATACTATTCCAGACACCCAAAAGGTATAAGAACGGTGTGGGTGCAGATAATAGTAATTTTTAGGTAGAGCCTGGGCAGCGCATGCACTGCTCTACGAGGTATGTTGTAATGAGGTAGGGACTTGAAACTCTGCCCACTCTCCACCCATCTTTTTCATTGGCTTGTGTCATTGTCCACTGTAAACTGTGGCTGTTCATTGGTCAAAAGACATAGTAGTCCCTCCTTAGGACCGCCTTGTTTCATTTTGTAACCTCCCGTCACCACCTGGTAGAGTGTTACTCTGTAGGCTATAATTACAGCCTCTGAGCACTATTTTCTCAAATAGCTCTCTCCTAACTCTTAAAAAAAAGGATATCACACATTTGCAATGCAGTAGGTCTTGCATTCGAGAGTTTAGGCTATTGGCATTGTAGGTGACAATTCCTTTTATTTATCTGTTGTAAAACAACACAAATAAAAGGCAGTCATTTACAATGCCAATAGCTCAAACTCTCATAAATGCGAGACCTATTGCATTGCAACTGCTTGATACACTTGGAATACTTACTGATGAAGACTAGGTCTCTGGCGCTGGTCAAGGAACATCTTTAGTGCACTAGGACTCTTCACAAGTTGGGCTTTTCTGTCAAGAGCAATAAGTTGAACCATATACTCCTGAAGGGGCTGATCTTATATGAACAATACTGCATAAACCTTAGAGGGACTTTCCATCCTCCTTATCCTCAGAGGATTGCAGATATTCAGGATATCATTGATGTTTCAGATTCAGACAGTGATCCCGTTCTGCAAGTCCTATTCCTACTGGATTAGATCTCCCTGCACATCCTATTGGTGTAGCCCCTAGATGTTAGGGGCGAGACCTTCAGCAATGCCTACAGCTCCAACATAGAGGAGTCTCCTGCCTCCGGTGCAAATATTGGAGTCAGTCGATTCAGAACTGCGCTGGTGCATGTGTCCCTCTAATCTGTGGGTTGGTCGCCCCTGCAGTCCTCTGCAGGTACAGGCAATCCGGTTTATGGAAACCTTGTACGGCTGGGGCACACATCTGGGCAACACGTCAGCACAAAGTACTTAATCTGCATTGGAGCAAAGCCTAAACATTAACGTGTAGAACTGAAGGCCGTTTTGCTACGATTGCCTTCCTCCTTTCCATCTGATAGAGCATGAATCAGGATCCAGAAACACCACTTTCCAATTATATCAACAGACAGGGTGGTGTGGAGTTGAAGACCCGGGGTCCTGCAGCGGTGGACCCAGCAACAGGGCATTTTGCCAGTAGCAGCACACCTTGCAGGCACTCTCAACGTGCCAATTGACTCTCCTTGGAGGACCAAGCAATGGAACTTTATCTTGGCAGATCGAGATCTTTTCCAGATTAGAGTGTGAATGCGTGAAACTCTTTGCTGCAACTCAGAACAGGCAGTGTTCTGTTTTGTGCCATACTCATACCTTCAGGTTCAGCTGACCAAGGGGCCTGCTTTACTAATTGAATGATTCCAACCCTGTCAGGTACAAAAACATCAACATAGCCAATCCTAAGTGTCCTAGACTTGACAAGGATTTAGTAGGCCAACTTGTTGACACTCCGCAACCCCCTTTCTCTCTGCTGCATAAAATGGTGGGCCTTTGTGCAGCTGGAAGGCCAGGTCTTTCAACCCGATTCCCAAACAGTGCTGCTGCATGCCTTGAGATTGAATGGTGCTAGCTAGAGTCTGATGTTGCAAACGTCATATTGGTCATCAGAAAATAAACATTTATCTAAGGAGTTCTTGGATTACTCAGGAGTGGATAAGCCATAAATAGGAGTTGAAAACATGACAAATGGTGTAAACTTTATGATACTTAAAATTTTAAACATGGTGTGTCAAAGGAAATTTTCAGGTTCAGAACAAGCTATATTAGGATCGATCAGTAAATCCACACAAAATCCATGCAGTTCATCGGAAAACGTTTGTTTAATGAAGTGAGCTAGAAGGCCTTAACCCATTTCAATCACACCTTTCCAAAGTTCTGCGCTTCACATGGTCTCTTGCCGAACATTACCTAGTAGTGTCTACAGTAAAAGTTTATTTAGCTGCCCTAACCTGCCAACATGTGTCCCTGATTAGTCTTCTATAAGGTGCCACACTTTCTATATTATTTATACCATAGGTTTCCTCTCATTCTGTTTGTTTCTCAGTAGGAACTGAATTTTGAGCTCAACTCCAGTAAAGTCATCCCCATTTGAGCAGATGCACAATTGCCCGGTTCCACTTCTCATTCTGATAACTGCCTTCCTGTTGGTCATGATGAACAAGTTACTGTAACATTCTTTCTGGTGGATACTCTAACCACAGATTCATCACCTTTAGAATATCCCCACACGGCAGACTGGATCAGGTAGATTTCGCTGCATAGAGGCTGGTGGCGTGGTGGAGCTCTGCGTGTCCCACCCCTCCAGAAATGAAAGCTCGATTCCTATGTAAGCGTCACCCAAACATGCTAAAGTCTTTCTCTCTATACCGTCAGTAGTAAGCCGGGATACCACTCATCAAAAAATCCTGGTCGCAATTTTGACATGTCTGGTCGCAAAAGGCTGGTCGCAATTTTGACAGCTTTTGACATGTCTGGTCTTAAACTTCTGGTCTCATTTTTGACAGTTTAAGACCAGGACTGTTTAAGACCAGGGTTTGATCTGGCCTTAAACAGTCTGGTCTTAAACTTCTGGCCTTAAATTTAACAGCTAGGGCAGCAAAAACATGTGGTAATTGTGTATGTGTTTAAAAGTGCATAGAAAAACTGCCTGGTTGCAGGCTGGAATGTCTGGGCACTTTTAAAACTGGGGGTTTGCAGCCTGCTGCTGTTTGAACAGCTGCTGGGGCAGGCCTGAGTTCCCCAGCCCAGGGCCTGTGAAGAAGAATGTGTCATGTAGGTGTCAAAGCTGTAAAGGGTCCTCACGTCTTAAACTCCTGGTCTCAATTTTGACAGTTTAGTTCCAATTTGACGTGGCTGGCAGGAAATTTGACATATGAGTCCCAAGGTAGATTCTGTTCCCGGGCTCCCTAATTCCCAGGAGAAGGGGTCACGTAGGGGTGAAGAGTTTTACACCGGCCCCCATTGTCTAACCCCACTCTTCCCAGGATAGGCCTTGAGTTTGAGTAACAGGTGTCAAAGTAAACAATGTTGTACTGTTTATACTGTACAAGGATAGAAAAAAAGGTTCCCATCCAAAGGCCACCATGACATTGTTCTAAACACCCCTCAAGTCATAAAGGGGTGTGGGGGGCTTCTAATTAGCATGCTAGGACAGGTATAAAAAGGCCCCTCATGGAACACTGCCAAACACCCATTCAAAAAACCCCCTTTGAGGAGCGACTGGCGTGGATTGTTCTGCTGTACCTGGAGGACTCCTGCATCTACAACCCAGTCAGAAAACCTTTGTGGATTTCTACACCATCAAGCCCTTCAAAACCTTGGGGAGTGACTGGCCTGGATTGTTTTGGAGCCAACCCAAGGAACTTAAGGCAAGAATGGACCGGAGCAACTTTTCCCAGATTGACACCGCCTGTCAACATGTAGAGAAGGTAAATAATGGATGGCGCAATGGTGTATTAGGGTGTACATGTAGTTTGGAAAAAAGTTGCACTTTTAAAAAATAGTACTATGTAGTGTGGATTGTAAACTGTTAATCTTTAAGGCGATGTGCTGTGTTTAATGTGAATAAAGGTTTTGTTGAAGGATGGAGTTTAAAAAGACCTGAATTGTAATGTAAAGGTATTTAAAATGAATAAAGGTTTTGTTGAGTTTAAAAAGCTATGTGTGTAGGTATTTAGTGTTAATGGGGTGGTGACGTAGGGTAGAGTTTGCAGGCTATGTATTTAAGGGGCATAATGTTGTAGGCCTTAGGAGGGTACATGCAGAGTGGAACAGGGTATTTTACAGCTCATAGAAACATTTAACCACACTGTAACGGTACCATAGGGGCTTTAAATAATATACAGGGCATATAATTAAAAAATTAATAATGCCTGGTTGCACTCACCAAACCGCTGTAGAGAGTTGGAGGGGTCCATGGAGGGCTCCGGGGTCCTTGCTGCTCCTTGGGGGGTCCTGAGGGCCTTGTATTTAAAAAATAAATAAACCCTGGGGCCAGTTGTCCAGGGGGGCTCCTGGTGGGGCGCCATAGTCCCTTGGGGTGTCCTGGGGGTCTCTGGGTCCCTAGTGCAGCGTTATTTTTAAAAATATGCCCCCAGAGCCCTCGTGCCTCGGGCGCTGCTCTGGGGGGTGGGGGTCGCGGTGTCTCTGGGCCTCCGCGGCCGTTCCTTGTGTAAATAAAAGGCCCCCAGAGCCCGCTTGCCTCGGGCGCTGCTCTGGGGGTGGGGGTCGCGGTGTCTCTGGGCCTCCGCGGCCGTTCCTGGTGTAAATAAAAGGCCCCCAGAGCCCGCTTGCCTCGGGCGCTGCTCTGGGGGTGGGGGTCGCGGTGTCTCTGGGCCTCCGCGGCCGCTCATGGTGTAAATAAAAGGCCCCCAGAGCCCGCTTGCCTCGGGCGCTGCTCTGGGGGTGGGGGTCGCGGTGTCTCTGGGCCTCCGCGGCCGCTCCTGGTGTAAATAAAAGGCCCCCAGAGCCCGCTTGCCTCGGGCGCTGCTCTGGGGGTGGGGGTCGCGGTGTCTCTGGGCCTCCGCGGCCGCTCCTGGTGTAAATAAAAGGCCCCCAGAGCCCGCTTGCCTCGGGCGCTGCTCTGGGGGTGGGGGTCGCGGTGTCTCTGGGCCTCCGCGGCCGTTCTTTTTAAAAAATAATCCCCCACGAGCCCGCTTGCTGCTGGCGCTGCTCGAGGGTGAGGGGTGTAGGGCTCCGGTGTCCTTGGGGGCTGTGAGGGTATATACCAGCCCCGGGCTCCACGTGGATCCAGCAGCAGGCAGCATGGCGGCGTGAGCTTCTCCGGGGCTGCTGTGTAAGGACCGCCCCCAACAGTGATGAGTTGGTGACATCACTGAAGGGGCGGCCCTAACCCTGCAGCCCCGGTGTGGTTTTTTATTGAGAATTATCTAGCGCTGGGCTTTACCCCGAATGTGTCAGGGCGCTTCACAATAGCGGGACACGCCTGGGGCATAGCGCTTCACATAAGAACTTGCTGCAAAAACATAAGGACTAAGGATTACATGCACTACATAAAAAGATACAAACAGGAAAACACACCACGGAGCTGCAGGGCAGGGTCCGCCCCTCCACTGATATCACCAGTGATGAGTTGGTGATATCACTGGAGGGGGCGGACCCTGCACTGCAGCTCCGAGGTGTTTTTTTTTTTTTTTTTTTTTTTTTTTTTTTTTTTTTTTGTTTTATTAGCTAGTGCGAACTGTACACGAAGGCTGGCAGAGCGCTTTATATATGACCCATTTGTAAGACATAAGCACTAAGAATTGGATGAGTTATATAAAAAAGATACAAGTAGAAAAAATGTAGCGCAGACTTTATCCCAAGTTGTCAGAGCGCTTTACACAAGAACCTGTTTGCAAAACATAGGGACTCAGGATTACAGGTGTTACATAAAAGATACAAACAGAAAAAATACTGCTTGTTAGCGCAGACTTTACCCGAAGGTGTCAGAGCGCTTTACATAAGACACAGTTGCAAAACATAAGGGGAGTGACATGTGTGCCGGTTACAAAAGCAAACGTTAAGTTACATGAGTAATAAATAAAGTGACAAGTGTGCAGGTTACAAGAGAAAACAAAGTACAGTTAGAGCTATAATACTGTGATATAAGGCAGACACTCGAGCACAAGAATAAGCATTATGTAGTCAATTGTGGCAATGGCGCAACTATTTAAAGCACTCAAAATGTGAGAGTTATTAAACAATGTGTTACAAGAGAAAAGTGGCATGTACATGTTACAAAAGAGTAACCGGTATATAGGGTAGTGGTTAAATGTCAGAAGGGCCATGTGTACCTAAAGTGGTTTACCCCATAAGCAAAGGATATGGCGCAGGTTGTTTTTTAACATATGTTTTAGCGCAGCACTTGCAACGCTTTTTTAAAAATGTGTGTTGGTGCACCCCGCTTATCAGGTTTTAAATGTATACAAGAATTGTTTGAAGTTGTGATACTTTTGTTTAAGAAAGGCGTTTACTAAAACCGCTGCTTTTTTTTTTTTTTATTTTTTTTTTTTTTATGTTTAATACAGGTGCAAGACCTTGCAAATGCAACCGTCACCAATGTGCCCCCTGGGCTGGCCCCAGCTGTAATAAATAGCAACGCTGGGCACTTGTCAGCCCCGCAGCCTGGTATATATATATTTAAAGCTATGTAGTTCTACGTAGTTTTGTACACCAGTCTCTCAGAAGTTCTCTTTTTTCTAATGGGCTCTCATGTGTGTATGCTTTTACAGCTTATGACCCTGACCTACAACAAGCTTTTGACGATTTTATGGAGTACATCGAGGCTCAAGACGCTCTGAACACTGTGCAAAACACTTCAGTTCCTACAGGTAAATAAAAAGACAGCTGTTATTTAAACTGTCTAAGACGCTGGGTAGTTGGTGGGGTAGGCCAGAGTCCTGACCCTGAGGATGTATAGAGGTAATCATCAGAAAAGATGTCTAATGTTGGGTATTATTTTTTTTTTACAGGTGTCCCTACGCTATGCCAGGACGTCGTCAAGGTCCAAGAGGCGGCGCATGGTTCAAAAGAAAGCCCCTTGAAGAGGAAAGCTTCAACTTCTAAAGTGGGACCACTGTCAAAGAAAGGAGCTGCAAAAAGACCTCTTTCAGGTGTGTTTTTTACAAAAGGGTGTGAGAAGTACTAGAGGTGTTACAGCTGCTTGTAGCAAAGCCTATATCAAAAAAGGTGGTTGTGTAGGACGTAGTCCGCTGGTGCTTGTATGTGTTGTTTTTTTTTATGCTTTCTCTAATATATATATATTTTCTGTTTATATTTTAGAAGCGGCTCAGAAACATGCGGCTGAAGAGAGGTCGGTGGCGCCCTTAATGGACATAACAACATCCGTCCAGAACAACGGAAGCGGCGCGAAAGGCGTGAGTAGGCGTGTACGCCAGGAAAAACTCTCTACCTACTACACACCAAGCAACACGCTGAACAACCAGCTACAACAATCTATTCTGCACAGGGGTGGGGTCAACACTGGCGGCCTGCCTACAAACCAGGCCTCCCTTAAGAAGAAACATAGGGACTCAGAGAACCTCCCCAACCCTTTAAAACGTGTGAAGGCCTGTAAGGTATTCACAGATCCCCAAACAGAACAGTTAAACATGAAGAAGAAGACACCGGAGGTGCTCCAAGAGGGTCAGGCAAAGCTCTTAAGTCCTGAGAAGAAAAGCCCTAGCACCCCTGAGCCCCAAGCTAGCCCCTTAGATTTATCTATAAAAAAGGATGCTAAGCCCTTGAATGAGACCTATACAACCTTGAGCCCCAAGGAGGTGTTAGCTGCACCTGTGGGTGTAGAAGAGGCGTCGCCACCACAACCCCCTAAAACATCGCGCCTCTCAAGGAAACATCTGAAGCTGAAACCGGGGGTCCCTAAGCTACAGTTAGCAGAGTCCCTCAGCAGCCCTAAGGCAACGGCGGATCCACCAAGCGTCCTGAAACCCCAGACAGTGCCAAATAGAATAACTGTACATGTAGAGGTGCACGCCCCTGAACAGCCCCCAAAACCGGTTGTAAGTGTTCAGGCACAGCCTAGGGTCTCAACAGGTGATACTGCGCAACCCCTAGAAGGTCCTTCTACCACGATTAGCAACTCTCTTGAGGCATTGAGGGGGTTGGTAGACAACATAGGTAGAACCCCAGAAGCGGTGTACCAGGGGTCTTTGAGCACAGAGGGTTTACAGAACACAGGTAACCAGGCACCACACCCTACCACCGACATTTCAACTAGGCCCCAGGATTACAACGACACCTCCTCACAATCCTCATACCCTTTGTCCCCGAGTACCCCGCCAGGAGCATACGCCCCTACCAGCCCCACGGCCATCCACATGTACACCCCCGTGTCCAGCCCCTCTGCCAACCCCGTGTACAGTCCTGTGTCCAGCCCAGCTGCCAAGCCCGTGTACAGTCCCGTGTCCAGTCCCGTGGCCAGCACCTATGCCAACCCTGTGTACAGTCCCGTGTCCAGTCCCGTGGCCAGCACCTATGCCAACCCTGTGTACAGTCCCGTGTCCAGTCCCGCGGACAGCACCTCTGCCAACCCTGTGTACAGTACCGTGTCCAAACCCGAGGCCAGCCCAGCTGCCAATCCCGTGTACAGTACCGTGTCCAGTCCCGTGGCCAGCACCTCTGCCAATCCTGTGTACAGTACCGTGTCCAAACCCGAGGCCAGCACCTCTGCCAGCCGCGTGTACAGGTCCGTGTCCATCCCATGGGACATGCCCGTGTACAGACCCGTGTCCAACCCCGTCTTTGAGGGTTGCAGTATAGATGGGACTGGGGGGGTGCCTCCATTTATAAGACCTCGCAAGGTGTGCCCCCCTAAGCAGGAACAAGATGGGTCTGTAAACACAGAAGATGTATTGAAGACACACGTAAGAGAGATACAGATGGCGGTTCGAAAATTAAAACGGCAGGCGAACCGTGCACTCATAAGAATGGATATGGGGTATTCCAATCTCATCAACAAGAGGGAGGCCCAACATCTGGTCGTGGCCAGGGTTGGGGTTTGTAAAAAAGACATCATACAGATGTGTCAGGCGGCTGTGGCTGACATACAAGGTACACATTCATGACTATGTAAGCACCAACCCCTAAAGACCCCCACAACCACTGGTGCTCATAAGAGACCCCCAAAATATAGCCGTACGGTCCAGAGGTTAGTGACAAAGTCTGCACGCTTCTTAAAACTGCTCAAGCAACGCCCAGTTGGTACCCCACAAACCTTCAAACAAGACCCCAATGTTTCCATAGAACCCTTCAAACAAGACACCCCTGTTTCCCTAGACCCTTTCAACCACGGTACCACAGCTTCAAGATCAACGCCTGAAGCATATAAGCCAGCACTTCACCGCCGACAATACATAGGGGCAGGGTCTAACATACCTAGGGTCGGCCATTTAAAGGGGGTAGGGGGGATGGCAAAACTCCAAACAACGCAACATTCAGAAGGACCCAGGGGTGGAACTGTAGCGGGGGCCTCCATGAACAAGACATCCAACGACAGCGACCTACCTGTTCAGATAGGCTGGGGCTTGGTATCTAGAAAAGCCTGGGCCCGTAAAAAAAAACAAAAGTGGCTTAATAGTACAAAGCAACGCAGGGTTTTAATAAATAAGCTCAAGAAGGCTAGAATATGCGCTACCCGCAGGTTTACAAGGACTCCTGAGACAGGGACCACCCTGACCTCCCAAAGTGACACATCAGAGAACACCTCCACAAATCACACTCCTACTGATGAGGGCCCAGAGCCCTTGTTTTTAGAGAGTGTTAGGAGTTACACTCGCAATGTAGAGAGGTTTAGGGCCGTAGAACACTATGAGGAGTTTAGATTTGTTAACCTACATCAAATAACATCAACCACTCACGGTGTTCTGGCTATACATCAGGCTGTGCAGGAGCTCATAGTAAGGTTGTTACACGATGTGGGGCCTAATGACTTTTTCCAACTCCGCTTCCAGGGGCAGGGTTTTGACACACCGTTGTTCACCAGGCGGAAGACCCGAGATGTTTTTGATGCTGTGCAATTTTTAGAAAACCTCTCAAGGCTTTTACAGAGTAAGGCTGAACTAGTCGCCTATGGCACGTTTAGAGTCATAGCCCTCATTGTACGGGGGCGTGAGGGGGGTGTTTCCAGACCCTTAAAGAGCGTACTATACAGTAAAATAATTGGCAAGAAACAGAGGTGGCTGCTCAACTTTAGCAACGCCACTGCCAATACATGTCTGGCGGCCAGCATCGTGGGTCTGTTGATGACTCGCAAGACCCCTGACGCTGTCATCATGTCTAGAGCTGCTGAAGCCCATGAGGTTCTTGAAATACCTCCTGACCGAATGGTCGGCTTTGGTGATATAGGTCTTTTTGAGAACTATTTCGCCGTGACGGTGAAAGTTCTCTATCACAGCGGTTCCTGGAAGTACTTTACAACCGGGGAACCTGTGAGAAACAAGACCGTATATGTCCTCCACATGGAAAATCATTTTTACGGTATCTTGAACCTTAAAGGTTTTCTGGGGGCCAAATATGTGTGCGCCCACTGCGATCATATATACAACAATAAAACATACCACCAGTGTGAAATGTGTTGTAAGATGTGTCAGAGGGACGGCTGCATAGAAGACGCTACCCTAAAGGTGAGGTGCGGCATCTGTAGGTTGTTTTGTCGCTCGCAAAACTGTTTGAGCATACACGAGCAATCTTACAGCTGCGTCCCTAAAAAGGACTGTAGCGAGTGTGGGCGGTATGTGGCAGTGAATCACAAGTGCAAAGGTATGATATGTCCCCGTTGCCATGTATCTTACAAAGCCGGTACCAACCATCAGTGTTATATGGTTAAAGGTCCATCTCAGACCAAGACCGAAGACTATATAGTGTTTGATATAGAGTGCACACAAGAGACGGGGGTACACCAGCCTAACTACATTTACGCGCACCATCTAACTTCCGACGACAGTTGGGAGTTTGAGGGACGAACGTGCGTTGGTGATTTCCTGAGCACTTTCATTCAGGCCAAATTCCAAGGATATACCATGCTAGCCCACAACTCGAAAGCCTATGACTCCTTCTTTATTCTACGAGACATGATTCGTGAAAAGATACAGGTGGAACTCATAACCCAGGGGTCTAAACTGATGCTGATGACGGTATGTCCTTTAAAAATACGCTTCATAGACACCCTGAATTTCCTACCCATGAAATTGAGCAAGCTGCCAAAGGCCTTTGGGTTCCCAGGTTGTAAAGGGTATTTTCCACACTTTTTCAACACCTGGGCTAACCAGAATTATGTGGGACCCATGCCGCCTCCTGACAGCTACGGGGTTGAATACATGATGCCTGATGAGAAAGTGAGCTTTCTAGAGTGGTACTCTGAAAACCGTGAAAAGGAGTTTCACTTTCAAACAGAGTTGAAAGCTTATTGTCAGGCTGATGTAATGATCCTCCGGCAAGCTTGTAACCTTTTCAGAGATGTTGTGGTGTCTATGACTAAAGAAGTCAAGGCCTTGAAACCTAAGACATTGACTAAGAAAGTCAAGGCCTCGACATCCAAAACCCCTGAAATACAGCATGCGGTCGAATACATAGACCCATTTCAAAACGTCACTCTGGCATCCATGTGTATGTCCATCTACAAACACATGTTTTTGAGGCCAGAAACTATCGCTCTAGTACCGCCAGACCTCTATAACGGTAAACAGAAACGTTATTCAACCCCCTCTATCCAGTGGCTCATGTACGTCTCTGAGAAGGAAGACATCCAGATTCAACATGCATTACAGGCTGGTGAATTCCGCCTGGGCCCCTATTACCTGGACGGGTACTCTGTAATTAAGGGTGTGCCGACAGCCTTTGAATTCAACGGCTGTTTTTACCACGGCTGCCCCAAGTGTTACAAGCCCCACGAATATAACAAAATGCTGGGTGCCAAATTTGAACACTTATACAGACGTACTCTGACAAAGGCCCAGTATGTTGAAAACAGTGGCTTTGCTATGAGAGTTCTTTGGGAGCACGAGTGGTTAGACATGTTAAAAACCGACACAGCCCTCTGCTCTTTTCTTAAGACTCATGATTTACCCACACCTTTGGAGCCCCGAGATGCCTTATTTGGGGGGCGTACAAATGCCATACAACTGTACAAGGCCGTTGGTGAGGGTGAGAAAATACACTACTATGATTTCACCAGTCTGTACCCTTTTGTGAACAAGATGAAGTTGTACCCGGTGGGTCATCCCACCATCATCTATAGAGATTTTAAGCCCCTAGACGAATACTTTGGGCTTATCAAATGTGAAATATATCCTCCTAAGCAGCTTTACTTCCCGGTGTTACCATGCAGAGTCGATGGCAAGCTAATGTTCCCCCTCTGCCGAACCTGTGCGATGCTTAAAGAGGTTGACGGCTGCACACACACCGAGGAACAAAGGATGCTCACAGGGACCTGGTGTAGCATCGAGGTACAAGCTGCCTTAGAGAAAGGGTACAGGCTAGGTAGAGTACACGAAGTGTGGCATTTTAAGAGCACTACAACACAACTCTTTGCCCCCTACATTAATTTGTTTCTCAGAGACAAGCAGGAGGCCTCAGGGTATCCTGACTGGTGTACTAGTCAGGATGCAAAACAGAAATACATCGATGACTACTACGCTCACGAGGGTATCCGTTTACGATCCCATCTGATAGAGGTCAATCCTGCACGCCGACAGTTAGCCAAACTCTGTCTCAACTCCTTATGGGGAAAATTTGCACAGCGCACAAACCTTTCAAATACTACCTTAATATCAGATCCTGATGAACTGTTCAAGTACCTGTTTGCCCCATGCTACGAGGTGTCCAGCTGCGAGTTTATCGATGACGATACCGCGGCTTTGTGTTGGAAATATGCCCAAGAGTACCCCACATCGAGTAACAACATAAACATTTTCATAGCCTGCTTCACGACAGCCCACGCTCGTCTAGAGCTTTACGGGGTTATGGATAAGCTCCAGGATCGCTGCTTGTATCACGATACAGATTCTGTGATTTTTCTGAGCAAGCCGGGGGATGAAGACCCTCCTCTAGGAGATTATCTGGGTAACCTAACCAGTGAGCTAGATAAGGACGAGTATATAAAAGAATATACTTCCTCAGGGCCTAAAACATACAGCTACCGTACCAACAAGAACAAGGTGTGTATGAAGGTCAAAGGGATAACATTAAATGTCAGCAACACCCTAAAAATCAATTTTGATAGCTTGAAGAATCTGGTGCAAGAATACGTTACAGCAGACGATTCTGAGAATGCTAAAACCATAGTCGTGAACCAACCCTGCATAGTCAGATCCAAAAAGAAGTGGGAAATCACAACCGAGCCTCTACATAAAACATTGCGAGTTGTTTTTGATAAAAGGGTCCTGACCACCGACTATAAAACACTGCCTTATGGTTATTAGGCCCATTAGAGAGACAGCCGCCACAGCATGGACACCAGGTTACAGCATCCATTCTCCTGCGTGCTAGCAGGACCCTCAAACTGTGGTAAAAGCTACTTTATAAAAAAGCTCTTAGAAAATGCCAACTCTGCTTTATCACAAACCCCTAACAACATTGTGTGGCTTTATTCATGCTGGCAGCCTCTTTATACAGACTTGGGCAGTCGGTTCCCACATATCAAATTTATAGAGGGTATACCGAATAACCTCAACGATGATGAACTACTACCACCAACCCTTGTAAATATGATAATTGTTGATGATCTGATGCGTGAAGGTGGTGATCATCCAGAGTTAGAGAGAGCTTTTACTCAATATTCACATCATCGCAATCTAAGCATCTGCTACATTGTGCAGAACTTGTTTTACAAAGGCAAGAACAGTAGGTCTATAGCTCTCAACGCTTCATACCTTGTTTTATTTAAAAACCCTCGGGACAAACAACAAATAGCTGTCATAGCTAAACAGATGTACCCCGGAAACACACACTTCTTCATGGAGGCCTTTAACGACGCTACATCAAAACCCCACGGGTACCTGTTGGTAGACTTAAAAAACGAAACTCTAGAAGACTATAGACTAAGGGCCGATATTTTTCCCCCAGAGCTACCTGTAGTTTACACACCAAAGCCCAAGACCAGGCCCTATAAAAAGCAGCGGTGAAGTCTTTTAGAACCATTTACAGGCCAGCCCTTATAACGCTCAGTGGTGACCATGTCTACACACCTACGCCGCAATTTAGCTCTCCTGAAAATGCTTGTTACAGCCAGCCCCCAACACCGAAAGGCCATCCTGGGCACCGCTTCTGACGATTTAGTGGCCGCCATTTCAGAAATAGCCCTAAACACCCTAAAAGGCAACGTCCCTATATCAAAGCGTCAGTTACAGGTTCTGAAGAAGAAGAAGGGGCTCATCAAGAAGCTCAGTAATAAAAGGGGCTCACTCATAACAAAGAAGAAACTGGTGAAACAGTCTGGAGGTTTTATAGGTAACTTGCTGGGCATAGCTATACCTGTAATTACAAGCCTCCTCTCGGGTCAGTGATGGATCATGCCACAAAAATGTATCTGGTTCCTAGGCAGCAAATGGAGCAGCTGGGGTCCACCACGGACAATGCCTGGGATATTCGTAGAAATGAGACTCTACGCCTGGATACTGAAATTAAGGACATTTTGAGCAGGACTGATCTAAACCCCTACGACAAGGCTAACCTTTACAACAGCACTCTAAAAAAATTCTTAAATTACTACACCCAGTGGAATACTGAGAAGAACAAGTTGACTCTATATACCCCAGACTCTGAACAACCAGCTGCTCAGGCCCCCGACCCTCAGCCCCTACAACCGCCTCCCGATGGGGCGACAGCTTCAGATACCTTTGCTGGAGACCTCCTAAAAAATATAGGTCAAAGGCACAGAGGGGCTGCGCAGATGCTGATGAGTAAACTAGCCGCTTCTAAAGACCTAGCCTCTTGGAATGAACGCGGTGAGTTTCTCTACAAGGGCCAACCTGTTGCAGGGTCGCATATGTACGATCTAGTCAAAGGTCTGACCCACCCCAAAATCCTAACGCCTCAAAATGCACCGAGAGGCTGGGAGCAGTTTCTGAGGGCCGCTGCTGAACTCAATATACCCTCCACGCTTGTTGGTAATAATGAACACCGGCGCCTGCTAGACAATTTGAAGAGTCCCCTACTGCCATCGCCTACAGGTTCTGAAGGCCCTAGACTATCTCCTACTTGGTCTACCCCTACCCAGCCGACGACATCTCGAAAAAAAAAAAAGACATTGACCCAGCCACCCATCGCTTGGATTTTTGATTAATTGTGTGTGATTTTTTATTCCTAGGTTTCTGCAGTAAAGTTTTGTCAACTAAATATTTGTAATAAACACCTTGTTATAACTTTACAAACCGTCTCAGTCGTCTTTCAAAAATCATTTCATGTTGCATGTATATTGAAATAACGAGTCTGAATGCATGTTTTTAAAAAAAATATAATGTCTTTTATTTTAAACGTTCAACTTTAGACATACAACTGTTATAAACCCTTACAGTTTTGACAAGGTACATATTCTGTTTTCACAGGTCTGACCGACACCCAGGTGTTTTCTTTTACATATTTCGCAACTATACGGTCATTGTTAACAAGATCCCCCGGATATAGATTTAAGAAATTTCTAAACGAAAGACCCTGTGACATTTTACTGATAAAATAAATACAATGTTCCCCGCATGTGATGGCCATGGAATCCTGCACCCTTAGTTTGTTATACTCCACCACAGCTGCAGCTTTTTTCACAAACTTGAATATAGGAGTTGTATAGAGTCTGTGCTCAGGGAACTCTGCGGTACTGTCAAACACTATAACCTTATCAACATCTATAAACATGGCCGCCCAATGTGTCCCAGCCTGGTCATGCGGGTCTGTGTTAAAGACTAGGGTGCAGGGCCTTTCTGCCCCTATTTCGCCTGGTAACCCATCGCTAGGGAAAACACCCAAAAAGTATTTCCTAGCGTATTTATGTCTGCTTAAGAAGTCACGTATCTGCACCGTATCCATTTCACCAATGTTTTTAAAGATAGTCAAACAAAATCTGCCTTGCGTGGTTGATCTGAATGATGCTGTCGAATACAGAGAATACGACCATGTTCACATTAGTCTGTAGTGGAGCTGCGAATCGTATTTCAGCTTTTAGATTCCCATTTTTGACCAGGTTGTAGTGATCGCCATCTTCCATGTCCGGTGTCAGGTCGAATGCGAACAGCGTGTATCCACGGCCATAGCCTTCTCTTGACACGGCTACACCGCAGTCCCTTTGATGCTTTCCTGTTATCGAAACCAGTCCTTGATATTCCCTGATGTAATGCCTTGCTTCAAAACTGGGGGTGTAGGGTTTTGCAGGAATCACATTGCCCTCGTGGACCAGCGCTGCGTAGTTGATGTTGTAGTGTTTAAAATTGAAGGGGTTTGAGCCATAGGTGCCACTAAAAGCTGTATTGTCCACAAACCCTATGATGATGAGTTTTGGTAGCTGTCCCAGAAATAAATTCTGCTGTTGTGTTAAGCGGGTACCTGCAGGGATGCTGAATACCTTCAGAGCTACTCTTTCCACAGCGTACTTGGCGTTGGATATTTGCAAAGCTTCGGCGTGCGCTAACCTGACGCTCGGGGACACTTTCACTCTCTTTACAAACAGACTCGCAGACAGTATGTTCAGCTTGTACTGTTCAGCATCCCCGTTGATGAGGCAGAATGAGTCCTTGTTGCGATTGAGCTTGATCTTAAGATCAATTCCGTTGATGAGCAGTTTATCTTGGAAGAAGAGGTCCGAATGTATGCGCCCCAGGAGGTCAAAGGTACGGCTGGCTGCAGCATGCCCCGCTCTTTTTATAAAGCCCTTATTATCACCATCCAGAGCTGTGATTTCAAACTGACCGTGTGTATCCCTGTGAAAGAGACCCGCTGAAAGTTGTGTGTCAAGGGCTTCGCTACTGTAATTTAGAATGCTTTCTATGTAGGCTCTGTAGGCGTACATGTTATCGTTCTGGGTGATGAGTCGGTCGCCCAGGGTGATGTCCACTTGATTAAACATGGTAGCTAGAGGGTAAGCGATCGGTGCCACTTTAGCGTCGTCGGCAATGTCGGACCCATCCGCTTTTACGATTTTACACATAAGATGCAGCAGAGTGTTGTTGAGATCCAAATACATATCCGTGGCCCCTGACACATAAAACTCTATAGGTGCCAGAGGTGTCAATGCTGCTAAAGGTGACACCTCCATGAAGAAGCTGTTTTCGATGCTTGTCTGCGTAGGTTTTAGACTAAACAAGTCTAACTCTGATTTGGCGCACTCTCCAGATCCACAATGTACGAAGGCCATGGCTGTGTTTACAAGTCTTTAAAAAATATTTACTTTAGAGCCGGTTCGTTTCTTCGCAGCTCTCTTCCGTCTTGGAGCTCTTCTTTTCTGAGGACGTTTTGAAGAGGTCCTCCTTTTTTTATAGGGGGCTGGGGGACCCCTGCGTCTGGAAACACGCCGTTTCCTTTTGACACTAGCGCGTGGCTTATACATCAAACCAGCTCCTTCTTGAGGTTGCTTGTTCATGCGCTCTGCAACCGCCGATGTAACAGACCCCACCACCTCCTGGGCAATGTTCGTGGCAGCAGCCTTAACATGAGGCTTTGCAATTTCATAGCCTCTTCTCAGGAAAGGCATAGCTCTTCTAAACAGACTCCTAAAGAATCCCCCTAATCCCGCCCCGTACATAACAGGTGAACCTTGAAAGTACGGTGGTCCTCCATAACCGGCTTGACTTCTGTAATAGTCTCTGTACATAGACGGATCTCCGTAGGTTTTCATAACCACCATGATGGCTGCTTAATACCCTCTGTCGTGTCTAGGCCTTAAATGAAGCTTGACAATAACTTTCCCGTATTTAAAGGCCACCGGCTCAGACTGATCATCGTAGATCATAATTGAAATAGTGTCAAAATGGTTTTTAGAAACTGCGACGTAGTCGGGTTTGTTAAATTGTATGTTGACCATGGTATTATTATCACCCTGTACATGCACCCACCTTAACAACGGCGAGTAACTATCACCTATCCTCTGAGACTCTACAATATCGCTGTACACATAGAGCGTGTAGAACCCCCCATTAATATCGGGGCACGTGTGATCTTGTTCCACGGGGCTTTTCACATGTTGTACTGTCCCTAAAATCCTTCTTAATTTACCTGAACAGTTAAACAGGTTGTTTCGATTTATGGATTTAAGAAACACCTTCCTTCTCACATTATCTAGCGCCAGATGAATATTCGGATGTGGTTCTATACTGGCTATGGATTTGTTGATGGCTTCGATAATGCTTGTTACGTGTGGGTAGTAGCCTGGTGGGAAGGATGTGTGTATGCCCATGGGGTCCTGGTCCCTCTTGATGTAAAACTTGGTTTCAGCCGCTGTAAATGTATTCCATGTTCTAGGGTATTGTATTTCTGTTAGGGCGACCTCCCAGTCCCCCTTCAGGTCCACAGCCTTAGCCAATTTGACGGTGTAATTAGAAATCTGATTGTTGGGGAACATGTCCTTAGAAGCGTTGGATGGTAAGGTTATATAAAAGGGTGTAGTCTCCATCGTCGCAGCGGCTTTTAGTTCACACACCCTTCAGGGAGCTGGCCAACACCCAACTGTTAAATTTCTCAGGCCATCCGCGCCATTTGACATATGCCTGGCTCTTAGCACCGGTACCTTTCCTTTTCAGAACCTTTTCAACCCTATACACGCGGTTTGGATCATCGGGCACCTTTTGTAACTCTTCCTTGTAAAAGGATCCTGACACCGTTTCCCCATCGTAGTCCTTTAGCCTGTAAATATACACCCCTTCCTTAAGCTCCACACTTTCCACTATAAATATTTCATCACTAAAGGTCTGTTGGTAACCCTTCGTGAAGACTCCTTTCAGTTTTGAAATCCTGACGTGATCACCATTTTTAAAAACAGACTTCTTCACCTTTGTACCAAAGTTAGACCCATACACGTTTCTCCAGGCAGTTAACGAATTATCAGTTGTTACCTCTTCAGGTGCCATTTTGATGGTCCTATGATAACTGGCATTATATACAGCTATAAAAGCCTGTAGAACATCCACGTATCTGTATGTATTGTTGGCCGTAAAATACCGCCACATCTTAGACTTTAAAGTTCTGTTAAACCTTTCTACAACCGCTGCCTTTACCTCCGTGTGTGTTACAAAATGTTGAACATTATGCTGCTTTAATAATTTCTGAAATGACTTGTTTAAGAATTCTTTTCCTGCGTCTGTTTGTAGTTTTTGAGGAATACGCCCCTTATCGAAGATGGCTTTAAAAGCGTCTGTGACGCTAGCTCCACTTTTATCACGCATCGCCTCTGCATACGCATACTTGGACAACACATCTATGACTGTTAATATATAACACACACCGTCGTTATGTTTTGCTATATCTTGAAGGCTGATTATGTCCGCTTGCCACTGATAATCTATACACGCATTAACGATTGTGGGTCGCCTCTTAAAACGTCTTCTGGCAGGTTTATGTAGTGAATATGCCTCCTCTCCTGATAACCATGTCTTCACAGCTTCTCTGCTTACAGACTCCTTTTCAGCCGCAGCCCTTCTATATAGAGCTGCGCCGCTTCCAAAGCTGCCAACCCCTCTTGTATCATAATAAAGTTTTCTTAACAGGCCCTCCGACATGTTAGCGGGCATTACAGTACAGGAAATGAAAGACGCTTGTTTTGTGTAAGAACATTTTATTAAAAAAGAATGAGTATTACCATATCACAGACATTTTACATTATTACATAGCAAGTATGGTTTACATAAAGGTATCTTGAGGGTGTAACATTCTACTACATTACTTTAAATGCACGCTATAAGGTCACAATACATCAGGCCTTATCTATTATAAAACAGCCTTTGTGGTGCCAAGGATACCACTTTTCTGTTTTTTAGATACAGATTACACATGCGCCTTTCTATAAGTCTCTGTGCCATCTTTTTGTCACAGCACACACCTGTGCCTGGCATACTTCTTAGTTTTGCGTAGGGGTCGTTGGCATAGCGTATCTCCTTGACTGCCGCTATCATGATCTTCAGCATGTTCGGATGGACAAAACTATTTTCAGCGCTCAGGCCGTGCACAACCCTTAGCAGTTTATGCATCTTGTACGGGTCTAGCATACTACATATGTACCGGATTACACGGTCTCTGTATGATCCGGATAGACACTCGTGCGCCCCCTGTTCAGGGTCGTTAATACGATGGCCGAAACACAGGCTGTAATAGTCCCTTTTGACGCATGTGTATACAACCACAGCTGCGAAACCTTTAACACTTGATATGTCATCAGTGGTGAACCCAACTCTGGTGAACCCTGGCGTTGGTTTTTCAGAGTCGTCGTTCTTAGAACACTCTTCACACTCCTTAGACATAGGTGTCCCCAGATTTGTGGAACTCCCCGTCTGGTTTGCACAGCATATACAAGACAGATTCAAGCTGCGACCTTTTGCAGTCTGCCCCTGGGCATCAGTTCTTTTCGGTGTTTCATCCTAGGTTCAAAAGACAAATATTGACAACCCGTTAGCGTTAGAAAGACAACAAACGTTCATGTAAGGGGTCTACTCCTAACATTTTTTTTTTGACTTACCACCACATTTTCACCATCCTCTGCAGCGCCTCTGAAATCTTGAGAGTCGGTAATATCCATTGGGGACCCTTCATCTTCCACGCTTGTACCAGGCTGTTGCACAACTACTTCCTGAGGACTCGTCATGTGAACATCCGGGGTTTCATAGATGGGTGTGTTAGGAGCTGGTGCTCTCTAGAGGGGCCAAAAGTAAGATTAACGTTTGGTAGTTGAAGAAATAAAATACATCCTTATGCAAAATAGTTGCTCCTAACATTTTAACTCACCTCCACATTTTCAAACCCTGCGTCGGCTACTCTGACATCTTGAGAGTCGGTAATATCCATTGGTGAGCCCTCATCTTCCACGCTTGTACCAGGCTGTTGCACACCTACTTCCTGAGGACTCGTCATGTGAACATCCATGGTTTCATAGACGGGTGTATTAGGAGGAACTATGGATTCTTCCTCATCCTCCAACTCCAAGAGCATGCTTTGCTCACACGCCAAACCGTCACTCGAACACTCGCTAGAGCTGCTGTAACGCTTAATCGGGTCCACCCGGCTCGGCCATTGCTTAACAAACCCCCAGCCAGAAGGTTCTCCTGGTTGAGCATTATGTTCCATTACCGCAGGTCTGGTTCTGTAAAAGCTACTGACGGGGATCTCTGAGCCACCAAACCAATGTTTTCTCTCAAATGGTTTGTAGCTCTTCCTTTCTGCCATGGTGACCCTTCACGTTGTCCAGCGGCTGCTTGCTACAACAGGCTCCTGACAAAGGCTTATATGTATTCAAAGAAATCACCACCCCTAAAAGAGGCGTATACCTCTACACCACAACAGGGACACATGGCCATAGGGCTGCTTTGCCACGCCTCTACCTCCAAAAAACAACCCGCCCCCTGTGACTCATACGCCCCTTCCGGGGCACCTGCCGGCCCTTGTCAACACTCGGGCCACCTGTCACTTGTTTGAGACCAACAGTTTAAGGCCAGGACTGTTTAAGACCAGGCCTGAGCACTCCTGGGCATGTCCATTTTTGCAGCCCTAGCTGTTAAATTTAAGGCCAGAAGTTTAAGACCAGACTGTTTAAGGCCAGATCAAACCCTGGTCTTAAACAGTCCTGGTCTTAAACTGTCAAAAATGAGACCAGAAGTTTAAGACCAGACATGTCAAAAGCTGTCAAAATTGCGACCAGCCTTTTGCGACCAGACATGTCAAAATTGCGACCAGGATTTTTTGATGAGTGGTATCCCGGCTTACTACTACCGTCTGTACCCTTGAAAAACAGAGCTCACAATGCAGACCTCCAATTTCGTGCTGTTTAAATGAAAAGAGTCCACTTCACAGAACAGGGAGGCACAAAGGCAGTTAGAGTAGCCACCAAAAAGACAATTACCCAAGGTAAGTAACATGTTCTTCTGATGGATACTTCCAACTACAGATTCCTCACCTTTAGAAGAGCAGTAACTCCCCTGGTGGTGGGTTCTGTGTAATGACTCAGACCAAAAAGTACTGCAGGACCAAACTTGCGAAATGCCGTTACTTTCAGACATGAACATCAAGGTAATAATGCTTAATGAACATGTGCACTGATGTTCACATTGCAGCCTGACAAATACCCAGGACAGGCACTCAGACAGCGCAGTGATAACAGCCTTGGCCCCGGTGGAATAGGCCCTCAATTCTTCTGGAGGCTGTTTTAGTCAAAGCATAGGAGATCTTAATGCAGATTCTATACAACTTGATACAAGTTATTTTCTGAACTGCCTTGCCTTTCTTTGCCCTAGAGAACCGAACAATGAGCATATTGTGTTCTAAATGGTCTTTTGTATGACTAATGTAAAAGCTCAGTGCTCTTCTGGGGTCCAAATGATGAAATTCTCCTTGTTTTTGAGGGGTGGGGTGGAGCAAAGAAGGTCTGAAGTGTAAGGAACTGTCCGACATAAAAACTCTGGTAGAAAGACCGCTCTAGTCCTCAGTACCAGTTATTCTTGAAAAAAAGGTGGTGTAGGGTGGCTTGATAATCGGAGGTTGAAGCTCACTCATGTGAATGGTGAAGTTATTGGGATGGAAAAAAACCTCTGTGTTGTCAGGAGATTTAGAGGAAAGGAGTGCAATGGTTCAAAGGGATGCACATAAAGGACCAAACAAAGGTCCAACAGCGTCATCAGAAAGGGTTTAGGAGGAATCAACCATGCCCACTGCAAATCTTTTCTGGGTCAAAGATAAAACGAATAAGACTGTTTGGCCAACAATGTGTCCAGATTAAGGATGCCCCATCAAGCCACAAACTAGTCCCAGCGTTCAGCATAAACATTTGGTAGAAGGACATCTTGCCACAAGGATGACATCCACATATTTTGGGGAAAAAAATGAATGCAGTCAAATGCAACTGCTCAATCTCCACACACGAAGATTTAGATTGTGCAGCCCCAAGAAGTTCCTCCCAAAGCAGCAGTCTGATCAGAGTAAAAAAGATCATTACCAGAAGTTTGAGGTACTACACTCTCCTGGCCAAATTTGGAGCCACTAGGATGACTTGGAACCTGTAGTTCTTGATCTTCATCAGAAATTTAGTCCGGAGAGGTAACAGTGGAAAAGCATACAGGAGTCCCACTCTCCACTTTCGGCAGAATGAGTCTCAGAGACCGAGATTTCTTGGGAACTCTGGTGCACAATAGTGCGGACATTGAACGTTCTCAACTGTAGCAAAGACATCGATTCAGGGTTCTGCCCACTGCAGGAAGATGCCATAGTCACTTATGGGTGTAACTTTCACTCAGGATCCGCTAGGCATCACTAGCGGAGTTGGTCTGCCCTAGCATTTAAAAATCTTGCTAGGAGCTGTGCCATCAGTGAAATGCCTTGGCAATTGAGCCTGTTCCAGAGGCGCAGGGCCTCCTGGCACAGGGCCCAGAACTCTCAAACCCCACTGTGCTCTGTTTGTTGCAATACCACATGGTGGTGGTGTTGTCTGAGAGGATATGAACAAGCCTTTCCTTGATGAATGGCAAGAAGGCTTTCAGCACCAAGCGAATGTCCCACAACTACAAAAAGTTGATGCGGAGAGTAGAGTATTCTGATCCCCAGCTCTCCCAGATGACCTCTCCAACCCAACAGTGATATGCCTGTCACCACAGTCAGATCTGGGTCAGGAGGCACAGGGGCCTTGTTGCCGGTCCAATTGCAGCAGCCGCAACCGAGGAGTCTTTGCAGTCTCCTTTAAAATCTGGATATAATCCGACAGGATCTCTTTATGCTGGGCCCAGACTTCAGATCCCCCTTCAGAGCCTGCCTGAGGCACCTTGCATGTCCTAATGGTAGGAGGTCAATCGTACAAAAAGCATCAGAGCCACCCCCCATTCAGACAAAAGACGTTGGCTGAAACATCGGGATCAAAGCCTGAATGTACTAGACTATCCAATCTGGAGGAAAGCCCCAGTAACAGACTGCATCGAAGACAGGTCAGACGAAAGGGAGCCTCTGCGGAGTCAAGTGTGATTCAGCACATCGAGTCTCAATGATGATGATGCTGTCTGAAGGTGGTCAATGACTGACTGTGGCGAGACGGTTTTCAAAAGCCAGTCTTTGAGGTAGGGGGAAGAGTGGCACACTCAACCTCCAAAAGGTATGCTGCAACTACTGCCAGCACCTTAGTGAACACTTGAGACACTGGTGAGGCTGAAAGGGAGCATGGCAAACTGAAAAATACTCATGGCTCACCTTGAGCCATGAGTAGCGCCTGTGGGCCTGCAAGACTGGAACATGGAAACAGACATTCCCCAGGTACACCACAACTATCCAGTTTCCTGGATCCATGGCAGATAGAACCATGGCCAACATGAGCATCTTCAATGCGTCTTTCCCTAGGAAGAAATGGAGAGGCCAAAGGCCTAAAATAGGATGAAAGCTTCTGCCCTTTTGCAGCACAACGAAATAACAGGAATAATAGCCTGTTCAGATATCTGTAGCCGGGATCCTCTCTATGGCTCATTTTCCCAAAACATCATAAACTTCCTGCAGAAAAATGAAGAAGTGTTACTCCAAAAGACACTCTGGAGCAAGTGGAAGAGGCGACGGGTTGGAAAGGAATGGCATAGCATAGCCCTGTTGTACTATCTACACCTTTCGGATGGTGTGGCCCTGGGCTCATGGAAGAAAATAACCAATTCGGTCTTCCACTTGGTGGTCATGTTCTGCTAAGGGCACACTAAAGTGACTTGGAGGGTGCTGCCTGATGACTGCGAGGTGTACTGTTACTTTGGGCCCCGGAGCCGTTTGTTTGATACCCTACCTGACCCAAGACATTGGTGTTGCCTCTAAGCAAAGACTCTAAAGATACCTCAAATGGGGCCAAACAAATGAGGATACTGCCTTGCAAGGGTGGGGACACCGAAAGAGCGCGCAGTGGCTCTATTTTCTTAACATAGCTCTACGGTGGAGTTGGCCTTCTCAAACATGCGAGATCTGTCAAAGGGCTGTGGCTCTCATTCATATGTGGTGCTGGAGCACCACGCTCATTCTGACAGCTCTTCCTAAACAGTCGGTCATGTCGAGGCCTAAATGCTTAACTAATGTGGCCGCATCCTGAACGGTCTGCACCAAGATGGTGTGGAATTCCTCTTGACTACTGGCAAGACCTCTGGAATCATCCAATAACCAGTGGGCGAACCTACCTGTGTGGTCAAAAGGCTGAAGGACTTTGGTCAGAATGTTGGCCTTAGTTTTGGCAGTGGTCAAGTGCAACTCGAGAACCTCTGCCACTTTTCTAAAGGAGTGGTATGTGGTGGCTTCAGGGGACGGGGGCCCACATGGGTCCAGAAACGCCAGCTCAGGTGAAGTATCAATGGTACTTACATCCGCAACCTTCTGAAATTCCTATGGAGCTCTTGAAGATCTTCCTCCTCCGAGTATGTGCCAAACAGAAAGTGAATGGTGTTCATGGAGCTCTCTACCTTATGCACTTATGTACAGGGGTGTGACAGTACGTGAGGGAGGGTAACCATTGTCAGCACAGCAGACAGTGAGGCTCTCAGCTGAACGAAGGTCGTCACCAGGGTAATGTTGACAAAACAAACGGTGCCGCTAGGAGCAGCAAATGGAGTCAACGTTTGAGAGGAATGGTTCACCATCAGGATCCCATAAGGAATTACCATATGGGGCCTGAAGGCCCTCCAGAGTGGAATTTCGACCCCTACAAAACTAGACACCTTGAATGGGGCCTGGACCTGCGCCTACCTGCTTTCCTTGGCCTTCTCCATGAAGAGCTTAACCACCCTCTCTTCAATAGAAATTGTGCTGGCACGACTCAATATATAAAGTTGTGGCTAGAGCCAAAGCACCAAAGAGAGACAGATGTGGTAGGTCATTGCTAATTGACATCTGCCCCTCACAACTGTCACAAGGTTTAAACCGGGACCTCATGGGAGGAGACGTTGTTGTTGCACTTGGTAAATGTTCTTCTGAGTAAAATGGAGTTCAGGAAGTGCCTCAACAGCATGGAAAAAGGGAACTGACATTGGTACGGTAGTGTGAGAGATTTAGGAGGTTACCAACATTACTGAGACATCACTTCCAGGGCTGAATAGAGCAAGCATCCACTACTGCCAGAGTAAAGCAATGGAGAAAACGTTTCCAGTTTAGTTTGGCACCTGCAGGAGTATTCAAGAGGTGAGGAATCTGAAGGTGAAAGTATTCATCAGAAACTGTTAACTGTAGAATAGAGAAGAACACATTTAAAAGTTCTTCCCTCTGCAAATCTAGTGCTCGATTTGCTCACTCGCCAGCAATATGTGCAGTTCAGCAAAGGTAGTGCAATCATGGTTATGGTGATAGAGTTTTTGCAAGACTGAAGCTGCTGCAATCTGAATTACTGGAAGCCTCCCCAGCAGGCGTTTAGAAATTCTCCTATATGCAGAAATAGACTAATTTAAACTTGAATAAATGTTGGCATTTAGAGCAGGTATTTAGCAAGAAGTGCAGATTTTGCTTTAGTACGTTCAGAATGTGCCAATCTGAGCTACAAAGGTCACTGCACAATCTATTTGCACTACAAGAGCCTTCACCACTCCTACTAGAGATTATGGTGTGCCCAGTTGAAAAGGTCATAAATAACTAGTTCAAATGGAAGTCTTATCGAATGTTTACGCTTCAAGAAGCTGTCACACATCCCTGTCAAGATGGCATTTAATAGTAAGAGAACCAGATCGCCTGCATATTAGCAAGGATTAAAAGTAATCAGCGTACCTGAACAAACGAATCAGCACGTGGGAACATATAAAACGTTAAACAGAAAATTTGCGCTGCCTGAGATAATAAATAAATGTAAAATCAAGATGAGAAATGGGGTAGATCCCTGTACGATGGCACCGAGGACTACAGTGAACATTTTGAAAGGGGTGCAATGAGGAGCATGCTGAAAACCAGGTGGCAGTAGTCACTCAAAATAATGCGATTCAGGTTGCAGCCAAAGGCTGGATCTCTATGGAATACAGGCAGAAGGAAATAGATCGCGCCAACAGTGTCAAACATGCTCATGATATCACAAGACATTCTCAAAACACAATTCAGCAAAAGCGGACACGACCACCAGATGAGCACTAAAGCAAGGGCACAATCCGGATGTTTATGGAGGAAAATATCACTGCTCTCAATGAACATCTGTAGGTAAGCCTCAAAAGACTTCTTGGGTAGTTTGCTGGAAAAAGACAACTAAAATGTAGACCTTATGTTGACTGGGATTGGGCTCTATCTATGGAATCAAACTGACCTTACCCAAAGAAAGGAAGCACAGACATGTTGGAAGTTGGACAGACAGCAGTTTGTGGTCAGGCAAGAATATGTGGATTTTCAATACGGAGGCTGGGAAACAGGTGAAAGGAATGTCGGAAGCAATGACCAGAAAGTGAGGGGGGAAGTTACTCTATTGGAATTCTTGCACCACTGCCATTTTATACTTTTGCCATACTTATGAATTTACTTCGATTGAGGCTGGCTTTGCAAATTTGAGCAATCTGGCTACAGACAATCAATCGACGCCTGTTGAACAAATTACTTACCTTCGGTAAGTATATATCTGTAAGAAACATTAGTTAGTGATATATTCCTTACCATAGAATTACCCCCAGGTGTCAGACTGGATCCGGAAAGTTTGTCAGCAGTACCCCTGCGCGTCGGTAGGCGTCATCGTGCAGCTCCGCATACGTCGCTGGTGTCGTAGTCGGCGAGATGACGTTGCTGGAGCTACTTTGACACGCCCATGCGCTCTGACGTACAAGTTACTTACCTTCGGTAACAATGTACCTGGTAGAGAGGATTCTAGCTGCAGATTCCTTCACGTAAAATTATCCCAAGGCGTGAGACTGGATCCGGAAACATTTTTGCCACAGCATCCCTGCGCCAGGGGACACATCACGCGACTCCGCCCAGGAGTCCTCCACGTAGGTGACATCAGCGAGCTCACATAAGCCCTGCCCCGGCGCACCAACGTCAGTTTTCTTCGGAGAACTTCTCCGCACCACAACGCCGAGCCACCAGACAAAAACTGAGGGAGCATGGGAACAGTGTGTGAAAGAGTAGAAAAGAGGAAGACACCATAAGGAACAGTGCAACACTGCAGTGTCCAAAGGCCGGGGCAGAAGAACAGAGCAGGACCCTGACCAACCACTGTGCTAGTACATAGACAACAACCCCTTCCGTCCCCTGTATACAAGGAACATGCGTAAAAGGTCATGACACATGTGACAGACCTACAACCCCTAAGCAGAAATAAGGAGGGGAGCCAGTCCCAAAAAGGCCAGGAACAACCAACCACCAAGCCACTCTGCCATAGAGCGCAACCACCCCTCAAGGATTAAGGGCAAGGCATGACTAGTCGACCCCAACTCAGAGGGCAGCAGAGGGGCCAGGACCCCCAGTAGCAAGAAGGAGGGAGTGAGCCAGAGGGAGGGAAGAGAGGGGAGGTAGAGATTGGAAGGCCAACCGCCCCAACCTGGAGCAGCCAGAGCAGCGGTGTACAGGAACACCGTAACCCCATCCTCCCAAGAACCAAAGAGAAGGAATGAACAGCAACAAGACGGACCACCTGTCAAGAGCCAGGAGACACTCACAAGAGATATAGCCCCCCCCACCGGGAGGCAAACACCAAAGACCAAAGACCAACCCAAGGGTCCTCGCAGAATGGGGAGGAAGGGCGGGCTGTGAAGGAATCTGCGGCTAGAATCGTCTCTACCAGATACATCATTACTGAACGTAAGTAACTCATACATCTGATAGATACTACTAGCCGCAGATTCCTTCACGTAGAATAGATACCCTAGCAATACCCACAGGGAAGGAGGGTCTGCAAAAGGACCCCACCAGCCATGACAGGATAGTGTGTCTCACAGGGGACCAGACCTGCAGACCGGGCAAGTAACCCAGTCCCTCCCAAGCAGGAGGAGCCCCCACAAGCAGAAAACCACAGACCCCAGAGGGATGGAGGAGGAAGAAAGGAAAAAGAAGAGGCCCTCACATTCACGATAGAGAAACCAAGGGCAAGGCCAGACAGGCCGAAGTATCCTACACTCCTCCAAGTCAATAAAGCATCCACCCAAGCAAGGGGGAGAGCTCAGAGGGCCCAAGGAAATGAGGGAAAAGAAGGCGAGTCCACTCCAGACGGAAGGCAACAGGCCAGCCAGAGCTGCGCCAACCAACATAAGCCGCCAGAAGCAATAAAAAACAGCCCAGGGCCCCAGGAAGACCTGGCGGGCGACGCCTGACAGAAGCATCCCATCCCGCAGGACAGAAGCAGAGAGGTGAGGAAACGGCCGGACACACCAGCACGAGGGGCCATGCACACGACCCCAAGAAGCAAAGCAACATACAGAAACGCCATGGAGAACAAGCACCCAAGGGCCACCAGAACTCCCCAGCAGAGCGCAAGCTATAGAACAGCTACTACTACCCCACATTGGGCACATTAAGTCCCAAGACATGGGAACCCTCTTTGGAAGAACTTCCGCAGCAGAGGAAAAAAACAAAAGACCACAGGGAAACACCCCCGCGAAAGGCCTGACAAGCAGCCCAAAAGGAAAAAAAAACAGAAGGGCCAAGTCTGTGCAACAATTCCAGCAAAAAACACACACAGTGAACAAAGGGCCGTCCAGCAGCCAACAATGCCAAGTCCCAGCAAGGAGGACTCAATGGCCAGAAAACACACTGTACATGAAGAGCGACCGTCCCAAGCAGGTCCAGAACCAGCTCAACTCAGCAGTCACTGAGGAGGAGGGGGGAGGAGGAGGAGGAGGAGGGGGGGGGGGGGGGGGAACGGAGCCTTGCCAGGAACCTTTGGATGGCGGAGCCAGCCGGGGCATGGAACAGGCTACCATCAAACGGAAGATCAATGAGTCGCTCTCCGAATATTTTCAGGGAACAGGCCGTTCCGAAGTCAAGCATGGCGACGGAGAGAGACTGAGGAAGCCATGGCCAGCCCGGCCCAGCACCTCTGAGATGTCCAGAGCGGAGCGGAGAATAAACGCATCCAGCTCCCGGCCATCCAACGCATGATGCCGTAGGTCCACCTGAACAGTCTCCCTGGAAGCAGCGGATCCCAGAGACTCAGCCGAGTCCCACAAACAGGAGGAGGCCCTAGCCAGTACACACAAGGTGTTAAGGGCCCTCAGGACAGCGCTGGTCGAACATGTTGCGCCCCCAAGAGTCCAGCCAGTGGGCCTCCCGGGACGCCGAGTCAACAGTGGCGGCAGGGAGGGAAAAGCAGTCCGAAAAAGTTGACTGGCGGCAGAGGGGTGGGGGGAAAGACACGCCGGGTCACACGGCACCAGAAGGTGCCAGTGCAAAAGATGTTGAGGCACCGGGTCCCCTGAGGCAGGACGCCTCCAAGCCCCCGACAGGGAAGAAAAGAGCGAACCTTCAAAGGGAAGCAAGATTTCCCTCCCACCAGAGCCCTGGTGGAGAACCTCCAAGCGATGGTCCGCCGGAAAGGGAGCAACTGGGTCACCCATGCACAGAATGCCCACCGCCGTGGACACCGCGTGAGCGAAGGCCGCACCTGCCTCCGTAGGGCCCCGCGGTGGAGAAAGCAGCTCCTCCGTGGGCGACGGCTGCAAACTAAGGTGGGCATCCCCGAAGCCAAGCGGGACAGGCAAAGGCCAGACCTAGACGGTAGAAGAAACCGAGGAATGAGGGACCTGCAGCTCCTATGACAAACACCTCTGCCTCAGAATTGGCGGGGAGCCGCCTTTCGGCGACGCCGGTGAAAAAGACACCACACGGCGACCAGTCTCCGGGGAGTACGACACCAATATACAGCCGGCCTCTGGAGAACAAGGAGTGTCCGAAGATGAATCCGCGGCACGACCCCTGCGCGGAGCCGTAGAGTCCGCCGCCTGAGGCAGGACGTCTACACCGTCCGGCGACGCTGGATAGGGCTCCTCCAAGTCACACCACTCCAGGGACCAGAGTGGAGCCGAACTGGCAAAGAGGCGGTGCAGGAACAACGCCGACTCGACCTCCGCCGAGGCAGCCGCCTGCGTGGAGGAATGAGAAGGGCATGGGGAGTGACACGAATCCCTTCGCCAGCCACGGCCCAGAATGTGGCGGAGGTGGCACGGCAAACCAGGTGGCGGCGGCAGGGACGATTCAACCTCTGACTCTCCCTCCGCCTGCGGGGAGGGACGAGAGGGGCCCGGACAGGGAAGAGGGGTCCCCACCCAGCCTGGACCTGGAGCAGGACGAGGAGGGTCCACCGACCCCTGTGGCACCGCCCGGTCCAGTCGCTGCCGGCACCGTAGCGGTGTCACCTCGGCCTTAGGCAGGACCACCTTGTCAAAGGACCTAGAGGGGCTCGGGGATGCGACCTGAGCCACGGCGACCTCCCGCGACACCACAGGGACTCCCGCAGGAGTTGCGGCTAGGCAGAGGCGCCGTGGTCTGAAGGAGGAACCCCCCCAAGGGAACGCACCCCAACAGTACCACATTCTCCAAGCCTGGATCGGAGCCAGTCGGTGCCGGAGCTGCCAGCGGCACCGCGGAGGGCGCCAGCGAGGCCTGCAAAGCCAGCACGTATGTCTCCATCTGGACTTTCGATGCCCCATCACCGGGAAACTGGATAAGATGACACGCGGGGCCGCACCACCCGTGGAGAGCCCACGCCAGGCCGGACACCATCCCCCGGGGGCAAACTACGACACTTACCCACCGGGGAGCGACGCTCACGTGACATCGGAGAAGGGCGAGGACGATGTCCACGGCCGTATCTGAAGCCGTCCGCCAAAGCTGACCGAGGGGAGGACGCCAACCTGGAGAGACGCGCCAAGAGAAGTTTCATCCGGCGCTCCCGCAGTGGCTTCAACTGTTGGCACGCCTCACAATTAGTGGTGCCGCGATCCTCCCCTAAACACCACATACAAATGAGGTGAGGGTCCGTCGCCGACATAAGACGTCCACACGACGAGCAAGTCTTGAAGCCCGAAGGCATTTGCACACTGTTCCACCCAAAAGAAGAGACAATGGGAAGAAAAAATGGGCCCAAACAGGCCCATAGCAAGGACAGGATCCGCGTTGCTCGCGGAAAAGGAAAAAACTGACGTAGGTGCGGCGGGGCTTATGTGACCTCGCTGACGTCAAGTACGCGGACGATGCCTGGGCAGAGTCGCGTGATGTCGCCCCGCCCCCAGCACAGGTATGCTGTGGCAAAAACGTTTTGGGATCCAATCTCACGCCTGTGGATAATTCTACGTGAAGGAATCTGCGGCTAGTAGTCTCTATTAGATGTCAGTTCTGTACACTACTGTCCGCGCCAGGAACGCAGAGCCATAGAAGATACTGACCATTGGTGCATTGAAACTAGGGCCCTGACAGGGATGACCTTAACCCTAGAAATCAGTTTGCAGAACGGGGAGGATGGATGGGGTGGTAAGGAATCTATCACTAACTAATGTTTCTTACAGATATATTGTTACCAAAGGTAAGTAACTAGTTCATCTGAAAGAAACACGTTAGTGATAGATTCCTTACCTTAGAATAGATACCGCAGCAATACCAACCATGGGGGTGGGTCTGCAGACAAAGATCACACCAGAAAGTCACGGAGAACAGAACGGCCAAAGAAGCCATCTCTCCGGACTGGACTGTCAAGGCAATAATAATCGCTGTTATAACTGCTGAGGCCTGGAATGCGCTCCCTCCAGACCTTAATAGTGCACAGAGCAGAGCCCTGCTGGGCCAGAGAAAGAAGGAACAAAAGGACTTCTGAAAGAGGGGCAGAAAGGGGATCCACAGCCTTTGCTCTGCACCATGCCACACATTTGTTCCACCTGCAGGCATATACCGATTTAGTGGAGTGACACCTGGCTGCCAGAATTATATCACAGACATCAGGAGGCAAGTCAAAAGGAATAAACTGTCGCCGCTCAATTTCAACGCATGTAGGTGGAGGCTGGACAGGTTCGGGTGGAGGACAGTCCCCTGCTGCTGCGACAGAAGATCGTCCTGAAGAGGAAGTCGGATCTGGGATCCATGCTCATACTGAGCAGCTCGGGATATCAAACTCGAGCCCAGTTCGGGGCTACAAGTAGGACTTGGGACCGGTCGCGCCTGATCTTCAGCACTCTGGGTGGAAGTGGTATAGGCGGAAAGGCGTACAATAGACCGCAGCTCCACTCGAGACGAAAAGCGTCCCAGAGCGAGCGACGCCTTGGAATTCCAACGTGCAGAAGTAATGACATTGCACGTTCTCTTTGGTGGCGAATTGATCTAACCAAGGCTCTCCCCACTGTTGAAAGAGACCTTGCGCCACCTCAGAGTGAAGACTCCATTTGTGATCCATCAGGCTGAGTTCGTCCACCCTGGCGCTCCAAGAACCTGCCAAGTGTTGAACCATCAAGAAAATGCCTTGACGTTCCAGCCATATCCAGAGACGCAGAGCCTCCTGACATGGGGTCCACGACACCACCCAGCCATGGTTGTTGCAATACCACATGGCGGTGGTGTTGTCTGTGAACACCTGCACTACTCTCCATTTGACAGAGGGAAGGAATGCTTTCAGTGCAAGTAGGATTAGAAGGTTGATATGGAGCCTGGACTCCGCCGGAGACCAGATGCCTCTGATCTCCACCTCTCCCATGTGACTGCCCCATCCCAGGAGGGACGCATCAGTCACCACTGTGTGCTCCGGTTGGGGAAGGGAGAGGGATCTGCCGCTGATAAAACGTTGGTTCGTGAGCCACCACTGCAACTGTTGCGCAGTGTTCTCTGAGATCTGGACGTACTCAAACAGGTCCCCTTGATGCTGCGCCCACTCGAACTTCAGGTCCCACTGCAGAGCCTGCATATGCCATCTGGCATGATTGGTCAGCAGGATGCAGGAGGCCATCAGGCCCAGCAGCCTCAAGGTCATCCTGACCAAACCCACGATAAGGGCCGAAATATCGGGATCATAGCCCGAATGTCCCGGACTCGCTGTTCGGGAGGATAAACCCGAAACTGCGCCGTGTCCAGAACTGCTCAGATGAAAAGGAGCATCTGAGAGGGAATCAGGAGCAACTTCGGCATGTTGATGGAGAACCCCAGCAAATGCAGGAGGCCGGCCATAGTCTGGAGGTGGGAGACGACTGCCTGGGGCGAGCCCGCCGTCAACAGGACGGGGATATGAAAATAGGCGCCCTGCAAGTCCATCGCTACCAACCAGTCTTGGGGGGTTTAGGGCAGACAAGACCTGAGCAAGTGTGAGCATCTTGAACTTTTCCTTCCGGAGGAAGCAATTGACGTTCCGAAGGTCTAAGATAGGACACAGACCCTTGTCCTTCTTTGGAACCAGGAAGTAGTGGAAGTAACAACAAGGACCTACTTCTGGCATCGGAACGTTCTCGATGGCCCCCTTGGCCAAGAGGGACGCAACTTCCTGTTGAAGAAGTGTCAAGTGATCCCCCAACATGCAGTGGGACTGAGGTGCCATGGCTGGAGGGGTAGTCTCAAAGGGGAGGATGTAGCCCCGTCGGCTTATCTGCAGAACTCACCTGTCCAAAGTGATGGTGTGCCAGTGGGAGAGGTGATGGTGAATCCTGCCACCCACTGGTGTTTCATGGGCCTGAAACACCGGACTAGGAAGGTTTGGAAGGAGTGGCGGCAGGGGAGCTGGTGGACTGGCCCACTCGCTGGCCCTGTGACCCACCTCGGCGGGTCCCACATCCGCGGCTACGCGGAGACTGTTGCTGCGCGGGCCTGCAGCTCTGAAACAAACGAGTTTGGGCGCCCCTTCCTTGGCCACGAAGGGAGCGAAAAGCAGAAGTGGAAGGAGTGCGCGTGGCCGAAAGGCCTAAGGACTTGGCAGTAGCCAGTGATTCTTTAAAACGCTCCAACGCACTGTCTACCTTGTCGCCAAAAAGGCGAGTACCATCAAAGGGCATGTCCATTAAAGTGTTCTGGACATCCCCAGAAAAGCCAGTTGCCCTCAGCCAGGCATGACGGCGTAGTGCCACTGTCGTAGAAATCGCCCTGCCCAGTGAGTCGGCGGTGTCAAGGCCACAATAAATAGTGAACTTGGCTGCGTCTCTCCCCTCAGCAATAGCTTGGGAGAGCACAGTCCGGGGCTCCTCCGGACACTGAGGCAGCACCTGCACAACTATGTGCCACACAGAAGGGGAATAACGGCCCAAGAGGCATGCGGTGTTCACAGACTGCAGCCCTGAAATGACAGACGAAAACAGTTTCTTCCCAAACTGTTCCGGTTTCTTGGATTCCGTATCCGGAGGTGTGGAAGGGAATGCGCTTGGGGACGCAGAGGCTTGGACAACCAAGCCCTCTGGTGTCGGGTGTTGGAAGAGGAAAATGGGGTCGCCAGGGGCTGGGCGAAGGCATCTGACCATGTTCTTATCCGCAGAAGCACCTGTGTTGGGCCTGGACCAGGTGCCCAAAAGAACATCTGAAAGTGCGTCATTAAAGGGCAGCAGCGTCTCCGAAGAGGATGACGCTAGCCAGAGCACTTCTGTCAGGAAGTTAGTCCTGACGGCCACCGTAGGGAGCTCGAGGTGGAGCGCCTCGGCTGCTCTACGCAACACCACAGGCAAGGCAGGCGGAAAAGAAGGAGGCGGATGGAGAAAGGGATAGAAAATTACCATCAACGTCGATCGACACCGGTCTGGCGCAGTCTCCACGTCGGGGTGGAAGCCGGGGACAGCGTCTGCCATGGAGCCAGCAGACACCAGTGGCAGCGCCGTAGATGCTGGTGGAGGTCATACAAGGCCAACCGACATCGGCTGGGATGCATGCATGGATCCATGGGGGTCTTGCAGCGCCGAGACTGGCATCGTCGACTTCGTGCCGGAGCCGGCGACAAAGAAGAGGGGACCCCCAGTCAGACACTCGGGCCTGAAGGCATTCCGTCAGGGACCGATTTGTTAAAAAGGCAGCCCATGGCTGACAGGAAGACCTGTAGCCGGGCCAGAGTCGCCGACGGACCTGGGAAGGGCGGGTAGGCCGTGGGCAACTGCGCAGGCTCCGCCGGGTGGAACCACTCCCACCCATGTCACGCTAGGGGAAGGCGAAAAGCGACGATGCTTCTTAGACTTCTTGTGCTTCGCCTTACCTGACTCAGAGTGCAAAGACTTCGACGAACGATGGTGGTGGTGGTGGCGGCTCCGCGGTCGGTCCCTCGACCTCCCACGGGACCGTGAATGGCACCGAGCCAACTCCCGGGCCTCCAGCCACTTTCGGGAACGCTCCCGCAAAGTTTTCGGAGCCATGGCCTGGCAATCGGGGCACGACTCGGGAGTCGTGGTCGCACCCTAGGCAGTAGAGACACTCATGGTGCGGGTCCGTCACCGATATCGGGCGGGGACAAGCCACGCAAGACTTAAAACCAGGCATCCCTATACACAAGGAGTCAAAGACTCAAAGAACAGAGACAAAAGTCCCAAAAATAACTCCGTCAAAAAGTGACTGGGGGTACCACTCTCTCCGGATCTGCGCTTGCTGAAGAAAGAACTGACGTCAGTGTGCGTGGGCGCGTCTCAGTAGCTCCAGTGACGTCATCTCGGCGACTACGATGCCAGCGACGTATGCTCTACGCAACACCACAGGCCAGGCAGGCGGAAAAGAAGGAGGCGGATGGAGAAAGGGATAGAAAATTACCATCAACGTCGATCGACAACGGTCCGGTGCAGTCTCCACGTCGGTGTGGAAGCCGGGGACAGCGTCTGCAATGGAGCCAGCCGACACCAGTGGCAGCGCCGTAGATGCTGGTGGAGGTCATACAAGGCCAATCGACATCGGCTGGGATGCATGCATGGATCCATGGGGGTCTTGCAGCGCCGAGACCGGCGTCGTCGACGTCGGGCCGGAGCCGGCGACAAAGAGGGGACCCCCAGTCAGACACTCGGGCCTGAAGGCGTTCCGGCGGGGCCCGATTTGTTAAAAAGGCAGCCCTCGGCTGACAGGAAGACCTGTAGCCGGGCCCGAGTCGCCGACGGACCTGGGAAGGGCGGGTAGGCTGTGGGCAACTGCGCAGGCTCCGCCGGGTGGAACCACCCACACCCATGTCACGCTAGGGGAAGGCGAAAAGCGACGATGCTTCTTAGACTTCTTGTGCTTCGCCTTACCTGACTCAGAGTGCAAAGACTTCAACGAACGATGGTGGTGGTGGTGGCTCCGCGGCCGGCCCCTCGACTTCCCACGGGACCGTGAATGGCACAGAGCCAACTCCCGGGCCTCCAGCCACTTTCGGGAACGCTCCCGCAAAGTTTTCGGAGCCACGGCCTGGCAATCGGGGCACAACTCGGAGCTCCAGTGACGTCATCTCGGCGACTACGTTCCCAGCAACGTATGCGGAGCTGCACAACGGCGCCTACTGACGCGCAGGGGTACTGCTGACGAAAACTTTCCAGATCCAGTCTGACGCCTGGGGATAATTCTAAGGTAAGGAATCTATCACTAACGTGTTTCTTTCAGATATGACTGTGAACTATCTACTTTTGAACCAAATGAGTTTGTGTTGACATTTAAATATCCGGCATATGTTTATGAAGATCTTAATGCAAAGGCAAGAATGCTAAATTTCCCTAGTTTGTTTTTTTGTATACCACAAATCACCATGGACTTAAAGGGAATGGCTGCATGGTCTAGAACATATTACTGTCAGTCCCTCATCTATACTGATACGGGCCTTGTTGAAGAATATGGTGTAACAAGCATCTACAATGCAATGGTCCCGGCATTTTTAAAGTTAGAGCTATTGGCATGGCATTGCTCATGAAATTTTTATTTATGTTTTTGTTTTTCCCTTATGTGCACCTAGAATAGTAGAAATGACATCACATAGACAAGGAAAGCAAAATAAGCACATGCCACCATTAAATTTGCTGCAGTTAGTAATGACAAAACGAAAACAACAAAATTAATTTATTATTTTTGCACGAACAAAAGATGCAACAATTATGCACGTTTATGAGCACACATGTTAATGTCCCATTGGGGGGGGGGGGGGGATTTCTCTCAAGGTCACGGCTGGAAACTGGTAGTATTGCTCTAAAACATGTAGCCTTATTTTAAAAATGGTATACGCATGTGATATTTGTCTTCTATTGTAAACCAATACAACTGACGGGCTAACTTGAGCTAAAGCGCCCCAGATACCCTCTGTTATCTGAGACACTGAATTGAGTAAATCGACGGTTCAGCAGGTTTGCCTTGCTTCACCCACCTGGCCCATATGTGGTTAGCTTTAACATGCGTACAGCCTCTACAGAGTACATAATTTGTTTTAGACTATTGCACGCGTGTGGCGCTTTCAGTTGAAGTTATTTGGGGGGTAGGGGGGTAGAGATGACCATTTATAATTGCGCAGCGTCCAGTAAACAGTATTGATGGCTATTGATCTGCACACATTGATGTATACTGCATTTTGAAGAATTGGCATGGAGTGGACTTTAACGCCACCCAGAGTTTTACCCGTCCAGCACAATGTACGGAAAATCAAGAACCTGTGTATGTGCATGATGGGCTAGTCTCCATCTGTGAGCCGTGTCTTCTGCGCGATTTTGCGTGTCATTTTTTCTAGTGATCCTACTGCCACCTCCCTGAATAGCTCGATTCGGACTCTGGCAGTGGACTGTTCGAGTTGGGCAGGAGGTGTACATCCGACAGAGCTGCTGGCAGCTCCAGTGCCATGTAATCCTAATCCTACCAGTGCTGCCAGGTCCGGCATGCTTGGCTATAAGAGGTCTGGGGCAGGCACCTCGGGGCAACCACTGCCTTCTGATCTGATCCTTCGCAAGCCTCTAAGGACAGGCACGGGAAGGGGCTGAAGCTGGGCTTCTTTTCATGTGTGCATGGAAGCGTGTGTTTAACTGATTGGGTATTAAAACTTTGATATCCCGATGGTAGGAAACACAAAAGTCCGCTCGGAGCAGGGAGCAGAGTGCGCCTCGCAAGCCTCTGAGGACGGGCACGGGAAGGGGCTGAAGCTGGGCTTCTTTTCATGTGGGCATGGAAGCATGTGTTTAACTTTGTCTTTGAATAAGGGCGGCATAAGAGACAAAATTACTTTATCTCTCTCATTTTCCCTGTCCACTATGGTTTCCTTTCTTCTTTCTCTAAAACTCCTCTCCTCCCTCCACGTTCCTTTCCCCGCCCCCCTTCATTCCTTCTCTCTTTCTTTTGCTGACTTCTGATCCTTTCTCGGTATCTATTCCCTCTCTTACTCTTCGTCTCCCTCACCCCTTCCCCTCACTTTCTCCCCTCCGCCCCAGCGCGTGCCTCAGCCTCTCTCCTCCCTCTTGGGAGCACAGGGAGGAGACTGCAAGCGAGCGGGGGGCGCCTTCCGGGCCTCCGATGGTGACAGAGAGCGGGCGGCTGGTGCTTTACGAGGCTGGGCGGGAGAGGCGGCTGCGGGGTTCTGGGCGTGGGCCTTGCGGGCCGGCGGCGGGGACTTGGGTGCCGCTGCAGGAGCCTTCGGCGGGGACTGGGAGCGAGCGGCCGCTGGCTTCAGAGGGGACCGGGACCGAGCTGGCACAGACTTCCGACTTCACCGGGGAGCGGGCCCGAGCCCTCTGCAGACACCGGGAGCGAGCCGCGGGGGGTTGCGGGGGAGAGCGGGACCGGGACGCGGGGGTCTTCAGAGGGGACCGGGAGCGGCACAGAAATCGCTACGTCCATCCCGGCAACAGAGACGTTACCAATGACAAAAAAACAGTCCTGTAAAAAAAAAAAAAAAAAGGAAACTGCCCACCTCTGAATTAAAAAAAGGGGCGGGGCTTAAAAGAGAAAGAAACGCCCACGAATCTGCTCAAGCCGGGGCCTGAACCGAGTGACGCACATCTCTTCCAATGGCTAGCCTCCATTTACGAAGCTAGCCAATGGAAGAGAGAGGCGGGTTAAAGCCCCACTGTAGAAGTAATAAAATCTTCGGCTCCGCCCACTGCCTCGCAGTGCGACGGTAGCCTCGACCTAAAAAGTGTTTATGTAGCCTGGAGCCTGAAATCCATTGTGCCAAGAACCCTGACCGTCAGGGAATCAACAGCAGCTGTAAAGCATCAACCCTGACATCTATGCTCCATAGAGGAAGGGAACTGGTGCTAAAAACGGCGTGACAAATAAAATACACCAAAATATTTACTAGCTTAAAAGAAGTAGGTAGGTAAATATGCCAAAACAGTACTCCATGAGTAGTTTATTCAACAAGCTGAGTTTATCAGCCTTAGTTTTAATGGATGAGCTACAATAAATTAAAGGATGTTATTGTTATTGTTATCTTCGGTTTATATAGCGCCAACTCACCGGCAGGTCTCAAGGCGCTTGTGACCGAAGGACAAAACAGCTATTAGCAAATCGAAGAACAATCCTATAATGTAGTGCAGGCTAAAATGACCCCAGAGCCTCCTTAAATAGAAGTGTTTTTAGCGATTTCCTAAAACGCAGAAGGTTACTTTCTTTACGAAGGGACTCAGGTAGTCTGTTCCAAATTTGTGGAACTAGAACAGAAAAGGACCTCCCACCCTTTGTTGCTAGTTTGAACCGTGGACAAACTAACATCTGAGCATCAGAAGACCTCAGTCTTCGTTCAGGTTTATAGACCTCCAACCGTTCTTTAATATAGGCCGGTGCTTGCCCATAGATTGCCTTATGGGCCGTGCATAAGCTTTTGAACTCAGCCCTTTGCCTAATGGGAAGCCAATGAAGGCTCTGTAGCAAAGGAGAGGCATGGGATCTTCTCGGGAGTCTGAAGATGAGTCGTGCGGCATCATTCAGAACAACCTGCAGTCTATTAGTCAAGATTTTCGGCAGACCTAAATAGAGAGCGTTCCCGTAGTCCAGCCTCAAGAAGATTGTAGCAGAAACTATGATGCGAAGCATGGAGGGGGAGAGAAGAGGAACTAACTTGCGCAGCTGTCTAATTAGGCCCGTGCACGTCCCCACGACAGGAAATCTGACTGGCCATTGACAGTTCACAGTCAATCTTGATACCAAGACTTTTCACCTTGTCACATGGTATTGGGGTAGGACCTAATTCCTGGGGCCAATATAGATCACTCCAGGGAGAACTTATAGTCAAGACCACTAAAACCTCCGTTTTTTCAGGATTCATTTTCAACAGATTTGCCGTCATCCAACTGACTACATATCTGAGAATATCCTGAGCGTAGTTCTGCGCGGGGACCGTATTATCTATGCTAAGTAGCAGCTGGGTGTCGTCAGCGTAATTAAATACGCGGCAACCCATATTTGCCAGAGAGTTAATCAATGGTTGTAAATAAAGATTAAACAATACTGGAGATCGTGCGGAGCCCTGTGGGACTCCGCACCTGAGGTTGCCCGCCTCCGATAAACTATCCCCCAACTGAATCCGCTGCGTCCTTCCCGACAGGAAAGATTGAAGCCACCGAAAGGCCGCATCCCGAAACTGGCCAGTCTATCCAAGAGCAATGTGTGGCTGACAGTATCGAACGCCGCTGAAAGATCTAAAAGTATCAGGGCGCTCGGTTTCTTACTGTCAGCCATCCCCCTAAGCTCATCCAGCACCGAGAGCATCACAAACTCGGTGCTGTGATGTGCCCGAAACCCCGCCTGACGTTCCTGGAGAAGATGATGTGACTCCAGAAACGGGGCCAGGGACTTCAGCTTGTTGGATTTGTAGAGCGCATTACTGCCCAGAGGCGTTATAATTGTTGGGGTAAGGTTTAGTAGCACTGGACCACACACCCCTCCCAATTATGATTTACTGATGCAGACAAGATATTGTTGTGCTATCAGTTTATGAAGTACCCACCGTTTTTGGCTTTTAAGCAAGCATTATTCAGCACAGCAGTCCGGTTGTAGAATTTAGAGGCAGCACAGAAGAGTTTTAGGTTGAAATAATGCATTTCGAAATACTGCCCATGCTAAAAAGATCGTAAAAAATAAACGCTACAGATATTCATGTATGAACGATTTTATTGCATTGAATCTGGTTTCTGCAAGTAGTTTAGGGAAAACAGATCGATCAATATTATAACGGAAGGTAGTACCCAACACAAATATAAGATTACGTTTCCTTGGTTCATGGGCTGAAAATGAGCGTAACTTGAGCGAGTGGCTGCCCTTTTAGCGCAATAACAGTCCCAATATAGGGATGTGTTCATAGAGGTAATCCAGCGACGTGAACTCGTAGTGTGTTCTTGAGGGATGTTTACTATGAACAGTGCCGACTGAAGCCCGAGTAGCTGGTCTGGTAACACACTTGGAATACGCAAAGGAAATTGGGAGAATGAACAAACAGAGTAATATGAATCTCGATGGGGTCAGTAGGTTCCTGAAAATCTAACCATACCATACACGTTCATGTGGTAAATTAAGGAATCAGCTCCAAACAAGAGCCAGCTATAATACGAAGGTAAAAACGCAATTAAGCATTAATGCCTGCACTTGCGGGCAATAAAAGCTGGTAATTACCCGCCCCACAATGATGGGCCTTGGTTGTAGGTAAGAGGGCATACAAGGGGGGTAATAAGGCGATTAGCACATTCTCTTTCCACCCTCGAAAACCACAAAGCGCTGCGGGAGTGGTGTCTAACCTAAAAGACGAAGGGAAACAAGCATTTACAATGCAACGGTCTCGCCTTTGGAAAAGTTAGAGCTATTGGCATTGTAAATGAGAACATTTTTATGTGTTGGTTTTGAAAACAGATAAATAAATGGCATTGTCGTTTACAATGCCAATAGCTTAATCTCTCGCAAATGCGAGAGCTATTGCATTTGCACCCACAAACAGAGCCCCACACACACAGAGCCAAGCACACACAGCCAGAGCCACACACACACACACACAGAGCCACACACACACACAGCCACACACACACACACACAGCCACACAGAGAGCCACAGACATACACACACCCACATACACAGAGCCATACACAAAGAGCCACACATACACACACACACACACAGAGCCACACACACACACAGAGCCACACTGGCATGGCATTCCCTCGCTGATCAAGCATTCCCCTCTTGCCCTCTCCACTGTCTGGGCACTTTCAACACTGTTGGAGCATTCCACAGATGACACTGCTCCCTCCACTCTAGTTCCTTATGACTAGGACACTGTTGGGGGGCAATAGTAGTCTTTGCAGAAAACGGTTTTCGCACTCTCCGACATCTTGGACTGCTCAAGCCTAGATGGAGAGAAAGCGTTAACTGTGCACTACCGTGACAACATTGACGGCACAAAGGCGAGACTTCCTAGGATTAGAAACTCTAATAAATGTACAAAAATTCAGTTCGTAAATATCGTTTATACAAATTTTGTATCAATTTATTTTTATTTATTTAGAAGTTTATAAAGCGCACGGCTACCTCCGGCGGAGGTGTCCCGGCGCTATGATTACCTGAATGTCCCCCAGAGGAAGGAGCCCAGTATGAATCCCACTAAGAAGAATAAGAGATGCTGCAAAACTTTATAACCGTTGAGTGAACAACGAGGTTTTAAGTTTACGTCGGAAGACTGACTCGGATTCAATGAACCTGAGATCCAGAGGTAGGCTATTCCAGAGCTTGGCAGCTATGACGGTGAAAGTTCTACCGCCGCTGCGGGAAAGCCTGAATCTTGGGACGATCAGTAGACGAAGGCTGTTGGATCTTAGATGTCTAACTGAAGATGAAATTTTAAGGCGTTTACTCAGGTAAGACGGGCCAGTTCCATGGATTGCACGAAATATCAATGTCTTTCTTCTCCAATGAATAAGGCACCTCACGATGATTAAACGTTGATATTTTCAAGTATTGATAAGGCGCAGTTTTATTTCGCCCCACAGCGTTTAGTTTTTTACTTCGTGCTAACATTTTACATCGCAGCAAGCCCTTAGTAATGTATGTCACTAGTCTTTCTTTAGTTTTCGACAGCCAAAGCGGACACCACGGGGTGGAGAAAGGAAGGGGGCGGCGAACAGATGATGTAAAGGCCTCCGCCGTCGTCACCGACAGAGCCTCACTGCTGTATAGCTGCTCTGCAAGGTGCTGCGAGTGCTGGCTCCGTGTAACCAGACACTGGGTGGGACGGGCAGGCCAATAAAGACAAGTATGCAGCAATGTAAGAGAACGGAAAATTCAGGTCGGGGCGAGTGCGCAGCCTGCCCGGCAAGGGCTGGGGCTCTCCAAACCTCTGACAGTGTGAGGAGCGAGCGCCGGGAGGGACAGCCGGCACTGGGTGAACATCCGCCGGGTGCAACGCCATCACGGTGCAGGTAAGATCCTTCGGGGTGTTGAAGGCCTGCGCGGGCGCCGGCGTACCAGGCTCTCGCGAGGGGTCAGCAGGTTTTATCACCAGCGGTGGGTGGTGGTTCGTGTGATTGGAGCTTGTTTTTGTGGCTCCACCGTTCGGCTGTGCAACTTTCAGCTCGTCTGGTGGTTAGCGAGACGGGCAGCAGGAGTCTGTAAGCCCCGTCCTTTTCGGATTGGGGGGCATGTTTTTCTTTCTCCCAGTCTTCTCCATTGGCTGGAATGTAAACAGGCGTGTTTTTGACTGTTGTTTTTACACTCCAGCCAATGGAGAAGAAAGAGAAAGTTAAAAAACAGGCCCTTCAATCCGAAAAAGACGGGGCTTAGATCGTCACTGGGACCTCTTCTCTCAATGGCTGGCCGCAGTTTAGGAGGCCAGCCAATGGAGAAGAGGGGCGGGGTTTACCTTCGCTACTCTAAGACATTAAGTCTCGCTGGCGAGACTGCGCATGTGTGCAGCCTACGCCAGTCTCGACCTAAAAAACTGCATTCTTCCTCTTCAGAAGCACCCACCTCTTCACAGACGGCTATCTGAGCTCCTCTGATTTTGCTGCGACAAATGCCCAATCAGCCGAAAATGCATACAAACATTTGAATTTGTTGCATATCAAAAGACAGTTTTTAGCAAAAAGTTGGCAAATTATCCACAATATTTGGGATAAGCTTCTCAACTGAAATACCATTTATATTTGGCACTATAAGCTTAGAAGCTCAAAGAAAAAAAGGATATAAATAATCAAGAATAAAAGTTATCTATCTTCGGTAACTATCTTTCAAGTGGATCCTCTTTCTACTTGCAGATTCCTTCTCTCATGAGTGTGGCCAGACAACATGGAGACATGGCTTGCAGACAACTGACTTCTGAAATGAAATTTTGCCTGACCAAGATGCCCCCTACGCATACCCTATGTTACAAGTATGTGCATGTCACCCATGCATATTTCTCTTAGTGGCCTGAATCACAAGGCCTCTGCAATCACGTCCTGCATTGAGGTGCCTGTCATCAAGTTTCCCAAACGTTAAGCTAACATGAAGGCCCATGTATTTGCATTGTGCACTTTTAAATAAATATCGTAATGAACCCTTTCTGTGGTTCAGCCTGAGCCACTTTCTGAATTAAGGGTTTTTCATGGCTCAGACACTCTGAAAGCTACAGTTACGTATCCCTGACCTCGCATACTTCTAGCTCAGCCGAAAAGGGCCCAGCAAGGGTTGCCAAGACAGTGTTTTGCAAAATAGTTATCTGCTTGTTGTACAGAATCACATTCCTGCCCGGTTAACAAGAATAAACAGAACCCGTCCGTAGAGATAGAGACCTAGCCTTCCTGTCTCCGTTTAAATGTAATTACAGTACTTGCATCTGAAGAAAGCTCACAGCACAAAGAAATATATGCCCTGTCTTTTAGTGATGAGCAACCTTTGCTTCAGATAATACATCCCGACTCAAGATATCAGATAGTACCAGACGTGCTGGTCGCCCTGACACTGAAGGTTCTCTCCTAGACTTAAAGTCAGCTCTCCTCCCAGTTACACGTCAATTGCACGTCATGATCCAGTTGCGTGCACAAGTAGGGCAAAGTTCCAGCCTGCCATGTAACTCCTCCTCTGTGTACCACCCACCTATGACACCTACCTATCACCTTCCTATGACTCATCAAGTGTACACCCTCATGCACGCCTACATGCTCTTATCTCATTTTCTGTCTTGCTCTGCCTGAAGCGCTCCTCCCTATGTACAAGGAGTAAAATGTATATATGTTATTCATTGTTATTAAATGTTAGAAGACCCTTCCTGAACCTCAGGGGTGATGGAACAGATTCTCCCTTAACTCGAGTTATTGGAATAAAGCCCTTTTAACTTGGACACCACGGACTCTCTGCCTCTCATTTGATACATGCTAATTGTTAATGCCTAGAAATTATGCCAGGGTAATATTTTATTTACCACACGGAGTGCGATGTCAGAGGCCAGGCAGCACCACCTGTGACTTCAGTTCCTGTTCTTTTTTATTCACCTTGCCCTTGGAAATGGAGACGAAGCTAAGAGAAGGCAATGCTGTGCACAAACCAAGAGCTTTTGTTCACTGGGAGGAGGAGAGGGAATACAGCAACAATGCACCATAACGTCCTAGCCTGTTGAATACCACGGAAACCAACCCACAAAATGCAATGGAAATTAATGGAATAGAAGTAGGATAGGTCACAAGGGGAACTCGCGCCACCACCACCGGGAAAAACATAGGAAATTGACCCCCATACTTACAGCAAATGCCAGTGGACCACAGCCGTCACTGCGTGTAGGCAAAGCCTGTAAACCATGCACAAATCAACAAAGCATCGGCAGTAATTAAAACAAGCATTTGCAATGCAATAGGTCTTGCAGTTGCGAGAGTTTAGGCTATTGGCATTGTAAATTACAATTCTTTTTATTTATCTATTTTGATAATTAACACACAAATAAAAGGCATTGTCATTTACAATGCCTATAGCTCAGACCTTTGTAAATGTAAGACCTATTTCATTTCAAAGAAGCGGACATTTTTGTCCCAGGCTGCTTGGAATGGGAAAGTGAAACTGAATGTTGCAGGAAAGCATATTCTGCCTGCAGGAGAAACTCTATTAAAAAAATAGTGCTTACAGTCTAAATAAGACATACAGTGTATTAGAGGTAAAAGGGCCAGTCCTCAAGGGAGATTACAAATGAAGACAAGGTGTTACTAAGGAGGGACTAACTAGCCTATTAATGAATCAGAAGCCAGCATTTATGGAAGCACAATGATACAAGCCAATGACAAACAAGGGAGGAGAATGGGCGGGGCTTCAATTCCATACTCTAATACAGCATGCCTCGCAGAGCAGCGCTTGCGCTGCCCAGGCTCAGACTAAAAACCCTGGACACAAAAACCCTGGTGTTCCACGCCTCTGCAATATTTTAGGACAGTGGTTCTTGACCTGTGGTCTGATTATCTCTGGGTTTCTGCGAGGCCTACTTAGGGGGTCTGCAACTATTTTTCAAAAATAAATTGTATTAAAATGAATACATTAAAATTAAAATTCACTAACTATATACAGATAAAGAAGCAGAATTGAAAATGTTAATTAAACAAAATATTTCAATATTTGAACATCTGTATAGTGTATACTTAATTTCATTTTTTGTGTGTATTGTTTTGAGGCAAATCATAAAAATTGCTTAGGCCGGGTGGTCCCGGCTTCCAATAATTGGCTCAATGGTGGTCCCCAGATTCAGTAATGAATCAGTGGGGTACAGAGAAGTCAAACGATTAACAACTGCTTAACATGGACGTGCAAAGTCCAAAATGACAGGAACTTCAAAACCGCATTGGGAAAGTCAATAGGTCTCACCTTTAGGACATATTGGGTTTGTTAGTGTCTCTTGGCAATGATGTAAAGCAAAGGCAAAATGCTGTGCAGTTTGGTTAAAAGTTGAAATAAATAAAGGAGCAATGAGGAGTCCGGCCACATCATTTTGTAGGTGAATCACCATGCATAGGTACCGTTAAAATGGCGTAAGTGTCTTTTATCCCCCCAGCTTACTGTTACAAGATGGATCTGTAACTAAAAATATGAAATTGAAGTAGTGCAATAGTGCTTTTTTATGGGGGAGGTGCCTGCAGCAATTTGCTGCCCGACCCTTCTCTGCCCCTCAAACAAAAACAAAAAAATATATACACATATACTTTTAGGTCTCGCTGAGTCAGCGTGCATGCGCTGCTCGGAGAGACATTTAGCAGCGGCTTTGGGAAGTGTTCCCAAAGCGGCCACCAGCTTGCTAGAACACGCACAAGCACGTGCGCTGCTGTGCCAGTGGCGTAACGAAAGTTGAGGGGGCTCCCGTGCAAGGTAAATGGAGCGGCCCCCGCTCTGGATTTCATCCGGAGCTCTCAAGCTGGAGTACCGTACTGAGGGGGCCCCTTGCAGCTCAGGTGCGGGATGGGGCAGCCTGTGTTACGCCCCTGGTTCAGCCACACCACTCACATGCACCTCGCGGGGAGCTGCACCAGAACAGCTTTCCTGCTCTTCCATGCCTCAGTGTCTGCAGAGGTCATCCTCACCAACTGTCTCATTTTGTTCACGGGACAAAGAGCAGCAAACAGCCTGGACTGGCTGTACTCAAGACATAACTGTATCCTCAAACAACTAACCGTGCTTGGGAGTAGAGGCAACCTGTGGGGAATGTGAATCATCTTGCCTCCCCTATGGAACTGCCCATATCAACTGGGCCCAACCATTACTTTTGGTGACTTGCCTGGGTCCTATGGATGTGTCTGCAACCTCACTGAAGAGCCTAGGTTTAAATCCAGCAAGCTTAAACTAGCATTTCAATCTTCCAGTGTCAATAAACTGGGATGGCAATATTAACACAGGAATGTTATTGTTGCAAAGAATAATGGATTGAATGCTCTAAAATGAGAGACACGCAAATATTTATTTTAGAACCAGTGTTGTACTAAACGTTGTGTCTCAAAAGGAATATTGTTAAATCACCACCAACCACAGAAGAGACATTGAGGTTTTATGTTCGTTGGCCCCAGTTTATATTACAGTCGTAATGCAATTTGAAATAGCTGACCAAGCTTGGTTTTAGTTATAAAATGCACGTTATTTTACTTGTACAAAAAAACACAACTTATGCTTTAAATAAAAATTGACAAGGAGTCTTTCACGTTACAAGGGAACAGCTTTTCACACTTTTTCTTTTCAAACACGCCGGTGTGCCCTGTTAGGACACCAATACAATTGCATTTAATTCACAGATCAAAGAGAATGTTCCAATCTGAACCTCCAGAAAATCTGGCTAGCCTCCCACTTCATAATGATTGGAGTCATAAAAAGCACTTGAAATGCAATAGGTCTTGCATTTGTGAAATTAAGAGCTGTTGGCGTTGAAAATGACAATATGTTTTACTTTTGCTTTTTTACAAGCTAAAAAGTGCACCTGGGAGATGAGTGAAAGGGGCTGTGGGTGGGGAAAGGGCTTCGGAGAGCAGTGCTTTTAAGTGCGACGAGAAAAGATGGGTTGGGCTCCAAATGGAATCCTTTGAAAGAGACGTGGTCTAGGCGATTAAAGGGTATGGCTTAAAATATGTACACCAAGCTCACATACTTTTAACATTGTGCCGCATGACCAGTAATTGGGTTTTGTCAATGCATGCAGCCACGCCATACAATGAAAGCATAGTAGCTGTATGAAATTATTAAATGATGTTTTCTGGAAAAATTAGAATTGAAAGTGCTTAAACGAGTGTCTTTGACACTGCTGTTCTCCCATTCACACCTTTTTCTTCAAACTTTCACTGTTGCAGGCTGTACGGAGCTAATGCAGAATGTGCTGTGGGCAGTGTTTGCAGCACAACGTAATTTAAGATTTAAAGGCGCAGGCACTGGCGAATTGAAGGAGGGGCCGGAAGAAGAGCACGCATGTTAAAGGGATAGGCTGCTGCTGACAATATAATATGCTATTGTTTTGCTAAATGGAAGCATGGCATGGCCGCTGTAGAAAAATAAATAATAATGTTTTAAAACCGGAGTTAGGTGAGTGGAGCAGTACAAAAATAAGGTGTGCGGCTGCCATGTTAAAGCTGAAGCGTAGAGTAGAGCACTCTAAAAAAAAAAAAAAAAAACATAATATTTAAAGTTCAAGCGCGACATCGCAGCATGTGCTTTTTGTAAAACTAAAGCAGCCGCACTAGAGAGGTGCTGCCACGATATTTAAAGCTAAAGCACAATTTCGCGTAGAGCGCTTTTTGTAAATATAAAGCAGAAACACAAACACCCACATAAGTGTGCATCCATAGTAAACTGCGTCCTTTTTGTTGATGCCTGAACTAAGAAGCTGTTCAGCAGTGCCAAACCCGCAATGAACCACCTCAGCAACTACTAACATGATCTGAAAGCAGCAGGACTACCTTCTGTGCCATACACCAAACATCAGTGTTGAAGAACAAAAGACAGGTAGCATAACAAGAGCATAAAGCCTTAGCACCCGAAGAGAGAATTTTCTTTCCCATCAAAAAGCTTCCATACTACCAATCCGGCGGGGAAGATCTGTGCTTAATTTGTAACAAAGTAAGTGCCAGGGCCCTCGTCAGGAGGACACTGCAGCTTGCACCACCCATTGCCTCTGCCAACGCTGCCACTGACAGTATCAACATAACCACTAACCGTCGCACTACTGCCAAATTGACAGTTCAGCTATTTCAGGCCCCAAAAGCAATAAGAATGGCTTGTGCGGCAGTTTAGTCATTTTTAATGTATATTAAACTAATAAATAACAGTTGTTGTGCTCATCTCTAAATTAGACAAACTGGGCCACCTTATGGCAGACTATCTTAAGAGGCCAGTGTAGACAATTTAAGTGCCGGTCCTGAGCACCGGAAACCACAGGCTCAAATTAAGCACTGGGGAAGATGAAGGTAATGATCAGTCCTATTGGAGAATACCTACCTCCCACCAGAGCCAGGAAAGACAGATGTGTGAGCTAACGAGACTCCATGGTGGCGCAAGCTTAACAGGAAGACACACAGATTAACAATGGCAGCAGCTGTAGGATCAATAGCACTGCAAAACATAAAAATCTGAAGAAAACCTCAGAGAAAAACACAAAGAATCCATCCACAAGAAATGGCACAGGAAGAAAGGAACCAATGTCTGAGCGCCATATATGGCTCTTAGTTGTCTTGTCACACCCAAAGAGGGGTCAGAGTGGACTGTAAGACATGGTGCTTTCCTAACAGCGCAGAAGAGATACTGAAAAATTTCCAGATCCAGTCTGGCCCCAGTGAGAGATTAATGGGAGAGGAATCTGCAGGAAGAATACTGTTTGAAAGTTTAAAATGGGCCACACTGTATTATACTTATAAAACATGAATGGTTAAATATGCGGTAGTGAGAAACACACAAAATGAACCTAGATTGACAACACAATACAATTGTAAAGTCTATATACAATTTTTGAAAGCGCAGATTCAGTTTCGGTCTGCCGTTTTTCAAACTTGTCTCCTTCTTAATGACAGACTTAAGGCTGTTGTTTTTCCCCCCGCTCCATGCATGGGAGTGGGTTACAAGCAGGAGTCCGAAAAAACAACTGATACTGAAGAAAAAATGGCACCTAACTGTGGAGACTGTAATGCAGTACTGGTGAGTCTCGTCTATTGAAAGTGTGATGTTGAGTCTTTGCTAGCCAAAGCAAATTAAAATGTCATTAGAAAAGGAAAACTGACCATTGGAGTAAATGTGTTAAGAGTTAAGACAAATAAAACCTAGTAATCCTTCTTAAAGGCATTATCATAAGAATAACCAACTGTACACATTTTAATAATACACAACACAGTGACAAGAATGAGACTTTAATCAGTTTTAAGTGGAGTTTATAACACTAAGAAAGGGTTAACACACACATACAATAACAAATGGACATCTGATTTGTATGAGGCATTATCCTGTACAAGTCATTTAGTTGTTTTCATTGTATTCTCAGTGCATAGCTTTACACACAGAGTCACTGCTGCACAGCACAACTGTATCTTAAGAGGCTGAATCAGAATAAGGCTGTTCGACAGATTAAATTGTGTATATACATACATATCTACATACAGGCATGTATATATACACATGTATATGTAAGTATATATATATGCACACATATACACATATATATACACATACATAAACCATATGAAAAAGATTAAACATTTGGACTGACAGAAAATGTGTGTCTGCCAAACACTGCAGCCCAAAGCCCCTTTTTAGTGCACGGTTCCACCCCTTCATCAGCATGCATGACACATTATTTAACAGTATTTTAAGGAAAACGAGGCACTTTGTGGCAACCACAGGCATCGTTTACATATTGCACAATTTGCTAGAACTAGACATGGGACTTGCACACTGCCACCCTTTTTGTTTTAAAGCTGAAACACTCGATATTGCCTGTGAAATCCACGTACTGTAAGTTCAAAACTAGTGCCACAGAAGATCATGTTTATGCCATTAATACAACTGCCCTTTAAGTACTGTGGCAACTATATTTCATGTAGGGATATAGATGTCTAGTAATAGGAGTCGTCGATGAGCTTTAAAAGTGATGGCATTATTTAAACTCAGACATGTACGTTGCTGCATATCTAAAGATTTTAGAAGCATATAGTCCAGAAACTGATGTTAAAGAACATATCTCAAACTAATTATGATTATCATTATAAAGTTCAATAAAGCTTGGAAATATTTTCAGTCGTAGTAATTCTTGTCGAAATTCACGGGGATGATAACATATATAGGATGTCATATACATATAAATGTGTGTATATATAGAGATATATACCCTACATACACCTATATATGCACACAAGAAAAATGCCATGTTTCCATTTCAATGACTACACCATAAACTGCAGGCTAGCCTTCCCAAAAACATTCAAAATTAAATCCCTCAATCAGACCTTCACATTCAAAGGAGAAAAAAACAGTGCAAATGCCCATAACGTGACTAAGACCGGCTATCGGTTTTGCCTACTAGAACTATAAAAAGCAAGTTTCAATAATATCATGAGCTCAAAATATCGGACATACTGTAAACAGTGCCAATGTCAAAGCTTCAGAAAGTATGAACATTTTCATCTGATAAAAAAAAAAAACACAGATAGTATTAACCTATTTGGAAGAAAACAAGGAGAAATATCAACCATTCACGTGAAAGGAAAAATTATTTTTAAAAGTGCCACATTTTAAAAGCATATTCTGCTGAACGATTTCACAATTATGACTACATCCAGACAGCTGACCAGGCATTCCTTAAATGTAAAGACCTTAACATTGACTCAATTTTACAATTCACAAGGTGGCAACTAATAAAGTGAGAAGACAGAAAAAAGGTGCCACACTTGAAGAACATATCCTGTCAATTATTCAGTAACACAAATAAGCCCAAACTCAGAGATGCACAGGTACTGCGTAAATGCAAATACCGTAAAACACGTTTAAATGTACAAATAAGAAAGTGGAACGGTTTACACAAATAGGTCTGGAATTTAATGAATTCTGTTGAACGAGCAAGGCACATTTAACATGTTAGGATTATTACCCTGCTTGCCTTTCTACTCCAACTAAACAAAATTCTTACTCTTCATTAATGCTGTACTATGAGGGGTCAGCTTATTACTGAATTAGAGCATTGTCAAGAAAGAGTCAGCACCAACAAGTTGAGGAACTTCACACCAAAGAGATGAAGATTAAGGAAATAAATTCAAAGAGTCTTAAAGATAAAATGAGGTTATTTTGAAATGAATTTAAAAGCAAGGAAGTAAATGTTGACACTCGTCTAGTATGGAGTACAACAATAGTTGTACACGGTTACGCCATCTGGCCACGACCTTATTAGGATATCTAAACGTGAAGTTTCCATCAGAGGCCTAGCAGTTTCCACATGAACAAACAATACAACACTGCCACTGTAGAATTCTATTCTTTTAATAGCAAACATAAGATAAAGAATACTTGGGGACACAATCTATTTGAGTGTATACAAATCTTTATATATGTGCAGTGTTGAGAATTTATTACAACACTGGCTTTCTTTATACCATGTATAATGTAAAAAAATTACATTGCAGGTACTAAACATTCTTCAAGTAAAATTCCCTAACAGTTAACGACATTAAAAAAAAAGTGTGCAAAACTGCAAAACTCATTGTAATAGAATGTGTAAGGTCAAAAGGGTGGAACTGCGGACAGCCTTTTGATTGAATAAATGCATCACTAATCTTAAAAAACCCAAAACTTACTGTTAGAATCTCAAATTGAAAATTTCCTGTGCACCGTTATAGATTATCTTTACATTAAACGAGGAAGAAAGCGTGCAGGCAGCACATGAAGCATTCAGAGCAGGCAAACGAATGGAAAAGATAAAATAACTGTAAAGTATTGAATGATGTATATGCAACAACAGCATCCGAATCTCAGCACTGGCCTGGACTACACAGGAGATTAAGCAGTCAATACAACTGAGAAAATTATCAGTTAATTTGTCATTGTAAATATTGTTCCTTCTTTATAACAACTGTTTCACTCATTTTTGGACCGACAGCCTCCACATGTATATGGTTAAGTCATTGTCTGTTATTCATGACCCCTGTAATTAATTTTGAATCCCTTCATTCGTAGATCTTACAATGCTGTGGAAAGTTCTTTCTTGTACCCCTTTACAGAATCGCTCCTTCTAGCTGCCTTTTCTAGCACCATAATGCTTAAAAAAATAAAATGCACAAACAACAAGCAGCGACAGCGGCCAATTCTTCAAATGTCCAGGTTTAACAACTGTGCATGCTAAGGAAAGGTGCACGAAAGTAGCTGGAGACGGTACTTTATCCAGAGTAACTCTTCCTTTTGAGCATTTCTTTCCATTCACTGTCTGAAATACATGCAGTAGCATTTAAGAAACACCTTTGCAAACGTCTCAGCCAACTGCAGACGTATCCGTTGCCACGTAAGTGTGAAGGGGCAGGACATGAACCTGTACAAGCGCTAAAGCAACTTCAGTTGGTGACAGAACACAAAAGGAACATTTCCTACGTCTACACATCTTATCGGTCTCCACTTTAATAAAACTGGAATAGAATGGGAAAGTGCCATCTTTGTTATTTCCTAATTGAGATTTAAATGTCCTCTTGAAACCAAAATGTTTAAGGTATGCACATAACAGCTAGGCAACCTTTTTGTTAAACTGGACAACAGTGCCAAAACCCACTGGATGTAAGGGCAAAACAAGATTGGTCAGGAAAATAATTGTTCCTATAACTGGTAATCTGACACGATGTCACACTGCCATTTAAAAAAGGTTCTTGCTTTTTTTCAGTTTATTCAAGTTTATCTTTCCTTTGTGGTTTTTTTTCCCCAGATAAAAAACAGTACTCAGACTTTTGTTATCTGCGTATGCCGATCTTCATCAAAAGGTTCATTTTCCGGATCAGAGTCAGTGGTGTCTGAGTACCTATAATGATCTGGTTCATTGTCACTAACATCAGGCGTTACTGAAGTTGAACTGCTGGCCTCAGAATTTGATGGCTCTTCTACTGTTTTGGTGAAATACAACTTTACCTAAGAAGAAACATAGAAAGCGGATTAGAATATTTCTGTCTCAGTAAACGAGCAAGTTACACTAAGAAGAAAAGGTCTTGTGGCAAAGATGAAATACAATATGAATGAGTAAGCACACTCTTGTCAATTCAAAGTCCATCGCTGAAAAGTCACATTTGTTCACATGGAATTACTACTAAACTTGCAGCACATTTCAGGGAAACTGGAAAAAGGATACAATGTGCACGTCAGAAAATTCATGCCACAATTCCCTGGATTAATTCAATGCAGAATTTACCACCAAGCAGACTGTCTGAATGGTGGTAAATTCTGCCTGCACCAGTATTCTGAAAATCTTTGTGAAAGACTATTGTCCATGGGTACATTTAATTTTTCCTGTAGCAAATCAAAATATGCCTTTACTTCCAATGAATATCTGGTTAGTGCCAGACCCCGGAAACACATTCCTACTTCTGCCTAGAGCAAATCTACGTGTATTTCCAGGTTGAGAATCTACTTGCACTGGTCACATATAACCAAGGTTGCAGGTGTCCACCTACCTTTGCATGGTAGGCCACCCAGAAACACATACAATTCATGTTCATTTTGGTAGTTTTCACAATTGCACCTTCAAAATATACAATCCCACCAATCCTGATTCTTTGACTTAGGAATGGCATTTTACATTAACAAATACGTTGTGCATATACTTTTATATGGAATGCAGCATTTGTTGGAGTAACAATTTGCAACACACATTGATGAATACTATGCGTACACTATAGTCCAATGGATCAAATTGGCCCATCACGGCACACACAAAAAATGGAGGCCACAGTTTTTCGTAAACATTGACAGTTCCCGTTTTCCATTTCTATTCATTTTGTTCTTCCAGACTCTATTTCTATTATTTGCCTTTTCAGACTATTCCTTCCATAGATATTGTGACGTTTTAGACATGTGTAGAAATTCAAGAAATGTCCACACTATATGCCCCTGCTTTTCAGAATTGGGACTGCTTATAAACTGTAAATATATCCTATCAATTTGATAATCGAGGTGACTGATTTGCCACCACGATGGTTTGCCGTATTGCCGATTTAGAGTCTGTTAGTCTACTTATTTTCAACTAACCAAGATAAGATTGTACATAATCAGATCCTATAAATACCCCAGGTAAAGAACTCTATACCAGCGAAACTTTGAATCGTGTATATCGAGGCAGAGGTCAGGCCAGATTGCAGCAGCTGCCCTAATCTGAGGTGAAAGCGGGGAGTAGTGGCCTTCAGTCGGTTTCTTTTCATGTTCCAGCCTCATACAAGCTGGGAAAGAAAATAGTCAACTTGCTGTTCCAAAACAAAAACAGAGGAATGCTGTGTGAACCATCTTTGAAACTCGAGAATAGGCTTGCTATTTACCTTAACTACAGATAGCATAGCGCCTAGAAATAGAATGAGTGTTAAGATTAAAGAACTCAATGGTTGGGGTCGTTCTTTTGTCCCCGACATGTTCCGCTGCCTAGCTTTCCATATTACGTGTAAACGTTTTAAAACACGTCTTTTATGTTTTTAAGTATGGAGTTGTTCAACAGTGCTTGTTTGTTTGCAGTGAGGAGAGTCATAGGGCTGGTGTTGTTTAGAATGGCCTGGGTAACATTCCTCAGAGGTGTAGACAATACAGCACTTAGATACACCCCATGGAAGAATCCCAATGGAGAGATGTGGCCAACTCTAGACAAGTTTCTTGACCCATACGAACCCCCATGATAGAAGGAAGGGCAAAACAAAGCAAAGTCAGATCCAACGGAGCACTAGGAGGGTCTCCTGCAATACCCGCGCTAACATCTGCATGTTCTAGGTTATGTTTAGAAACACTGGCTAAGAGTACTGAACAGAAATTGTTGTCTGTGTGTTAAATGTTTATAAACTGTGGGGCAACCGTTCATCAATCAGCAACGAAGTGAAAAACCCAGTCGAACATGTCCGCAAACTGTTCTTTTATGTTATTTGTGCCATATATTGTATTATAAAATACCCATAAAAATATATATTTTTTAAAAACCACGTCTTTTATTAAGAGCTGTTTTTGATTGTGTTATTAATCAACGAAAGGTGATTTGGAGTCCCACTGTGTCCCCGAGCTCATCTTGAGGGACTTTTTATACCAGAAACACTCCCTACACAGTATTGCTCAGTGGGTTGCGCATGGGTTGCAGTCCAAGTGTATTTCTAATTCGTACTGGCACAATAACTAAGTTCTTGCACCATGGGGGTCACAAATAGGACTCCTGTGACAGTGGAGGCGACGGTGTGAATAACCCCAGAGAACGCATCATTTTGATTGGTTTCATAAATGAAAAAAATCTCTATTGTTTACTGCTGAAAAACAGTCCATGCTTTGCTCGATATTGTGTTATATAATATCTTAATGTGAAAAACAAGCCGAAATAATAAAAAGGCTTCCCGGGAAAGAGAGATTAACAGGTTGCTGTACAAAAATGAATAGGGCTTAACTAGAAGATAAAGTTAGCATACAAGGGAAACCACCAATAAACTGATGATGGAAAAATACTGCACATTTGCAAGAGTTGGTACAACTGACAGACACAGTTATATGCCTCCAAAAACCACAGTTTAGTGGTCAAGCAAAAAAGCACCAAAAGCTCTGCCAAGTATATCAATGGAAAGGAAATTAATTCTTCATTAAGAGGTACTGTCAAGGATAGTAGAATTTACAGTATGAGGCCGTTTACACAGAACCTCATTCCCACCCCTACTGGTCACCAAAATGAAAATAAAAAAAATAAAAAATCTGAGAACCTGCTCAGGGCTAGGGTGCATGGAGTGTCTGCCACTCTGGAGGACTCTCGGAGACAAAGAAGTGAGGATGGGCCGAGGATGGGGAGGTAGTGGAAGACATACAAAAACAAGTCGCCCCGAACTGTTCAACAAATTCAACCCCGAGGATCTGGAATCCTTACCCATTCAAGACATAAAACTGGCAGTTTTGGTTTAAGACCTATGTATCTTGGAGCTCCCAAGCCTCAAATACTGGAGGTTAGGACAGTGGTTTCCATTTGTGGTGTTTGTGATATCAGTCTAGGTTGTTCTCTGGTTGAACACCACTCTTCCATGAGAGACTAGAAGGATGTGCTGGGAAATGGCTGGCAATCCCATGTTGATGCTGAGAGCAGTCATCGGTTTCTGTACATAAAAGAGGAAACTGCTGCGTTTATTACACACAATCACTGCCTTGGACCGGATCACTGGGAAAAGGCTGTAAAGAAGGTAAGGGCTCTTTCATTAAAATTTATGCGAATCATGTTAGTGAGTAGGGCAAGTTAAAGTGGCTCACCTTCATATATTTAAATATGGAGCTACCACTTCAGACGTCAGATGAAAGGATCGGGAGATTCTTGAACTGAGCAACTGATTCACTGCTCCTGTTAAGCTTGAGAGATCTCATATGCAGCCTGGCAAGGGCAACTACTTCTATGCATGAAGCTTGAAGTCCAAAAAGCATCTTGAACAATTACATAGTCATGACGTTGCACCGTAAGAAAATATCACAATGAGACTCTTTCTATAGAAAGGAAGGTATCACAATGAGACTCTTTCTATAAAAGGGAATGCATGCACTCGGCTCTCTAGAGAAAAACCTTAAACTAGCGGTTGGCTAGGTAAGGGCCACATTGGACCTATGCTGCAGGAGATAAGAGTGATACCTGCCGATGTAATTCTTTAGTTAGTAAGGCGGCCATCAAGAGGCTAAAGAACTCTATCCAACATTAGACAATGCTTATCGTCTATGATAAAATGTAGAAACTCCTATCATAACCGAAGCAAATTTCATTCTGGAATGGTAGGAAGGTGTCTGAATATGATAATTATTGGGACTATTTGGCCTCTGGTGCAGCCTATGGGACATACTGGCTTGGGTTTCTCTCGGAGGTAACTACTCTTGGACTTCTAATTGATTAAGAAGATGCATTGGTTGTAAGCTTGGAGTGAAAAGTTGCTCTTACTTTGAAAGACTGAAAAGGTAAAAATGGCCAACTGAAAAAAGGGCATGTGTCCTTGGTACTGCTTGGATGCTTAATAGACATTTGGCAACTGCCCTAACAGTCTCGTATATCTGCAGCACCTTGTCTATTGGGGGAATCAACATCATTCTGCTCAAAGGGCGAGTCAATGAGCTTGTTCTGGGCTACTTTAATTCCAATGGCTTCAACCGGGCCAGCAGGCATATCATGATAATAGTGTTCCTAGCCACCATGCAATTACTAGACGTCAGCAGCGTTTTCATGAGAGAATTACACACTCTTCTAGTTCATCTTTAGGTTGACCGTATTTATTCTCATTCTTGGCAATGAAGATTTCCCAAAGAAAAATGCAGAAGTCGAGGAATTATGTGAAAGCACAAGCCCTCGCACACTGAAGTGGCATGTTTCATCACTGGGCTGACGCTGCAATACCCGACAGGCCCCTCGGGGATCTTTGTCAGAGATACTTTTCTTCTTGCTTGTGCTTCCTATATAGGACAACTTTGATGACCTTAGCAGGTCCTATTAGCAGAATTTGCTAATTGGACTTGGTCTATGGAATGACAAGTATCATTAGGTAGAATGTGTGCTGGACTGGAATTCCTCTCATCCCTTTCTATGTATAGCCTTCCTGATCATCTCCTGAACTTTGGGCAGAGGAGGCAGCGGATGAAAGATTTATGGAAGTCCGATGCTCTACTCTGCCCAGAATGTGTCTTGGAGAGATGGCCTTCTTGGAAACTACAGTGCGCAAATGTTTTGGCACCATGTTTTCAGCTGCAACGAAAAGATATAGCAAGGATACTGTCCATTGCTGAAAGATGCCCTGTGCCACCTCAGGATGTAATCTCCATTCATGATCCGTTAGATGCTGCCAGGTTAGTTCCTCCACCCAGGAGTTCAAAGATCTCGCCAGGTGGCTCACGACCAGCGAAATGCCAAGACCCTCCGGACTCTGGACCCCATCGTGCCCTGTTTCTAGCAGTACCACACTGCGGTGGGGTTGTCCATGAGAACCCGAACCAGCCTTCTGGTAATGAACAGTAGGAAGGCATTCAGCGCCAGGCCAATGACTCAGAACTCTAAGAGGTTGATAGGGAGACGGGTCTCTGTCGAAGACCCGAGGCCTCTGATCTCCACCTCCTTAGATGGCCTTCCCATCCCAGCAATGATGCACCAGTTCCCACCATTGGCTATGGGTGGTGCAAGAAGTGAGGCCTGCTGCTGGACCAACTGCAGTTAAGCAGCTACCGCTGCTGGTTTTTAACAGTCCCCACCGAAATCTAGATGAAATCAGACCGTTTCTCCTGGTACTTGGCGCATTGAGACTTTGGGTTCCACTGCTAGTCTGCATGACACCTGGCATAGGTGACTAGCAGGATGAAGGTGGCTAAGAAGCCTCAGACCCACTCTCACAGAGATCCAGAACCAAGGCAAAAACAGCCCAAATGAATTGGACTCCTTGTGGCGGAGTTAAAGCTTGAAACAGCACCATAGCCAGAATGGCCAGATGAAAGACCTTTTGCGTAGGCACCACAATGGACTTCAGCACGTTGATGGTGAACACCAATTAAGTCAGGAGGTTCCCTGTAGAGTGTAGGTGGTCTAGAACAATGACAAGCTGTTTTCAACACTCAGTCACTGAGGTAGGGGTAAACTGGAATCCTCAACCTCTGAAGGTGTGCTGAAACCACTGCAATCGCTGTTGTGAACACCCGAGGGGCACTGGGGAGGAAGAAGGGGAGCACCGCAAATTCAAAATGCTTGTGGCATGCCTGGAACCACAAGTAATAATGTCTGCAGGACTGGTACATGAGAGTAGGCATCTTGCAGGTCCAAAGCCACCTGGTTCCTGAATCCAGGGAACGCAGGACCTGGGCCAATGTGAGAATCTTAAATTTGAACGCCTTGTTGTGGAAGGACAGAGGGCAGAATATTCAGAGGGCAGAAATCTATAATAGGGCAAAGGGCTTCTTCCTTCTTCTGGCGAGGCAATAGAGGGAGTAAAAGCCAGTCCCTATATTTCCAGGGCCACAACCCTCTGTATGGCTCCTTTGGCCAAATCCGCCAGCACCACTTGGAGCAAAATAGACTGGTGGACCTCTGAAAGAGTCTTTGATGTGGGCGGCAAATGCATCAGGTCGGAAAGGAACTGTAGTGAATAGCCATATTAAATAATCTGAAAGACCCACCTGTCTGATGTTCTATTTTGCTACCGCTGGAGAAAATGTCTTATCCAGTCTTCCACAGGGGAGACATGTGCCACTAAGGGCAAACGTAAGCAGCTTTGAGACTGATGCAACATGACAGGGGACTGGGATGATCATTGGCCCTATGGCCAGGACATTGTTGATCCAATTCCCTGACCCTCAATGGGACTAGGTGCCTGCTCCGAAAATAGTGGCCTTGGCGTTTTCAGTACCCCAAAACCTCTGAAGTAGCCACAAAATGGGCGAATTGCTAAGGGTACGGTCTTGTCCGCGTGAATCCGCCTAAGGAACTTTCTCTAGAGTGCAAGATCCGTCAAATCGCATATTCATCAGTGAAGACTGTACGTCACCAAAGAAGCACCACACTAGTGCGGATTCCAAATCAGTCATTAGTGTCCAGTCCAGAACAGACAATATATTTGACGGACTCCTGTCCACCCTGGATGGTTTGAGCCAAATTGGCCTGAAATTCCTCGGTAATCCCAGGTTAGACAGCTAACCACATCTCGTAAAGTGTGGAAATATCTCCCCAGCAAACTCTGATCAGACTCGGAACTGAAAAGCTGTTAAAGCACTGGGAGTGCCTCACAGGTAAAGGGCTTGATTTTGTTACAGTCAAATTGCACTGGGTGCTTCAATATTGTTTCGGGGCAAGACATTAGTTTGGGCCAAGATGAACGTGGTTCAGGGTCAGAGAGGACTCCTGGAACAATGCATTCCTTTAGCACGAGTGGTGTCAGTACCTGCGGCTATGTCAATGGGACAGGGTGTGAATTACGGTACCTGATTTGAAGTTGGCTCTGAAGTTACAAATGAATCAGAGAAAGGTTCAGGAGGAACAGAGTGTTCAGAGGGCGGGCCCTCTGGCCGTAACCACACTTGAGGGCTTGGTGGATTCTTAGGGCCTGAAGGCACACTAGAAGAGTGCCAAACACTTGCAACACAGCCTCTTTAAAGACATCAAGCTGTTGTGATGTCACCGATGGCTGAAAGCAAGACGGAGACATCCTTATGTTCTCTAGCAGAGAGTGGAGACAATGGGAAGAGTCACAGATTGGCCTGCCGCTTTGACATTGGACCAAGACTAAGACAGGACATATGGACAGTGTTGTTTGCATCAGAGCAATGGGTAAAAATGTATAGCTGTCATGAAGGAAAATTAGGTTCCATTTAGCCAAATGTACACAGGAGCTTGTTTTAGATAAGAAGAGCCACACCTGAATCATTGTCCATTCTATTGTACCATGTATTGAACCGTACCGTGTCCAATGTCCCACATATTGATATTTTCCTCTGAACATTTTTATGTTACCAATACAAATTGACCTTTTATAAGACTTTTCTGAAGGAGATGTTTTGAAATTAATAAAAAACACTCAAAAGTTCTCAATGAATGTCTTTCAGATTAAAAGATGTATGTCATTTCTTAGCACGGATTTGGTTAAAACAGATTGTATTTTTAGCATTTGAATTTTATAATCTTTATTTTTGTAGTGTTTATGTTGAAGAAAAACAAATGTACTTATTTTTTGCATTTTACAAGGGCATAGTTTTAAATGTTGCATGATTAGATTACTAAAAGAAATTCCTTTATCTGTTTTATCAGCATAAAGTTTCAATATACTATAGCCCACAAATTCACCGCATTATCTGATTTCAGACAAAACAAACCTATTTAAGGCAGCCCATGAGACTCAAATAAATCTAAGTATCATCAACATACCCAAATATCAGGGTAGGTCCATCAAAGGACTCATTCAAATGTTAAACAATATGTGAAAGAGGTGCCCAATGTTGCACCTCCAAAGCCAACTGGCAACAAAGATATAAAGGGGTCTAGCCCTACATGCTAGGTCCTTTCTTCTTAAAAGAACCCAAACAATTGAAAAGACAACAAAGACAAGTTCCTTCAATTGATTGTTTTCTGCTTGCACTATGGAACAACTGCCGCAGGACAGGTAACCGGTACTTCAAGTTATAGCAGGAGATACAGTTTAGTATATTTCTCCTGTACAAATTATTAACTTGCATGAAAAAGATAGATTCCTGCTGGCCATTTACACAATAACGCTGCTTAATCCAGGAGTTTAATGCTTTATTTGGACTTCTCAAATTCAACTGCAGGAACAACCCAATGATCAAACAATGTGTGACTTCCTGAGGTCCTTGCTGGCAAGAAGAGATACTGTCTTTGTAAACGTCAATATTATCTACATAGGCCAGGTCATTATGGCACTGGATTTGGCATGCAAAGGTTAGGTGGGCATGAGTGGTCACCATCTGCGGTTGTCCCTGTGTTTCCTTATACTGAACCGAATTTTGAGTGGGTTAGTATGATAACCACTACTAGCATTTCATCTAAGATTTTGGGGAGAGCCGGACTGGGTCATCCACAGAGCAGGAATATGGTCAGCAGATGCATTTGTGTAGGTAAACTCATTAGACTAGGGAAAAGTACAGTCAGTCCAAATGGTGAGGATTCGATTACATTTCAAGTCGAACCAATTTGTCAGGAAAGAAAGTGGTGTACAGAGACTGTGGGAACTGAGTGGAACTAGGATGTCTAGAAGTTAGCAACAACGGCAGCTCGCTTCCTGATCTGTGTGAGACAGGAGCGTTTTTTGGAATCAAGCCACCGATCTAAGCTTCCTGATCGGTTGGCAGAGTGAGTAAAGTCGAGTCCAAGAAACGGCTGACAGGAAGCATCCTCAGTATTGGACTCTTGAAGAAAATCCGATGGATGATTTATTCATCTTGGGAAAGAATTGAATCCCACTCGGCTGACCAAGGAAGGCTCCTTGCTTGGCCATTCACCTTTGGGGTCATCTTTAACCCTTGATTGCCTTACTAATGTTTGTCCTGAGGAAGACTCGCACGGTCCAGGTCTAATTTACCAGATGACCATAAGTCGAGTCGAAACGTCGACGATACTATTCCCACCGTGGACCCACATTTGCAACAAAAAAGTGCACACAATAGACATGGTTGCCTGTATCTAGTTTATTCTGATATCAGTTGTTATCAACTATTACTTTGTGGGCCAGGATGTTTTGATACGGAAAATTGTAAAATTGTGAGACCGTATTTACATAATACTAATGTGAACAATTTGTCTATTAATTGTCTTGAATTTCCTTTCTTTCTTTATTCACTGTACACACTTTTGATCACTTCTTTTGTGCACGCTCCGTTTGGGCAACCTTTTACTTCTGAATCAATGAGAAATTTTGCAGATCAATTATTTGATTAGAGACAATGAATTAAATATTGTACTCTTTCTTGATGTGCTGTTGTGGTGATATTCTTTATTATTTTTTGAAGTAACTTAGTTCATGTATGGTTTGGAGCGGATTCAGTAGGAACGCTCATGAACATATAATTGTATAAATATGTACTGATTGAATTGGATTAGGAAGAAATAGGTTCTGGACTACTGTTTATTCTTATCAGAGTCCACTTACAGCTCACCGACATGGAGCGGAGAAGTGACTGAAATAAGCAAAATGCATCGTGGTGCAATCGGACTGCAATACAATACTGTGCATGACCGTGAATGGCACGCACAGTAGAAATGCAAGGACTACGTTAAGGTCCCATTGAGGAATACTGAAAGGCTTCATGACAGGATACTTGAATAAAGAAAGATGGTCAGGCAACCATTAAAGAGCAGAGACGGCAGACAAACTTTGGCTGTGCACATAGCAAACCCGGAGTCCAAACACAAAAGAACATCTTATCATTTGGCCTTTGAGGATCACACTTGTGGCTCTGCTTATAGGGCACACATTTCTCTCAATGTACTGAACAGATAAGGTAGTCAAGGGGCGACAAGCCCCAAGAATTGCATCCAGTACTTACGCAGGCAAGGCTACATGCATGCTGATACAGATTGTGGAGATTCAGGTGTAGGACTCTGCCTTACTGCTGATACAGAAGGTTCTCCCAGAGAGGTAGACGGATTGGAGGGCAAATTCTCAGGTTAAACAGGTCAGAACAATCCACCATCTTGCCCCAGTGTGAGGCTATTAAGCCAAGTTGGGGGATGGTCTATCCTGACCCCCGTGTAACTTAAGGCAGGAAAAGTAACACTGAAAACATGTACAGGAGGCCTGTGCTCCACCACAGGCACAATGTTTCACCTAGGTGCCTCCTTGGTGAAAACTCCAGCACACAGCGGTTCCAACACTGGGCATTCTCAGAAGTGGCACATAAGCGCACACCCCACTGTTTGAAGATGTCCTGACATATACCAGGATTGTGATGTCAGATGACTTCTGCAGAGCTCGCCTGCCCTGGAATTTAGCACCCCACCAGGTGAATAACCACCAGAAGCTCACTTGTTGTTCTAGTCATCTCCAAAGGAATAGTGCCTCCTGGTACAAGTTCCAATACACTACATCCAACACCCTACACTGACCTGCTTGGTGCTGTCAGGACCTCCACCATCCACCATCTGATTGCCTAGAGAAAGGCTTTCAGAGAAAGTCAGCTGTCATGAAGGGGCAGGATATTAGTGTGGAGCAGTCATTCCACAGCTGGACATTAGCCACTGATTTCCACCCCTCCCAAATGATCACCTTCAACCTAAAGACTATGCATCCATCAAGACTGTGAGCTCTGGATGGGGGAGGGAGCGCTGCCTGCAGAATGACAAACTGGTGTCCATTCGCCATCACCGAAGATCCAGGGCTGACTCCTTTGAGACCCAGAAGTCCAATAGACATCCCCGGTGTTGAGCCCATTGTGAAAGCAGGTTCCCCTGCTAGGCTCACATGTGCCAGCGATCACTCAACCAGGAGGATGCATGAGGTCAGCATTCCAAGAAGTCTTAGACTGACCTCATCAAGACCCATGATTGAGCCTGAAATATCCGGATAATATCCTAAATGTTCTGGGCTCACTGCATGGGAGGAAAGGCTTTGAGCGCCACTGCGTCTAGGACTGCCCCTATGAAGGGAATCCTTTACGAAATCGTGTCAGATAAGAAATTGGCTCACTGAAGGAATACCCCAGGTACTATAGTTTTGTTTTAATGTATTTAATTAATAAACTTTTATAGAGGGTGAAAATGACCAAGGGTATAGTAGCGCTTCACACATAACCCACACCCATTACAGAACAAATATAACCCTGTGACAAAGTATATACACAAAAATAGTTTGTTGCTCAATGTCATTTTCCTGAGGCTCGTTCGAGAAGCTCAATAATCCTGTGTTTTAGTACAAGGCTGTCAGGTGGTCCTCGGGTCATCCTTGATCTCGGTCTTTAAGGAAGAGTCTGTTGAATGGCAGCCTTAAGGCTATGGTCAAACGGTTCATTAGATCCTCAGGTGAAGGAGACTTCCCTACTCTCAGGGCGAACACGGAGAAAGTCGAGAGTAGGACTGAATTTTAGGGGTCCAAGCCATTGTGATTTGGCCCTCCCAAGGGAGCGGCTACCTTCTAAGATTGTGAACTTTTGTATAAGGTACAGTGGAGTATTTAGTGTAGAGCACACAGGTTTTAGCTGGATCCTGGCTTTGAAATAGAGCCAGTGAAGAGTCTTGAGATATGGAGTCATATGGTCAAAGCATTGTGTTTCCGGTATTGGCCTTGCTGCGGCGTTGATGGTTGCCTTGCGTGGCGTTGTTCGTGATTTTGGTAAACCTGCCAGGGTTGCACTCCTGTAGTCAAGTTTTAATAAGACTAGTGACTGTACTGCAATCTTGGAAGCCTGTGGGTGGAATGAACGGTGGAATGAACGGTTCCACCTTTTTGAGTAGGTAGAGTTGGTGGGCCGCAATACAAGTGGATGTGCTCATGTCGGCTTGGATATTATATAGCATCTGTGAAACAGTAGCACAGGTATGTAAAAGTACACATCAAACAAGTCCAAGGATACTGTCAAGTCTTCTAGGTCCAAGACAGGAAGGGCAATTTGACTTTGTGAAAAGGCAAGCAGAAAAAACAGGATTAGCACCCCTCACCTTTTCTAATTCCAGCACCCTCTTGATAGTCGCTTTGCTAATAGGGACTTGACTTCCTGTAAAAGGTTATGACATGATCTGCTGAAGCTTGGGAAAGAGGGGCTACAGCAGGGGGTGTAAAAAAGGAGTGGTCTTCTCAAACCAAGAACTCTAGCTCTCATGCAGACAACCAATGCAAAGTGTTGAATGAATGGATGTATTTCTCTGGGAGGTGCAGGTTATTTTAGGGTTTAAAGAATAGTCATAGCCCTTTGTAATTACCAATCAGTCAAGGTTTGGTAAAGCCAGCTACTCACCTGTGAGGGTCTCAAAGCACTGGGAGGAGGTGGGGAGCAGAAACGCCTTAGTGATGGGGCCATTCTCATAAAAAAAAGACGCAAAGGGACAGCCCGTTGGGGTAGCTGTGCGCTTAACAAGTGCCTATTTATTATTATTATAAAGGAGGTACATTGCTCTGTCCGTGGATCTGGAGGGGATTTCGATTCAGTCTCTGAAGTGTCCACCCAAAAAGCATTTTATCGCCAAGGCACAACCCAGCACAACTGCAGTGAGAAGAAGAATGCCGCCAGTCCTCTCAAGGCCATATGGTTTATTCAGAATATTCTAAACTGTATTTAAATAGGAGCTGAAAATAGGCTCTAGCCTCCTGTAATATTGCTGAGCAAGAGCTGCTGGGTATCACACGAGACAGCTGTTGGGTAACATCCAACATTGGAAACGGAGCTTTGCAAGTCTCATACCTCCACTCCATGTCTTTCATTGACCGGCATATGTCTAGTGGGGCTGATTTATGAGAATGGCATAGGGACCAGAGCTGGGATAGCCCCTATGGAGTTAGGTCCTGTGTCGGTACACCCTACCCTTCCAACTCAGACTATCTGTCACGCTACCCCAGTTCAGGAAGGACCTCAAGACCTGGCTCTTCGAATGAGAACGGCCCCATCACTAGGGCGTTTCTGCTCCCCACCTCCTCCCAGTGCGTTGAGACCCTCACAGGTGAGTAGCAGGCTTTACCAAACCTTGACTGATTTGTAATTACAAAGGGCTATGACTATTCTTTAAACCCTACAATAACCTGCACCTCCCAGAGAAATAAATCCATTCATTCAACACTAAAAGCAAGTCTTGGTTTTGCACCAATAATTCATAATACATCTATGCCAAAAGTCAGAAAACTCTGTGAAATAGCACATATAAACAAATTCAAGAAGGAGAATACTTTTTCGGATAACGCCAATAATGTAACCCACTGTAATCTGAAAAATTGGAATAATAGTTTCACTATAACCTGAAAAAGTAGAGGACACCTGCCAATCTGCCCTCTGAATAAGGGGTAAAGTAATTCATAAATTATCAACCGTACATGGGCACAAAAGAGACTCAGGGTGGGGCTGATAAATGTTTTTAAACACACTCAAATTGTGGTATACGTGCTTGCTAGGATTCAGTTGAGCAACTGTCATCAACAGTTAATTTAATCTCAGCTCAGAACTTGCAGCCTACTAGATGGCCAAGCTGCAAGATAAAGAGCAATGCTCAACAACACAGCCATACAAACTAAGGATAAATCTGCTTGCCCTCGGAAGTCAGAAAGAACTAAATATCTAAAACTGACAAAAAACGAGTCCTGCCAGTTCAACTTGTACTACAACTACTAGACAGCCATGATATTGTAAGAGATGTTCTTAAAATTTGAGTTTTTAATAGGGAAAAGCAGAAATACAAATGCTACTGTCTGTGATACTATGGCTAATTTTGAAATGTGGCAGACAAACTATTGGTACGGATGCTGTGCTCACTGCCCAGTCAGAGTTGTTAAGTCCATCATCGATGATATCGGAACAAAATAGTTATCTTCCGGTAGGGGTAGTTTTGCAGCCTGAAGAGTTTTCTGGATTCACGTGCGCCATCTAGTGGTTGGATCCGGAGCTCTCCTCTAGCTCTAGACTTTTTTCCTTTAATTTTTTTTATGGGAGTTGACTGTTTCCTACATTTTCTGCTTAGTCCAGCCTTCTCCGGACGTCAGACAAGTATCCTATAAGCCTCTGTGCGTGGCCTCGCCAACTTCAGATTCTTTTTTCTCGCAATGGTTTGTCCACTTTAATGTGCCGTAGGCTTCCTCCCAATTAGCATTTTATCTGTGTCTTTATTTACTTTGCCTCACTAAATTTCCCGGGGAGGCGGGTGGGTTGCAGGTGCACCTAGAAAATTCATCAAGCTGCAATACTACTCCTACCGGAAAAGAAACCGTTTTGTTTTACAGCGTGAATCTTTTCTGGATTCACATGCTGTGCATTGATTTTGTAGCAGTTTCTTCACTCTGGTGGCTAGGTTGGAGAGGAGTCTAGCATGCAAATAAATGTTTCCATACTCTGTCCCATTGCTCAGACGTGAGTCCCATGTTCTCCACACCACTGGAGTCAAGCTATCCAGGCTGATGACGGCTGATAGCCAGAAACCGGTCCTTGGATGCTTGATTCCGGTCCAGGAAAGACATGGCTTGGCAGTTCGGGCTGGACTGTTCCCATGAGGCACAGGGTCAAGGCTGATTTGCATATGGCCATGTCTGACCTGGGGTGGTGTGGAGTGCAAAAAAACGATGGATTTAGGCCCAGATCTCTGTACTGGGGTGAATGTATGACAATGTTCTGCATTCTATCCATCACCTGTTGTTTTTGCCTTTGTCGCCCCGAGTGGGATGGGTTTGCTCAGACGTGAGTCCCATGCTCTCCACACCACTGGAGTCAAGCTATCCAGGCTGATGACGGCTGATAGCCAGAAACCGGTCCTAGGATGCTTGATTCCGGTCCAGGAAAGACATGGCTTGGCAGTTCGGGCTGGACTGTTCCCATGAGGCACAGGGTCAAGGCTGATTTGCATATGGCCATGTCTGACCTGGGGTGGTGTGGAGTGCAAAAAAACGATGGATTTAGGCCCAGATCTCTGTACTGGGGTAAATGTATGACAATGTTCTGCATTCTGTCCATCACCTTTTGTTTTTGCCTCCATACTCTGTCCCACCTGCGCTTCTCTGTTTACTGTGTAATTGATGCAGTAGTGTTTTGTGAATGTGCTGACTTAATACCATGCGGCTGCCATACATATGACAATCATCGGGATATTTGCAAGGAAAGCTAAAGTAGCGCCCTTCTTTCTTGTTGAGTGTGCTCTAGGTTTATTGACTGGCTGTATGACAGCGTTTAGTGTGAGACATTTGACTTGTCTGAGTTATCCACCTTTTGATGGTGTTCTTGATAACTGGTTTACCGTCGTTATTGTTTACGAATGATACAAACAGAGGTTTCAATTTTCAGATTGGTTTTGTTCTCTCCAGGTGGTACATTATCACCCAGTGTATGTAGTGCTCTTTCTGACAGAATCTTCGGATCCTGAAAAATCTCAGTATTTAGATTGTTTGGTTTATGGGAAAGGGAAATATCCCCTTTCTCCGGAAGCGTGGTTTGGTCCTCACGACTACCCAGTCCCTGTGTATTTGCAGGAATGGCGAGTGCTTGCGGCTCGCTCACCCTGCGAAGCGATGCCGTGATTAGAAACGCAGTCTTGAGTGTGATTAACTTTAGGGTTGATCCGTGTAGTGGTTCAAATGGTTCCTTCATAAGTTGAGTAAGCACCATGTTTAAGATTCACATGGGGGGGTTGGTGTGCTCCATGGAAGAGCTATCCTTTTGCCCCTTCTAGAAACCGTTTGACCACTAGCATAGTGAAGAGGCTTCGTCCTATGTATCCATATGTACCGGCCACTATCGCTGCCAGAATTACCTTTAGAGGTCTGTAGGTTAGGCTTGTGTTTAGCAATTCTATTACAGGACCGGAGGCTTCGGATTATGCTTTCTCTTTCTATTTTATTGCCACTCACAGCAGCCAATCAAAACTTTTTGTATGCAAAAACACTACACATGCTTTGGTATATGTCACTTCCTGTATGACCCAATAAGAACCACCATAACCATTACGTGAGCCTCTTTCTTTGCTGCTTACGCTGGAAGTTAAGTGCCCCACAACATTTTTACTATGTTTTATGAATGAATGTTATTTACTGCATGCGAAGACATTTGTCATACAGTTTTGTATGTGGTGATTGCACATGCTTCGCGCTGCTACATTTAAATTTACTGTGTAATACGCATGTACTGCACTAAATGGTTTAGGCACTTCATTCTATTTCCTTCAATTGTGCTGTGTGGACACGTGTACTGCGTTAAATAGCTTTGGCACTCAATTCGGATACGGGTGCCATCAAAGGACATGTCCATGAGCGAACTCAGGAGATCGGGGGAGAACCCGGTCGAACGCAACCAGGTATAGCGCCGCAATGCCACGGTTGTAGAGATCGCCCTCCCCAAGGAGTCGGCGGTGTCTAACCCACACCGGATGGCAAACTTAGCCACATCTTTGCCCTCAGCAATCGCCTGAGAAAGGGTAGCCTACACCTCCTCAGGACACTAAGGCAACACTTGAGCAACGGCGTCCCACACCGCGTGGGAGTAGCGACCCAACAATCAGGCGGTATTCACTGACCGCAGCCCAAAGCTGGCTGAGGAGAACAACCGCTTCCTAAACTGGCCCAGCCTTTTAGAGTCCATATCCGGCGGGGCCATAGGAAAGGCACTCTGCGACGTCGAGGCCTGAATGACCAGGCTTTCAGGCGTAGGGTGAGTGGTCAAGAAAGCGGGGTCACCTGGCGGCGGTCGGTGGAGTCTAGCGACGTTTTTATCCACCGGGGCCGCGTGGCCAGGCTCGACCAAGTGCCCAAGAGGACCTCTGTAAGAGCGTCATTAAAAGGGAAGCAGCGGCTCTGCAGAGTTAGACGCTGGCTGGAGTACCTCGGTGAGGAGGTTGGTCTTGAGGGCCAACGTGGGGAGGTCAAGATTGAGGGCCTCAGAAGCTCGACGGAGGACCACCATATAGGAGGCACCCTCCTCCATTGTAAGCGGGGGAGAGGCGAACTCTGGGTCAGAAGAGACATCGAGGTCGCATGCATCCTCCAAGTCATCCACCCAATCGAGCTCGGAGTCACATTGCCGGCTAGCGGGTCCTCGGACCCCTACCCGTCGTCGTCCGCCTCTGGCGTGGAGGGTGCTGGACTCCGCGGCAGAGCCGGGACCGGAGATGGAACGAACAGCGTCGGGAACGGCGCCAGCCTGGTCTGGACCAGCGCCGGTTCCCAGGCTGGAACAAAATGGTCTGATAACCGAGCAGTGGTGGGATAAACAGCACCCAGTGTGGAGCCGGTGCCGGAAGCGCCGCACCTCATGGTGCCGAAGCCAGCGGCGCAGGATCCTGTGGCACCAGGGCGGAACCAATGGCGGAGCCACCGGGCCTGCAGTATCTAGACACAGTTCCGCGGGGCCCGAAGGCACGCCGGCAGGAGCCAGAGGCCTGTAAAGGCAGTATAAAGCAGCAAGGAATTCTTGCCTCAGTTCGGGAGTCGCCGACGGACCCGGGTATGGTGGGTAGGCCGCGGAACTCTCCGGCTCTAGATGAGCCGCAGGAGCGAGGCCCCTGTCCCCCTCGTCCGCCTCCAAGGAGCGACGGGAACACGTTGGAGAGCGAATACGCTTCTTAGACTTCTTTTTATGGCAACGCTTACCAGAAACCGAAGGCGAAGACTTGGGAGTCCGAGGAGCGACGTCTCCGGTCCCGGGAGCGGCGATGCGATGAATGGTGGACGTCCAGCAACTTCCGCCGCCGCTCCCGTAAGGCCTTGGGGGACATGGCACGGCAGTCGCGACAGTCCTGGGAGTCTTGGTTAGCCTCCAGGCAGTAGAGGCAAACATCATGGGGGTTCGCTACTGACATGTTGGTGTCTAGCAAGTGTGCGAGGTATCTGACAGTAGTATCCGGTGTCCTATCTTGAAAAAGGCCAGATCTTAGGAACCATCTTGTATATCCTTCCTAGCATTTTCTTGTTGTAGTCAGTCTTCTTGCATAGCTGAGGATCGCCATCGCTTTCTCTGGGGATCCTATCCGTGATGATCTTCACTTGTTCAGCACTAGTGGGATCGGGTGAAAAGCATATGCAAATTTCCCTGATCAGTCTATTGACAGCGCATTCCCAAGCGGATGGCGGTGTGGGTGTCTGATTCGGAGAACTGGTATTTTTTTTTTCTTGTGTTGCAAACAACTATTTCTGGTGTCCCCCATCTCTGGAACATCTACTTGATCATTGCTTGGTTCAGCTCCAACTCGCGTGAGATGGAGGCTTGTCTGCTCAGTTTGTCCGCTTCTATGTGGTCTACCCCAGGTATATGTATTGATGTTATGGTTATCTGAATGGCCCACCTCCATATATCCTACACTAGTTTTGTTTGGGTGAAGGTTCTGGTCTCCTACCCTGCCTGTTGAGGTAGAACATTGCTGTTGTATTGTCCGTCTGAACGTGTATGTAGTTTCCCCATAACTGCTTCTGAAAGGCTTTTAAGCCTAGGAACACCGTCCTTCGCTCCAGTAGGTTTATGTGTTGTACTGCTTCTTCTGATTTCCAGACTTCTCGATTATGCGTTTCCCCATCCCATGTGGGAGGCGTCTGTGGGGATAGTTACTGCCAGAGATGGTAGCATTAAAGGTTTTTCTACTGTTAAGTTCGTCCTGTTCCACATCATTTCCTCCTGCACTCTGCACGATAACCACTTGATCGTCCAAACTCCCCGTTGCCTGTGACCATTCCTTCTGGCTCCATTCCTCGATCGGTCTCGTGTAGCCTCACACGTTATTAGTAGTGTGCAGGAGAATCATTCCCTGTAACTTCCCCTCAGTCCCACCTGTCAGAACTGACCTTTCCGGTAGCAGTGAGCTTTTTGTGCAATTGCCACTACCCTCTTTTCACATGGAAAGGGCCTAGTTTGCACTGTTTGGATCTTTGCTCCCAAGATGAGCTTCTCTTGTTCTGGCGTGGGTGATTATTTTTCTGTGTATGAAGAACCCTAGTCTCTATGGCCACTAAGCACTTTGTGAATATCCAGGATGCGGATTTAATTCAGAAAGGCAGTACCCTGAATCAGATGTAAACCTTGTCTACTACAAAGAGTAGAAACATCTTGTGTCTGTGGTTGCTTGGAATGTATAAATAGGCATTTTTAAGGTCTATGGTTGCCACGTAATTTCCGCTACTGGTGTTGTGGGATAACCTCTTGTAGTTTGGTCATGTTGAACCTCTACTTTTATCAATTTGTTTAGGAAGTGTAGGTCTAGCATGAGCAGTAGCCATTTGACTGATTTTGGTAACATGATATAGGTTAAGTAGTTTTCCCTGGTTGGTTTCCTTCAGTGGTACTTTCCCTATTGTTTGCTTTTGTAGCAATCCTTCCACATCTTGGCGAAAAAAAGCTTTTTCCATGAATCGTAAGGGTGGTTTTCTTTGGGCTCCGTTTTGGATGATGTGGAGTATCCACTTGTCGGAAGTGACCCCTCCCGCTCCTGAAGGAAGGCTCCTACTGTTCCTCCAATGGTTTTGTGGGTAGGAGGGGGCGCTGGTTTTCTAAATCTCCTGCTTGCTGCTGCCACCCCTCTGGACAGCTGCCCTCTGCCTCTCACTTGCCTGCAAAATGGCTGTCTTTGTGGCACTTAGTACTGCTAATGTGGTGTCTGTGTTTGTGCATGGCTTGTATGTTGGAAGGTCTGTTGAGTAATGACAACTTGGAAGGATCCTCTTCTCTTAGTGGGGGTGAAAGCTCTCCTCTGCTGTCCTCTAAACTGCAGGGCCCGCCACCGACTTTGCAGTGTTGATATCCTTATTTGTTGGAGCGTCATCTACTGCACTTTCAAACAGGTGCGCCCTGTTGAACGGGGTGTTAGAATGTTGGCTTGCACCCTGGGTCGGATTGGGATTACAATTTGGCCGGGCGCTGACGATAAAAGTGGCCCACACCCGTGGCCCAAATTTGCGGGGAGTGGGCCAAATTCGCAGGGCATGGCCCAAATTCGGGGGGCGTGGACCACATTTGCGGGGTATGCCCTTTCATTAAAACACACAAGGAATGTTAGTGGGAGGATATTGTTCTTGGGGAGGACACACAGCAAAGGTGACAACGCCCTACAAGCTGAGCAACTGAAAAACAGCGAGGCCCCTTTCTATTACAAAATTATTCCCCAGCCCTCCAGCGCAGGAGCACCTGAAAAACAGCGAGGCCATATTCTATTACAAAATTATTCCCCAGCCCTCTAGCGCAGGAGCACCTGAAAAACAGCGAGGCCCAAGCTATTTGTAAATTACTCAGCCCTCCCCAGTCCTTCACTGCCTCAGGGCAATGGCCTGGCAGGAGAGGGGATAAAGCAAAAAACACAGCTTCTGGGCCATCCATGGGAGTGGGGGGGCAGGCTATGGTCAAGATGGTGCGAGTTCCCAACATCACATGGCCCCCACAGCGAGACCCATTCTTCCTCGCCCACTATGCCCTGAGTGAGAAGGGCTAGGGGCTGTTTCAGGGCTGTGTGGGCCCCAGGGGGTCGAGGTGAAAAGGGCTCAATGGCCTGAGCAACACCTGGCCTCATATCCCTCTGCTGCTCTCTCCGCATGGAAGCATTGGCTGCCAGTGCCCAAATTGCAGTCTTAAATTGTGTACATCTTTGATAGCCTTTTGATTAAGGTGTCTTTCTTGAGGATCAATCCCCTGCAGTGTCTTTGGTGTGGGACATAAACTTTGGCCAGCAATATTTTTGCTGCCAACGGAGTCTTTTGGGCTCTAGAGTCTGATGTTCACAGCACGCTTGTCTCCAGTCTTTCCAGTGCCTGTGCCTGTCTGTGCTTTTTTTTTTTGCACTTGTGTTACGCGAAAAGACTGCCTCCTTCTCAACGTCAGAGCCTTTTACCTTGGCTACTTCAGCCAACTGCGTGTTCTACTTACTTCGTTGTCTTTAAGTGGTAATCAGTAAATCCATTCCTTCTACTGCAATTATATTTTCCCTCTAAAGCTTTAATTTTTACTCGCCCATACTTTGTTTTCTTTCTTCTTCCCTTCAACGAATGGAAAGCTTTCAACAATGCTTTCAGACCCAACAGTGAAAGAATATGAAGATGACTACCACGCACAGAGGCTTCAAGGGCAGGCGTATGATGTCAAGAGAAGGCAGGACTAAGCGCCAAATAATTAAAGCAGTTGAAGCCCAACAAAGACTACAAGACGAGCGCTCTGGACCCACTCACTAGAATAATGCGGAATAATGCACAGCATGTTTATTCAGAAACGATTCACCCTTCAAAAAAATCGCATTTACAAAATTTCTATAAGCCTAGATCTTTACAGATGACAGACGTTTATGTAAAGAACCTAAGAATTAATTGGATATTGTGGTTAAATAGGCCAAAAACAAAGACTACGAGGTACATAAAGATTTTATTTGTCCAAATTCAATAATTCAGACTAATTTCGCAGGTAGCAGTTTTTATCTACTCAAGGAAGGATCCAACTTGCAGAAATAAACATGGTCTCTTGAGAATAAACAGAACCCTGGGTGGGGTCAAATAGAGGCAACAACCTCAAACCTGTAGAAGGCTTTACTGAGAAAGACTGTGTGAAGCCCCAAAACCTTCCTCTCAAGATTCTCCCTGCTGTAGGACCTGTTCAGTGTACAATTTACACCACCCTGTTTGTATAATCGTGCTACTTGAAAGTATGCTTTTAATTTACTAAATCGCTAATGAAATCAAGCTAAATATATTAAAACAAGCATTGGCAATGCCAATAGGTCAGTCTTACAAATGCACTTTTAAGGCAGACCTAAAAATCCATGCACATTAATAACCACCACCCTCCTATTTGTGCTGCTGTCAAAGAAACACCATCAATTATGTAGTTATCCAACACAGCATTGCAATGAAATGTGTGAGCCCCTTAAACTTTAATCTTAGGAAGCTGGATAAATCAACAAAATGTTCACAGTTGTGTGGAGAGAAAGCACTTTTCTGTGGCAGCACACAACTTCTGCCCACTCAAAACATGTACTCCTGGCTCCCATCACGTGGGTGGAGCCACAGCCTCTCTTCCTGATGATACTCGCATAACTGTCTGGTGAGAGCTGGACTGTCAAGCAAACATCTTTTTTTGTTGTGAAACAGACACCTTGATTTGACTGTACATTTGCGAAAACCTTTTTGAAAAAACTGCTCAATAGGCACATTTTATGTGTGGGAACATGGCGGAAAATGCAATGTAAAAGCTAAGCAAACCTGCTTGATTGATTAGTGAGAGCTTGTCAGCATTTCAGGACAAAACTAAAGACAAGGCGGTGAGACTCCTCGAGGACTAAGCATACATCGACTCAAACAGGGAAAGGGCTCAAATATGTTCAGCTTTAGGAGGACAAGCAATAGTCTATCACCATGATGCCAACTAACACCTAATCAAAGGACTGATTAAAAGCAGTGACATGTTATTTTAAAAGATCACACAAATGCAAATTGTGGTGTCTGTTTGGTATGAGCAGCATATGGATAAACAGGCATTGCAATACCTAAAAGAAATTACATTTCTACCAAGAAAAAATGCTCTTTTGGTCCAGGGACCCTGCATTTTTCACCTTAATGTTAATCAAGATGAGAACTAGTAGGTCACAGAGCAGTTCAGAATAAGAGAAATGCAGGAGCATACTTCTTTGGTTCATACTGTCTTTTTACTAGAACTATTAACAAACCTTGAAGTTTGGAGAAAAAAGTCTGTTGGCCTTGTCTTTATTTGCCTTGTCCAGATCATATTTTGATAACGTATGGATAAGATAGTCCTTGTCGTTATCCGGATGATCTGCGCTGCATATACTATCAAGTTCCGGATCTCTGTGTAAAGTTCCATTTTCTACTCTTCCTGAGCTTTCATCGGGTCCTGGTACAAAGAACGTGTTTATCCAAAAGTGAAACATTTTTTCCTAAATGAAAGAAACAGAAGTGTTGGTAACTCGAATTCTATGCAACACCTTGTTTATGCAAATTAGTACATTATCAAACCGCCTATTTTATAGAAATACGACACACACACACACACAATAATACTTACCATAAAAACCTGCTTCAAATCCAAAATATCTTACTGGTAATCACATGGTAAAATTATTGCTTGAAGGGCCATAGGAACCCCTTTACAGAACCACTAAGCAGTGAGATATCACATTTGTAGACCTTATCATGCTTAGAAGTGAGCCCTTTTGATTGCTTGCCCGTAACATAACTAACTTACGGTGGCCAGTTATGAAAAGCAATCCCAAAGCAGAGACTGAATTTGATGGCACGGCCAATCTGAAGCATTCCCCCCAAAATATGTTACCATGTTGTGAAGCTCGTTATTTTTTATAAACCAAACTAGTTAAGAAAAGAACAAAACTTATTTTCTGAGTACAAACAAAATTTGAAGTTACTGCTGTGTTAAAATGGACATGATTTTAGAAAACCTTCCTTGGCAATGAATGTATTTCATCTAGAACCCAAGAATGGAGTGTTCTTTGCCTTTAATTAGGACCCCCCCCCCGCGCAAAAAAAAAACACCCCTCATTGCGGTCTTCAAGCACGTTTTGGCCTGGAGAAAGCTCTGAAATACTACCCAGAACCACCCAAAAAATTAAAACTGGATAAGCGTACTAAAAGGGTGCCCGATGTTCAACTCACTCTAAACACCAATCAGCATTCATACAGAGCGTCATCATAAATTTTGCAGAACTCAAGCTAATTGCAAATTATTGTCCAAATTTAGCATGTAAGGCATGCCACTATCAATATTGGTCGGATATCCCTTCTCTAATAACTATAATGACCTTTTCAGAAAGCTTTTGATGAGGTTGTCACAGTGCAGCTAAACCATTTCTTAATTAAGACTATTTTGAAGATTTTAATAATTTTAGATATAGCTGAATAACCATTTTAAGAAAGACTCTTCATGAAAGATGCTGCAGTTTTATGAGGCAGAGAAACGTTATACGGCTGGCATGATATAATGGAGCATGTAGCTTCAGAAAGTGTCGAACTTAGTGGAAAAGGTGTATACTGTTCATCACCCAGGTGCATAGTGTGGGTTTGCCTGTTGTCTTCTCTTTGCAATCTGGCCTGGGCTTCTCCGAGATAGCCAACTCATCTTTGGATACTGGTTTCTGCCACTAATGGAATTCATGAAATTGAAAATTTAAGTCGGGTTCCCAGGGGTTGCAAGACGGTACTGCAGATGTGGCCTTAAAACTAGTGTTGGTATATGTCGAGGCAGTGCAAGTATATGCGTTCAAGTAATCAGTGTAAGAGTATACCGTAAATGCCTAGACAGAGAAAAGAAGCTATGCGCAGTATAGTGTGCCTCTGACCCATAGACACTTCAGTTGATGGGCCACAGGGCCCACCAAAGAGTGCAATCCAAGATATTCTGAGTCCATCTCTAGAAGGGTCGCAGGGTCCACAAACAGGCAGCGGAGGAGTAACCCAAGTAAAATTTGAATATACTTGGCAAGAGAGTAGTATGTGGCCCAACTAGGAGCGGTGAAGATACAGTCACATTTGGTTCTAAGGAGGAGGCTGTGATACTCATCTGCTTGTAGATGAAGTTGCGAACTGGAACCTAAGAGGAATGCAGTTGCACAGCAAGAGAATAGAGTGGAAAGATTACCCTTTATTAACCAAAACCCAAGAGTGATGGGCTAGGCATGTCGCGTGACAAGATTCCGATGAGCAAACTTATTGCAGTTTTTATTGCCAAGTATGGCAATATCATACATTCACTCTTCCCACAATGTGTCTATGGAAATAGTGTGATAGTAGACCACCTTTCCAACATGAGAAAAGTTAAAATTTTAAGTTTAAATGACACATCTACATCCTAGGTTGAACAAAGCTATGGTAAACTTTCACATCTTACCCTGTACCTGCTCATCTTTGAATAGGGGTTGTAACAAAATGCAGAGTAATATACATCATCACTGAAAATACACAGTCTGAAGAACCATAAACAAGTTACTTACCTTCAATAACGATTTTTCTCCATCTAAATCTCCATCTCTTTCTCAATCTAAATGCATATCCCTCACCTTGTGTATATTCTCCAGGCATCAGACTACATTCAGAAACATTAAAGCAATACAGGCAGAGACAAAACCAACAACAAAAGCTCAGACAACTTAGCTTGCAGTGGGTTAAATTGGTGGGTGCTGCACTAAGCCACAAATGTGTCCCACCAACTGGAGCACACAGATTTTGGGAAGGGGCGCCTCGTCACCAAGAAGACATCGACCTCAAGAGAAAGGTCAAATGCCACAGCTCAATCTCCAAGCATAGAAATGTAGATTGTACAGACCAGGGCATAGGTCCCTGCCCTGCTGTTGCAACAAAGGATTCTCCTGTAGTGGCAGTTTTATCAGAGGACAGATGCTTATGCCCAGGAGTTACAGGTACCAGGCTCTCCCAGCCCAATCTGAAGCCACTAGAATGACTTTGGGTCCAGTCATTACTTGTCTTCAGATTTCTGAGCTGTAGAGGCAGTTGCGGAAGGCATAGAGGTGTCTTGAACTCCAGTCTAGAAAGAATGAGCCTCAGAGAGATTATTTTTTAGAGCTCCTAACAAGCAGAAGTGTTCGCATTTGTTTTCTCGGCAGTGAACAAAAGATCGAATCAGGGTTCTACCCACTGAGGGAAGATGCCAAGCGCCACCTCCGTGTGTATCTGCCATTCATGGTAAGCTAAGCTTCGGCAGCGGAGTTTGTCTCTCCTGGTGTTTAGAGACCCCAGCAAAATGGTTCACCACCAAAGAAACTTCCTGGAAGTCTAGCCACTTCTAGAAGCATAGAGCTTCTGGCAGAGGACCCAAAACCCAGCCCATCCTCATTATTGTAGTTTCACATGGCAGCAGTGGTGTTTGTATGGTGGGCAGGAAGGCCTTCAACATCAAGTGAAACACCCTCAACTTCAGTTGAGTTTCTCCCGAAGACTAGAGGCTTCTGATCTCAACCACTTCCAGTGTGCCTCCCGCAACCCATAAGTGATGCATCCATGACTACTGTCAAATTTGGGTGGGGTAAGGAGAGGAGTCTGCCATTGACCAAGTCACGATCCAGCATCCACCACTGATAATATTTTGCAGTTGCCTCTAAAATTTGGATAGGATCCAACAGATTCCAAATACTCTGTAATCACTAGGACCTCAGATCACACTGCAGAGGCCACATATGGTGTCTGATGTGTTTCACCGGCAGGCTGCAGGAGACCAACAATTCAAACAGCCTCAGTCATCTGAACTGACATCCAGGACAGAGACGGTAGCATCAAGATCATAGCCAGTGTCCTGGACTCTACCCTCTGTGGGAGAGGTATGAAACCAGACAGTATCCAAAATGGCTTCAATGAAAGGGATAATTTACAAAGGAGTCAGGTGTGACTTCGGCACGTTGATAGTAAACCCCAACAATCTGAGAAAGTTTGCCACCATCTGCAGGTGTTTGACTACAGTCTTGGGCAAGCCCACCTTCAACAGGCAATGTCTAAATAGGGAAAGACTGAGACCCCAACCTCTGAAGGTGTGTTGAGACCGAACAATCACTTTCATGAGCACCCGGGGGGGCACTGGTGAAGCCGAAGGGGATCACTGCAAACTGAAGTTGCACCTGTGGGCCTGCAGGACAGTAATATTGAAGTAAGTAGTTTAAACGCCACCATCCAGTCTTCGGGGTCTAAGGCAGACAGGACCAGAGCTAGAATGAGCATCTTTATTCTTTCACAGGAAGGCATTGAGAGAGCAGAGATCTCAAATAGAATGAAGGCCTCAGTTCTTCTTTGGCTCCAAGAAGTAGCAAAAGTAACCCGCAGCTCCAACCTCTGATGCTGGAACTCCGGTATGGCCCCTTCAGTCAAAAGTGCCTGTAACATACCTTCTGCAAGACAGCAGGAGCTCTCCTTAGTCAGCCGCCCTCATATAGGTGGAAGGTGTGACTGGGTGGAAAGAAATTTCAGGGCATAGCCCAGTTATACAACTTGGAGTACCTGGGTGTCCAAAGCCTTGAAAGAATACTCGTACCCTGCTTACGACAGTGGCTGTGTTCACAAAGGACACACTAAGGTGGTTTGGTGTTGCAGCTGCTGGAAAGGTGGGGGCTTAGCTGCATGTTGCCCCTGATGTCTCAAGCATCTTCCTTTGTACGTTATAGCCTTGGCCATGAAAGGGGTTGGAGACTTGTTGGGCTAGCAGCAGGTCTCAAATTAGCAGTATAGGAAACCCCTAACAGACCAAAAGCAGATGGAATTGCCTGGATGGGGCTAACGGGCCCAAGGAACATGTGTGGCCTGGTTTTCTTGAATACATTCCGAGACAAGAGTATGGTTTCTTGCCAAAAAGGGAAAAGCCATCAAACGGCATGACCATCTGAGATGCTAGGACATTCCGGAGAAGCTTGCAGACCCAGGTGTGGCACCGAATGACAGACTCGTGCCCATTGCCCACTTTAATCAGGAGGTGACCTGCTTGGTCCGCAGATCAGCGGGTTGCACAGCCGTATGCACATGTGTATCTTAGAATAATACAATTTCAAACATCTTACCCCCTAGCATCCAAACCTAATCCCCTCTGAACCTCAAAAGCCCCTGAATGAAATTTAAACAACTCCCCCCAAAAAAACATACTACATCGCTGCCCTATCTTGAGTTTGCCCACTTTAAGCAGCTGTTCATGTCCATACTGGAACAAAATACAATTGTAACTGCTTCACAGATATCCTACATAATTTGGGTCAAGGATGGCAAGAGGTCGTCCGCAGCTGACAAAGGCTTGGGCCACCATGTCCCATAGTGACAAATGCAAAAAGAACAATTGATTGCAATGTTCAACACTCTGTCCATCATCCCCTTTGGTTTTGCTTTGCTCGCCCTAAGTTGGCAGGGTATGCCCAGACGTGGGTCCCTTGCTCACTTTGCAACTGGATTCAAGCTAGCCTGGCTGATGACGGCTGATTAGCAAGAAACCGGTACCAGGATGCGTGTTTCCGGTCCAGGGAAGACATGGCTTGGCAGTTCGGGCTGGACCGTTCCCATGAGGCACAGAGTCAGACCGATTTGCACATGGCCATGTCTGAACTGGGGTGGCGGAGTGACCTAAAGAATGATGATGGATTAAACCCAGATCATTTAACTGGGGGCGAGTGCTTGCAATGTTCAACATTCTGTACATCATCCCCTTTGGTTTTGCTTTGTTCACATCATATCCCATAGGGCATAGGAGTAGTGACCTGAGAGGCAGCTGGTGTTCACGGATTGCAAAGAAAGACTTGTGGTGCGAAAGAAGCTATTACCAAATGTCTATATTCTCGTAGACTCAAGATCAGGTGGGGTGATGTGGAAAGCACTGGAATTAACTTTACTGGTGGATGCTTGTACCACCAAGCTATCTGGAGGAGGTTGTTGTGTAAAAGCATGGTGTTGAGCGGCCGGTCTATTAACTGATGTTCCCGAACACAGTTTTGCCCAAGTGCACAAAAGGGTGTTTATGAGGGGCTCATTAAATGATCACCGAGGTCCTGTACGCACCCAACCATACTGGAGTACCTATGTCTGAACTTTAGTCTTCACCTCTATGGTAGGAGTTATACATTTAGTTCTTCTGCCAGTCTCCGCATAACCCCAAAGGAGACACTTTCTGGTACAATACCATGTTGGGGTCCTCCCAGGGAGGCAGACAGATAAGAGTGTAAAATACACTGGCTAAACAGGTCAGGGAACAATATCGTCATGGCCCAATCCGGGGCTATCAAAATAAATTGAGCCAGACAATTCCAACATTCCCTAGAACTCAAGGCAAGAAAGTCTTGTGGTGGAAGCACGTATAGACATCCTGTGCTCCACTGCATGCAAAATGGGTCCCCTAGGACTTTGAGGGAACTTCTGTTTGCGGTAAACTCGACTGCATGTTCTCAGCAGTTACAAAAAGGTCAAGTCAGAAAAGACAGACTAGTAGAAGATATCCTGGACCACTTTGTGATGAAGACGGCATTTGTGGAGTTTCACTTGAGGCCTGCTGAGCTGGTTTGCCCTGGCATTCCAAGAACCCATCAGACGATTGGAAACCAGGGAGATACTCTGATGAGTCAGCCATCACCAAAGTCACAGTATCTTCTGGCACACAATCCGAAGCCATAAACCGCTCTTCTTATTGCAAAAATGCAAAGGAGGTTGTATTGTCCGTCAGGACAGTAACAGAACTTCCCTTGATGGATGGGAGAAGGCTTTCACAACTGGATGGTATGACACACAGGAGATGATTATGCAGTCTTCGTTCCACTGACGACCACAGACCCTCAATTCCATCTCTCCCAGGTGACTGCCAAATTCTAAAGCTGATGCATCAGTGACTATGAACTGCTGCCTGAGAAGTTGGTGTCCACTTACCACCGCCAAAGGTCCTGGGCTGTCTACATTGAGATGTGGATGTTGTCCGTCAGACAGCCAGTGTTGCACCCACTGAAAACAGAGGTTTCCCTGCAAGGCCTGCATCTGCCAAAAAGCCTGAGGGAGTAGAAAGGTGTATGGGATCCACAGTCCAGGATCCCCCCGAACAAATCTCACCACAGCCCAGGATTGAGTCTAAAACATTGGGATCATATGCTGAATGTTCTGTGATTGTTGCAAAGGTGGTAAGCTTTCAATGCTCTTGTTTCTACAACGGCCCCTACAAAGGGAATCGTCTGTGTAGGCGTCATACTGGACTTCCATTTGGTGATCGAATACCCCAGGGATTAAAGAAAGGCAATAGCCATTCGAAGATTATCTGCGACTGCCTGTGACAGGCCCTTCTTGAGCAGACATTTGCTGAGGTACAGAATACATGTATCCTCTACCTACTGGACCATTACCATCAACCAAAGGAGAGCAGATTTCAAATACTCCTGCCACAACATGAACCAAAGATACAATTGATGAGACTACAGGACCTTCCAGTCCCCTTTTGTTCTTGGGCGCCAGAAGTACAGAGGTAGCAACAACTCACCCTTATCTGATTCCGGTACACTCTCGATAGGCCACATGGTCAACAGCAAATGGACTTTCTGCCAAAGAAGGGTGGCATGATTTCCTGAAACTTGAGCAGTAATGTGCAGGATACAAAGTGTGGAGGGACGTGGTGGTGGTGGTTAACATTGGGCTTGGGGGGGGCGACGACAGACTGGTAGGCATACAGTTTTAGAAAATCTGAAGTACCTTCGATCTGAAGTCATTGATTAACAACCAGTTTTAAACAGGGGAAGCGTTTTTTGTGGAGCAGGGTCCACCTACCCGACCTGCTGTACCTGGGTTGCCTGACGGTCTCTGTCTCCTGGGTTCTCCTCGCTGCCGCTGCCTCCCAGCCTAGAGCGCGGCCGCTGAGTAGGAGCAAACCACAACTCCCAGGCTCCTCGGCCTCAGGAAGCCGGCCGAGGACACGCCCACAACGCACCTGGTGGCGCTGAAAAGCCCGCAGCTCGAACAGTGGAGCGGGAAGCGTTTTTTGTGGAGCAGGGTCCACCTACCTGACCTGCTGTACCTGGGTTGCCTGACGGTCTCTGTCTCCTGGGTTCTCCTCGCTGCCGCTGCCTCCCAGCCTAGAGCGCGGCCGCCGAGTAGGAGCAAACCACAACTCCCAGGATCCTCGGCCTCAGGAAGCCGGCCGAGGGCACGCCCACAACGCGCCTGGTGGCGCTGAAAAGCCCGCGGGTCTTTCCGCGTCGCGGGAGCGCGCCGGGGAAGCCTGGGACAAGGGCGGGACTATCTGTGACTATCCATGACTGAAGAGGCTGGACTGGGCTACCCCCCTTGCATTTGCTATAAGGTACAAGAGACAAGAAAAAGACATTAACTGTGAACAATATTGATGTGGGTCTCCTTGGGAACTGACTGTTTCTTCTACATAATAATAATAATAGTGTCCCAGCTAAGACTAGTAAATATATAATATCTGGGTGAAGCGAATTATCTACTCCCATACACGGCAGGGATAAAAGGAAGACTCTTTGACCCACTGCCATAGTAACTAGGGCAATAAGAAAAATGTTTGCCTATGCCTCCAGTTTTTGAATGAAACACCACTTAGTTAAGGATAAACCACACTTTATTAGTTTATCCCGACAATGATTTATGTCGTTAATTTGTACAAAGTTAGAAAAAAGTTGGTTGGTTATTGGTTCAGGAATAGGGAGTGGACTTTGCAAAAAATAATTTGAAAAGAAAAGAAAAAATTTTGTTCTTTCTTTATTTTCTCTCCCTAGGTTTGTGATCCTTTTTCCATGCAATGTTTTATTTATAATACACTTGTCCATGTCACGATTATTCATTCACGTGTTAATGTGGTTTTGTCAAAAATTCTTTTTTGAATTTCTATTGCACAATTGTATATATGCACAAAAATTGCTCTCTTTTTTGAATATGGCCAGACATGAAGTTGATAGTTATCTGATGTCTGTTTTGATAGAATAAATATAACTTTTTTCTAACTTTGTACAAATTAACGACATAAATCATTGTCGGGATAAACTAATAAAGTGTGGTTTATCCTTAACTAAGTGGTGTTTCATTCAAAAACTGGAGGCATAGGCAAACATTTTTCTTATTACAATAGTGTGGCCCTGCCTACCCTCCTTCCCGTTGGGCCCAGCCACCCTTGTTTTTTCAGATAGTAACTAGGGCAGCAGAGAACTTAAAGTATTGAGTGTCCTGGTAGGTTTCTACCTGAAATTCTTTTTAAGGACGCATCAGGCATGTCTAATAAAACCAAAACACGATCCGCCACTAGCAAAAGCAATGCATCTCGGTCTGATATTCCCACAGGGGTGGTACTAAATGGGGTGCTACAACCCACTGCAATTGATTTAATGCTGCAAAAAGTCAACAGGGAGATAGAACGAACTGAGAGAAGCCTGTCCACTCCCAACACCCCCATACAACCCATTGTACTGGAAAGCTTAGAAATCTCTGAAAACGATTCCCTGGCAAATTCTACTGATACAATCCCGTGTGCCCAGGTGGTAAAGCAAATAGCCACGGGTAATATCAAGAAAACCAAACCAGGGGCCAGCAGGAAGAGCAGGGCAAATAACAAGAAGCAAAGCAGAGGAACAGGGGGGACCAATAGCCGGGGGGAGAGAGTGATTGAAGAGTTTAGAGGAAGGGTAGCAGGGCAACAAATCCCACCGGGTTGGCTGGAAGAGGTAATGGGCGACTTCCAAAAACATATGGAAACATTTCTAATGAACCAACTAAAACCAATAAGCCGGCTCGACAAAGCAATAAACGAAATAGTAAAGCTGGGAAAAAGTAAGGGAATATCTGATACCACCCAAGCAGCAAATCACCCCGTAGAAGTAACAAAAAAAGGGGCACAGACACGAGGTATAAACAACTGTGTGAGCAATGAGGACTGCAGTATAGTGCAATTAAATGATACACCTTTGGCAATTGTACAAGAACACAGGGGTAACTTCAATCAAGGGGGGATAACTGCACCTGATAATACACCACATGGCACAATCCCTATACCCCCACAACCAGGGACTGCAAAAAGTCAGTGCTCCGTAGATAAAACTCAAACCAGATGTTTACCTACATACATTCCAACGGATTATGTACCATCCTGTATAAATCTACCACCAGAAGTCGCCGCCTATGTGGTGGTTTTTACAGGGGTACCCAGACTCAGGGCAGGGGAGAGAGAGTCACATGAGGAGTTAAAAACTAAATTAATTAAATGGTTAAACGTACATAGGCCCTTAAGAGGAGGAGAATGTAGGGAGATCCTGCTAGTAAGAAGAACAAACTGGGTAGGCAGCAGGAGGAAAGACGCCATAGGAGACTGTATTGTGGCAAACTTCAAGGACCCAAATTTAGTTACATATATACTGGGAGGCTACAATAAAAACCACACCAGCACAATATGCCCGCTACCACTAAGACACTTTTATCCAAGGGGACGCGCCCTAAATCAGTTGCACTATGCCCAGGCTAGACCCGGAAATGTAGCAGGAAGAAACTGGTCAAGAGAGGAAGGTTGCATTGGGCAGGATCACACACAATGGGTAAATAGATTCAGTCCTTTGCAATCTTTAGAAGAATTAGACTGACTACCCCAATTATCTAGGAAGAGGGCTATTGAAGGGGCGGAAAGGGAGCCGGAGGCACGGAGGAACGTAGATAGCATCACAGAGAAGTTTACAGTTGCCCCAGTAATACAAAGGGGGATCAGGGAGGGACCCAGGGCAGGGTAACAGACCATTTACCACTAATACGGGGTGAAGAGGAGAGGGAATCAGTAAAGGATGGTCTAAAAATACTGTTGTGGAACATCGCGGGCCTGGCGGGAAAATTTGATAATGCGGATTGGAAAATGCATCTTAATGGTTATGATATCATAGCCTTGCAGGAGACCTGGGTGATAGACCCAACCGCTTATCAATTAGAAGGTTTTAAATGCTTTTCTGTCCCTGCGAGAGGAGGAAGGTCGGGCAGAGCGAAGGGCGGGCTAGCCCTCTATGTTAATCTAGAGTTGGAAGGCACATGGTCAGAATCCTCTTGGTCGTCAAATTTAATCCAGGCAGTCGAGTTCCAGGGACAGGGCCTAAAGTTACTGATATTTAACAATTATAATTCAGTCTCAGGGGTAGGAAAAAAATCAGTAACCCAGGAACTAGAAAACAGGCTAAACTACGAGACCAAACAGCATAGAAGGGGTGGGGAACCAGGAGTTTTGATCATGGGTGACTTTAACTGCCACCTTTGTCCCAAACTGATCCCCGCAAATGCAGATTGGTCATCCTGCCCGATAGAAAGTGGGCCCCACTTTGATCATAACCCGGAGGGAAATGGCCTTATGAAGATCATGGACACATTTGCCTTGACCCATACAATAGACCTGGTGAATCCAGGAAGGGACGGCTTCCTCACCCCGACATTCAAGGGCAGAGGATGTTATTCAATCATAGATTATATGATGATATCCTCTGCCATGAAGGATAGGGTCAAGGAAGTAAGAATAGATTGGAACCCCTTTAGCGACCATAATCCGTTGATAATGGTATTAAAATATAGTGCCCGCCTCAGAAGAACTCAAATGGCCGCCGCTACACTGTGCCCGACGGATCAGGGGAGGCGACTCAGATGGGCCAAAGTTAATGCGGAGGAGTTCTATAAAACCCTGTTAACAAAGGGCAAACACCAAACCAAAGACTGTCTCGATCCCTTAGTAGAAGGTGGGCTTTTGGTTTCCACCTTCGAGTCATTAACCACCATGATAGGCGAACTCCTGATAGTGAAAGGACCAGTAAAAAAGGAAATACAGCCACGATGGTTTAATACTGAATGTGCGAGGGCGCGAAGACATCTGAAGCTTTGTCTCAAAACCTACCCCAGGGATAAACAGGCAGTAGCCCTATGCAGAAACAGTTATAAAACAAAGGTTAAGCAAAGGAAGCTCACGCTTCAAGCTGAAGTATGGGCGGACCTGAGGGAAGGGGGGGAACAAAGAAACTTCAATGAATTTTGGAAAATCATCAATAGGCCCTGTTTCCATGAGAAAAATTCCCAAGGAATTAGTAATAACATTCTCCTTGATCAGTGGGTGGCACACTTTAAGAGTCTCTATAATCATGAAAATGTCAAAATGTCTACAGCGGGCTGGGAGGGCTGCCGGACCGGCAAGGTGCAATTTTCTCTGCAAGAAATTATCCAAGCAATCAGAGGGTTAACTCGTAACAAAGCACCTGGGCCCGATGGGACGCCACCTGATCTTTATTTGAGTAACACTGATCTCTGGGCACCCATTATGACAAGGGTCCTAAATGCAGCAGTTGTGGCGGGTCTTCCACGGTCTTGGTCTACGGCGCTGATTGTCCCTATATTCAAGAAAGGATGTAGGGACAACCCACAGTGCTATAGGCCTATATCGTTAATAGATGTCTCGGCCAAACTGTTGGGAAGGGCAGTACTTAGTCGACTGATGTCATGGACAGAAGAGCATAACATCATAGCAGACACCCAATACGGTTTCAGGCCAGGCAAATCAACCAGTGACCAATGTCTGAATCTGTATTTACTAACAACAAAATACACGAGGGCTGGTAAAGGTACACTATTTATGGGCTTTATGGACCTGGCGGCAGCCTTCGATAATGTGAATAGGAGCAAACTTTGGGATTTGATGAGTAATCTTGGTATTGATCCTGGTCTCATTCACATTTTAAGAGAACTACATTGGAACACCACTGCCAGGGTCCGCTGTAGCACGGGAGGGGGGTGCACGGACCCCTTCCCGTGTACCAGCGGAGTGAGGCAGGGGTGTATCCTTGCTCCATTTTTGTTCTCACTCTATATAAATGGGTTAGAGAGAAGGTTGGTTGCCTTAAACGTGGATTGCCCTAAAATCAGAAATCGTCACATACCGGTTTTATTGTATGCTGACGATGCAGTTTTGCTCGCCATGACTGCCATAAGCCTTCAACAACTTGTTAATGGATTTGTGGAGTTTATGGAGGAATTAGACTTGTCCGTAAACCTGAGTAAATCTTATGTTGTGATAGCAGGCAAGAAACCGAGCAGGAAAATTGCTTTTAAAATAGGGTCACACAAATTGTAAACGGTTGGAACTTTTTCCTATTTGGGCCTGCTGTTTGACGGGGACACTAAGTTTGATCTGTTAATTGATGAAAGATGCAGGAAGTTGGCATCTGCGAATGGGGCTATTCATAATTTTGCTCGCAGATTGGGGAGGTGGTCGCCAGAACAGGTGATGAACCTTTATGTAGCGGTTAGCACTGCAAAAGCCATATATGGAGCAGAGGTCTGGGGATTCAGAGATGTAAGGCCACTGCAAATGGAGGAAGATAAATTTCTGAGGAGGACCCTGAAGCTACCACAGGGCACCTCTGCACGAATAACACACACGGAATTGGGGTTACCATATATCACTGATTTGGTAAAGGTAAGACCCATCATGATATGGCTTAGGTTATGGGTGAACCCTGTAGTGGAACTAAGCAGGCAAATACTCTGTGACTGCATGGAAATGGACAACCACCTGCATATCCCATGGCTGAGGTATATAAAAGAGTCTCTGGAATCCATTGATCACCCAATTCTTTTTAGTGATCCTACCTCCATCAATCCCACATGCAGATACCAAATCAAAAAAGAGCTACTTGACAAATTTGAATCACAAAGACTAAACACAGACTCCCTAAAGAAATCTGTTATGGCACACCATCGAGTGAGCAATGGGGCAGGAATGGAGCCTTATCTATTTTTAATGCATAATCACCAGGACAGATTTTTAATGTGCCGTTTTAGGCTCAACTTGTTACACCACATTTTAGCTTATCCTTCAGGTTTTACGGTAACAGTTGAGCAGAAGGGTGCCTGCGGCTGCGACAATAGGTCTCCGCAGGACACCCTTCATTTTGTACTTTTGTGTTCTTTTTATCAAATGCCCCGTCGGAAATTTCTTGTTGACATTTTAAATGAGGCTGAAATACGTGAAGCCAAGGTTGCCCTTAACTTTTTACAAATGGCTGTAGATACCCGTACTTTATGTTCAATAGTAAACTTTCTGAGAGTGTCCGTAAGACTCAGGAACACCCGTGACTGATTAATGATACATTTTTAATGCTGTGTGCCTTTTTGCTAAAAGTTTTTTTTCTATAATGCTTTCTTTTTAACCTGTTTTTAATGTTCTGCGGTTCAGGTTTAATGTAAATATATTGTAAATTGTATAATGTGTGTATTTGTTCTATGCACTTTTTATGTTGATTTTTAATCAACGAAATAAAGATGAACTGAACTGAACTGATTAACAACCAGGTAGGAAAAATCTAATATTTTCCCCTATCTACCATGCAGGGTCCTGCCTGCAATGGGAAATCAAAGCCGTATGGGAGCTGCTGCAGTGGGTGAGGAGGAGGTGAAAGATGGATTCTGTAGTTTGCGACCCCAGGAACCACCACATCTTCTGGAGCTGCAAAATCCTTAGCCAGCATGCTGAAATGGTCGGGAGGGCTAATGTTGTAGATAGGCTAGACCCGTTTTTACTATGCTAGTGAAACTCAGTTCAGACCCAGCTATATGCAAATCAGCCTTGACCCTGTGCCTCATGCGAAGTGAGCTAACTTTGCCACTGGATTCAAGCAAGCTTGGCTGATAGCCCAAAACCGGTCCCAGGATGCTTGTTTCTGGTCCAGGGAAGACATGGCTTGGCAGTTCTGGCTGGACTGCTTCCATGAGGCACATGGTCAAGACTGATTTACATATCGCTGTGTCTGAACTGGGGTGGCGAAGTGAGCTAAAGAACGATGATGGATTCAACCCAGATCTGTGACTGCGGGTGAGGGAAAGGTTTCATCTCCTGGTGTTTGCTATGTCCATTATCCATGCCTGAACGTCTGGAGGGTTCAAAACTGTGCGGGGGCTTTTCTATGACTAATCAGTACCTGGCCCTGGAGGAGTAATGGGATTGTCAAACAAAATTCTCTCACTCAGACTACTGAATGGAGGAGCCGAGCACAACTCCATTTTAAGTAGGCATAAAGGTCTCATTAAAAGGCAGCAAGGGTCTCAAAGTGGCAGGATCATCAACAAGTTAGTTTTTGTTTCAACTATAGATAGATGTAAATCAAGTACTTCAGCTGTCATACTGACAACCGCTGCAAAGGAGGCACTTTCCGCTGTGAGCGGACCTGGTGGAGATTCAGTCTCAGGAGACATCATAATCTTATCAGCATTTTAGAAGTCCATGTACAAGGTAGCATCAGTAGAAGAAGCAATTTATCAACCTTCTCACTGTCATTATTGTGTGGTATGTTTTGAACTCCCTGAACTGTGTCGGAATCAAACTGAACAAAGTCCAAGCCTCCTATTGTATTAGCAGTTGCAGGCAGAACTTAGGCTACACATCAGGGAATCAGTATCTGGACTGGATCCAGAATGGGCATAGGAGTAGTGTAGGTCGTCGCCAGTTTGATGGGACCAAAATGGCCAAAGTTGAACTGTGGACGGGCATCAGTAAGGAGCAAGAGAAGAACCAGAGATAAATCAGTGCTAGGGAAGTACCCGTGAGTAGAAGTAGAAGTGTGACTCGTGGCACCCATAGCTGCGTGGGGACCAAAGGCACTCCCGAGAGAGATCGCATTAACTTGAAGGTTTGTAGCAAGGCCTCCTTAAAGGCATCTATATCTGCTGGGTTGAAGGTCCAGGGAATTCTGGCACATTGGGCCCAACCTCTGCATGGGCTCAGATTTGAAAACGCCTGTGGAGTCGGCCCTTAGAAGGTCTATTGCATAAATTCTCATAGATTCTGAAGTGGCAAGATGAGAACCTGCTGCTTGGCTTTGTGGGCTTTATGATGTGATTGGATTCAGATTTATCCAAAGACTCAAGTCAAGATCAGTACTTACCCTGGGGATGGCTACGTGGTTCAGAGCAGGAATGGGTCAGTGAATTGTAACGGGATGGTATGACTCAAGAACATATGCACCACCTGCAGTCACTGAAAATATTGTCATGAGGGGTGGGTGTTGCTTCTAACTGTCTGGGCCCTCCAGACAGTTGCCTAACTGTCTGGGCCCTCCTCCTGCCCCGAAAAAGCACATTAAGACCCTGGGGTCTGGCTTGATTGTAGCCTTGACTTCAAGGAGCAAGCTCGGAAAGTAGCAGCCAGCTGCTATGGCCTCTTGAGAATGATTCGGAAGATCCTTCCTTTACTATCTTTCACGGCCAGAAGACTGCTAGTTCAAGATCTGATTCCGTCGTGGCTTGACTATGCCAATGCTCTTTACTTAGGAGTTCCTCACCCCACGACCAAAATACTGCAGACAGTACAAAACTGTGCAGCTTGTCTGCTCTTGAACATTCCTAAAAGTCTCTCAGTCAAACCTACACTGACCCCTTTGCACTGGCTCCCAATTCAGGAGAGAATCCAGTTTAAGGCCATGTGCATTGCACATAAAGCACTTTCTGGAGATGGATCCTCAATGAATCGTTCTATGATCCACCTGCACCAGCCCAATAGAGCTTTGAGATCCGAAAGTAAACATCTGGTGACAGTCCCAAAAATAAAATAAATTGGAGGATGTCTTTTCTCATACAATGTTGCTAAGACATGGAACCTCCGCCTCTCCCTCTATATCCGTTCACAATCAAACTACCTAAATCTTCGTAAGCAACTGAAAACTCTCCTTTTACCTTTATATGTTTGGAACCGGCATAGGTGCTACTATTAGCGCTGTGATGCCCTCTGGTAACCAGGCGCTCTACAAATGCTACCTCATTCATTCATTCATTCAAGTGGAGCACATGCATTTTCTCTGGTACACAGTCTATTGATGACATTTGGCATGGGTACTATTGATGAAGTTAGGGGAGCATCTCCAGATCCACGCGAAGGGCATGGAAAGAAAATAACTAACATCAGAGTGTAGGAGTGGCACCTTTATGAAGCTCTGCAACATCACTTCTGGAACAGATTAAGGCCACTGCAGAGACAGACATCACCACCTACCGGCACAAAAAAGCAATTGCTTTGGATAATCCAGAATGAGTCTTGGGCCAGGCAATATTCTAACGGTGAGAAATCTGCAGGATGAATTATCCACCAAAAAGTTGTATACTGAAGTATTAGTTTACCATGCAAATATGCAGAAATGCACACATACATAGGCAAAATGGGTGCAACCACTCCGCTTCACCATAAAGGCAGAGTAGCAGTCAGCAATCTAGTAGACAGCATGGTCTATAAAACCAGTTCTTTGAAACACAGCTAACCAATGTGTTGGTAAGAGAGACAATATTTAAATGACCAAAGGCTACAATATCAAAATGCATTATTCATAAATATAGATACTTTCCTTTCCTTCAGAGATTCGTATTTAGCACCAAAACAAGTCCAAAGAAATTGCAAGCATGGTTTTAACATTCTTTCAGCACCAATATGCAGTTTGCTTTGTCGTGTGGCTATATAAAATATAAATAATTCTGGTCTGCACAACATTCTTGGCAGAAATATTAATGAATAGTAATGGAGTCACTTGAAAATACATTCTTCAGTATGTCATACAAGTGGGATACCCAACATCATCCAGCATCTGCTTAAATTACAAGTACATACCTTTACACATACCTTTTTCATTATCGTTCTTTGCTTGTGGAAGAACTCCACTTTGATATCACCGCATACTGGCAAAGGCTGAGGGAACTCAAAGTGCATGTAGCGGTCTTCACGTCTTGTTAGCCCAGGAGGTGAAGTGTAAATCTTCACTTTTAGCTGGTAGACTACAAACTGGGGATCTGCATAATGCAATACAGTACATATGATGGGCAATGTATTTTACATAAATGTTAATAATAAAGATTAGATTACAGCAGATAACAGATATTTTATTAGTTAGAAAAAGTTAATCACCTGTAAAATCCTATATTTTTCATGTATTACACGCTTTTAGCACCAGCTTATTAATTAATTAAACTTAGAATTTGGTTGTGTGTAACAGGATTGGTTACTGAGGAAGGCTGATATACTCTGTCTCATTCGTGGTTGTGAGGAATCAAATGTTCTTTATGCAAAAGAACAATTGATGGACAGACATTCACCCCAGTACAGAGATCTGGGCCTAAATCCGTTGTTTTTTTGCTCACCATGCCATTCCAGTTTGAACCCAGCCATATGGAAATCAGTCTTGACCCTGTTCCCAATGGGAACAGTCCATCCCGAACGGCCAAGCCAGGTCCTCCCTGGACTGGAAATAAGCATCCTAGGACCGGTTTCGGAGTTTCACTCCTCTTTAGCCAGGATAGCTTGACTCCAGTGGCATGGAGAGCACGGGACCCATGTCTGGGGGTACCTGTCCCACTCTGGGTGACAAATGCAAAAAGAACAATTGATGGACAGAATGCAGAACAATGTCATACATTGACCCCAGTACAGAGAGATCTGAAATGTTCTTTATGTCACAATACAGGATATGTTCCATTTCAGTATGCCTTTCTAAATGGTCAGATTCTCTTGACGACCTCACTGATTTTGCAGGATAGTTTTGTACTGATATACACGTCGGCTTGTCTAGATGCTTTAAATGAAAATGGCAATAAAATATGATACCAAGCAATAAGGCAACTCAACGTTTCAGTGAATAAACTTGGGGGGGGGGGGGGGGGAAGTAGATTAAACCAACAAATCTCCTTCTCCCCGATTACACTTAAAAAGCTTGCAACTCACTACTTGTCTGGAGGAGGGCGAGCAAGTAGCATCTGAATATGAAAGGAGGTACACTGGGTGCTGGGGTTGCATATCTGAATTACGACAACAGCAGGAGACGGATGGATGCTTGACATAACAGAGCATACCGTTTCCAAGCAGTCTTTGCAGTGCAAGATACACAGATTTAAGGTAAGTAAAACTATATATATATATATATATATATATATATATATATATATATATATATATATATATATATATATATATATATATATATATATATATATATATATATATATATATACATATATACACACACACACACACACACACACACACACACACGTGTGATTTGCGCACACACACGTTTTACTCAAAGTGCTTCCAGGGGATGGAAGCACTTTGAATTAAAAACAATTCTGGTTCATGCAATCTTGAGTGCATGACTCTTGTTTCATGTTGTTGGGTGGATTGTTCTATGTCGAGGACCGCACCCCACAAAACACCCAAGCGGTAACACAGCGTAAAGAAGATTTTTTTTCTCTTTGGGGAACCCTCGCTCACACTTTTTAAATGTATTCCTGACCTTCAACTATCCAGCTCTAACCCCACTAATAACCCCAAAATTAACACACACACAAAACGTTAAAGGGACCTTCTAGTTAGATTCAGATTTTACACACACAAAACCATAGAAATTCAGCAGTTAGTTTCCTCAAGAAACTAGAACTCATGCACTAAGGTAACTAACTCGTTCCCCCGCCATGCGCAATTTTCTGATCAATAATGTTACAGCAAATGTTGCAGTGATTATCAATGATGTCATAGAATAGGTCATGAGTGATGTAATAAGTGAGGTAGTTCGCACTGCATGGCGAGGGAATGAAATATAGTTATCTTAGGACCCGAGTTAAAGATACTTGAAATAGGGTGTGTAAAATCTGAACCTAACTAAACTATCCAGCAACCTTCATTTTTTTCAGTGAGTTTCTAAGGTTTTTTTAATTCACGTTGTAGTCCTCCAAGGGATTTCCTGAAGCACAAAGGTAAACTCGGGCAAAGTCCTCAGCTGGAGAATAAGGGCTTGGTCTGCAAGTGCCGGAATAAGATTTCAGGTTTCCCTAAGAAGACACAGGAGGTGAGGGAGGAGGAGTTTGGTCTTAGGCCTCTTAGGGGGGCAAGAGGGGCACATACATTTCTGAGAGCTGGACTTCTAAGGCAAGTTTGTACTTCCTGCGCAGAGCATTTTCTGAGGCAGAAATTTTGCCTCTGCCAGTATGGGTGACAATCCTTCTCTGTCTCTTGTCCAACTCCTGCTGAAGCCTCTTGAGAATGGACCATCCCTCAAAGTTGAGGAAGACGGGCTTGGTATCAACTATGGCTTCGGTGGAGAAGGTAGATTGTTGCCTCAGTGTCTTTGGCTGAAGTCTGGTTTGGGGGCTGGGGACAGACTGGCATCCTTGGGCTCAAGACCAGTCGAGGGTTAAAGGCCCTTGGCTGAGTCTCTCCTTGGCTTAGTGTCGACCCGCATTGAAGGCAGTGGCAAACCCAAAGGAAGCAGCGGTTTTGACACTGGGCTTGATGCCAGTTTCCCTGAGAGGCAGAGCGTGGCTCAGAAGTGAAGCCGCTTAAGAGGGATGGGGGGTTGGGACTATGCTGTCGACATTACTCATGCGTGCCATGGTCTTCACGGGTGGACCGGAGCCGACCAAAGTAGATGGAGTGTTCTTAGGAGCCTCTTCTAGGAACTGCTCCTTGCCTGACTCCAAGACGCTGGAGTCAATGTATTCAGAGCTGGGCAAGTAAGCTAGGAGCTCTGCCATCCTGCTATGTGCCAATTGTCTATGTACTGGCGGTAGGTATTCTTGCGGTCAAATGTTGAGCAGCAGTTGCAGCGGATCTCGAACTTCTGGCGAGAGACACAAGTTGCAGATGTAATGGAGGTCAGCCAAAGGGATATTTAGAGTGGCACTGGTGGCATCTGTTGATGGGCCTCCGGTCTATTACCTCATAGCGTCCTCAATCTCAGAAATTAGTCTGGAGGAATAAGTGGCCCTAAGGCAGAATGACCCGGGCGCTTATAGTTAATGGGTTTGGAGGATGGAACTACGTTAAAGAGTCTTCTCAAGACAGGCCGGAAGACAGTGGACAGTAAGACACGATGAAAACCACTTATTTAAGATCGGGAGCATTTTGGATCATCTCCGAGCTTGATTGTGTCTTACAATGGAGTCGGTGACCATGTTCATCTATGACTAGAGGAGTAATAACCCAGACCATATGACTACAAAGACTTATTTGGCGGAAAACAACCTGTAACGTACAAGTCCAGTACTACATGGCAGGAGCATGCAGAGCATGTGTATCTACAGTCCCACATGCTACGGACATACATTTTTCAATTTAATGGCTAATTTGTTAAATTTTTATTTTTGATCGAGCTTTGTAACTGCTAATGAATAACAAAAAACAAATTCTCCATTTTCTTTAAAATGAGTACATAATTTTAAAATGTGAGCTGCAAAAGGAAAATGGAGCATAGTCCACTTCAAATTAGTGGCCCTAACTAGAAAGTTAATATAAGTGAGCAAAACTCCACAAATCCCTGCAAAAGTCACGTTTTCCGCAAAAAGTATTCTATTAAGGGAAGAACCAGATTGTTCTTCCTATGAATTAACCAGGGAGACAGATGTAGCCTTTAGCAATGAGGTAATCTCTTTTTGTCATATGTCTCCATAGGATAAGGGCAGTCTTCCTCCAGAGAGACCTATAGATGTCATGTGTAGGAAAACGTTTGGTTCTGCACTATTAGACCAATAAAGGACTATATATTTATTTTTAAGCACTGCCTACACCAACCATCCAACGGATGAAACTTGGTGCAGCCTGATGTGTCATTCATCCAACATCCAGGCCAACACCAGTCGGTTCTTTAGAACCAACCGGGTTTTCTTTCTTTTTGAGAAAAAAGTGTAGGAATGAATAAGGCTCAGTTTATAGAGACCACGGTAATCAAAGGAGTCAGTTGATGGAATGCTCTGTGCATTTATCAGAAATTGAGCCTCGGTTTGCCCCTACATGTTCTCCTCAGTGTTGCACACCGCATGATAACTAACTTGTGATGGAGGAGATGGGAACAAGGCTAATTCACGATAACCAATTGCACAAACAGTTCTATAGATGAATAAGAGTACAAGATGACCAAGACAGGCCACCTGACCAAATGGTCACTTTGGAACAACCAAACCGTTGTACATGGCCAAAAAGGAACAGACCCAACAAATCAAATGTACCAACTCACTCCTGTGAGCAGGGGCCGTTACACTAGATGCAGATATAGATTTGGTTCATTGTCAGTCAGCCAACATCAAATAGCGATATAACCACTACCAGGATATAAAGATAGAGACTATCTGGAGACGGCTTTATCAATGTGCCATACAAGTTAAGGTTTGATGTGGACACTGGCTGCAAACATATTGAGTAAATGGGGACCAGCGTTCATGTCTAAGGGTCACGGTCACAGACACAAAACCAAGGGGCTCTGTTCCTCCTGGAAGCCTGATATTTCAAGCCAACATAACAATCTCGAAATAATAGTTCTCCATCATGAGATCTTCATTAGTATTCAAGCTTTGACTATCTCAGAAAAGAAAGCAGAGTCTCGGAAGACATAAATAAACCCATAAAAGAAAATGGCAAAATAAAGTCCCTTTTCCACATCTTCTCCTTTACTAAAAGGAAACACGAATATAACAATAAAAGTGAAGAGACAGTTAACCGAAAAAGCCTCATTCCATCAGCCACATGCAACTTCCTCAATAAAATTTGAGAATGGAAACTCCTACCTTCGCTTCAGGCAAGGCATGCTGGTTGGCACTGGAGAAGGTTGGTCGATTCTACATACTTTCTACAATGATGGAGTCAGAAGCAAAGAGATTTGATACTTACATTAAGCCTCTGAATAAATACCAGAGTCTGATACTACAATTACCAAATCTCTGAAAGGCACCCTAATTACATTCTAACTGGATAAAGCATGAAATGATTTAAGAGAACTGCAAATAACTTGGCCATTGTAGTGGAATTCGCACCTGGCCAAATTGTCATCAAGGGACACCACAAAGCTCTTTATTATCAAATTAGAGGTTTATAATCTACTAACAGGAGTGCCCAAAGCCAACCTGCTTTCAACAGTATAATGGGATTCAGTGAGAACCGACAGTGAAGCATAATTCTTTGCTCCTCCCAGTGTACCTAATGGCACCTGTCACCTGAGGTGATTTCATCCAGTCTGATCCCTTTTCATAGTATATAGTAGCAGGACCTCTGACCCTGCTCGCAGGCAGGTCGCTCCCCACGCTCCTGTACGGCTCTGCCTGCATTGCTTTTGCCTAATCTTGTATTTTTCCCCTAGGCCTAACTTGCTTTCTTGCCCAGACTTGTTTTTATTCCCCTGTGGCTGTATTTGCTTTCTTGCCCACTTGGTTTTATTTCTCTGTGGCTGTACTTGTTGTCTTTCCTAAACTTGTTTTTGCTTCCTGCGCCCAGTTCTCCTGCGGCCCTGCCCTGTCCGTTTTTCCCGCCGCTGTGCTCCTGCCCCCCTGCAATCCCATTCGCCGCCTGCTCCCGCCTCACAGCTGCTCCTCCCTCCGACATCCCCTCATATGGAGGCCGTGCAGCCTAAGGCAAGCCCGTCTGCGCCCAGCGCCAGGACCCCGCGAACGCCAGACACCGCTACGATGCCAGAACCCTCCACGCACTCAACACCGGACGATCACACACCTGCTTCCTGGCCGCCCCGTAGCGCTCCCACGGAGCTTTCAACTGCCGTAACTGCCGACCAGGAAAGAACCCAACCACCTCAGTTGCATCCTACCCAACACCCGCTCCGCCCGCAAACACGCCGTTAAACTCTGGGACCTACTCGACTCAACCTCCCCAGACGTCACCTTCCTGACAGAGACCTGGCTGAACCCCACCTCGGCACCCGACATAGCCATAGCCGTCCCGGAAGGCTACAAGATCACCCCCAGGGACCGCACCAATGGAGAAGGAGGAGGAATCGCATAGTCCACAAGAACACTCTCAGAGTCTCGACCAACACCAACAACACCCTCAGAACCGCTGAACACCTGCACTTCCAGATCCACACCGACCCCAACACCACCCTCAGAGGAACCCTCAACTACATACCCCCGGACCCCGACCACAGTTCAGCGACTCCATCGACGACTTAGTCAGCACACACTCCCTCGCCTCCATGGACTACATCCTCCTCGGGGACCTGAACTTCCACCTCGAGAACAACACCAACTCCACCAACCTGATCGACAACCTAGCCAAGCTTGGACTCAGACAACTCGTCACAACACCCACCCACCCACTCGGCAGGTCACACGCTTGACCCCATCTTCTCCGCAAGCTCCCACGTCTCCTTCAACCACACCACCGAACTCCACTGGACCGACGATCGCTGCATCCACTTCACCTTCATGAAACCCACCACGCACCACCGCACCCAACAGATGCCTCGCCGCTGCTGGAGCAAAGTCACCGAAGACCAGCTAACCACCACCCTCGCCCAGAGCCGACCCGCCGACCCAGACACCGTCGCCCGCGACCTCAGACAGTGGATCAATGACTGCACTAACACCCTCGCCCCGATCAAGAAACCCTCCAACAGTCACACCAACAAGAAAGCCAGCTGGTTTACTGAAGACCTTCAGGCCTCCAAGCAAACCTGCCGAAAGCTGGATAAGATCTGGCTCTGTGAACGAACACCGGACAGCCACGCAGCCCACAAGATTGCCACCTGCAGACACCATCACCTCATCAGATCCGCCAAAAGAGGCTCTTTCAAAAACCTCCTAGACAACAACACACACAACAGCAAAGAGCTCTTCAACATTGTGAAGGAACTCTCCAGCCCCAGCTCCAACACCGACGACGTCCCACCCTCGCAAAACCTGTGCGACTCGCTGGCCACCTTCTTCCACCGCAAGATCACAGACATCCACGACAGTTTCAACACCACAACCGCCCCGACAACCACTGAGACCTCCGCCCCTAGAACCACCATCCGCACCAACCTGCCTGCTCTCCTGGACTAACATCAACGACAACAACACCATCAAGCTCATGAACACCATTCACTCGGAATCTGCGTCAGACCCTTGCCAATACCACATCTTCAACAAAGCCAGCACAACCATCGCACCCCATCTCCAGAAAGTCATCAACACCTCCTTCGAGACAGCAACCTTCCCAGAGAGCTGGAAGCACGCCGAGATCAAAGGCTTACTCAAGAAACCCAAGGCGGACCCCAAGAACTTAAGGCCCATCTCCCTGCTCCCATTCCCGGCAAAGGTCATCGAGAAGACCGCCAACAAACAACTGACTCGCTAACTCGAGGAGACCAACATCCTGGAACCTTCCGATTCCGGGTTCCGCAGCAACCACAGCACCGAGACCGTCCTCATCGCCACCACCGATGACATCAAGTCACTGCTGGACAACAGAGAAACGGCAGCCCTCATCCTCCTGGACCTGTCAGCCACCTTCGACATGGTCTGCCACCACACACTGAACACGCCTCCACAACGCCGTGATCTAAGAGGAGGCCCTGGACTGCAACACCTCCTTCCACTCCGGCAGAACACAGAGCGTCCGCCTTCCCCCTTCCGCTCCAAAGCACCAAGATAATCTGAGGAGTACCCCAGGGTTCATCCCTCAGTCCAACTCTGTTTAACATCGACATGGCACCGCTCTCCCACATCGCCCGTCGGCACGACCTCAACATAATCTCCTATGCTGATAACACCCAGCTGATACTCTCTCTCACAAAGGACCCCCACACCTCCAAAACCAACCTTCACGAAGGAAGTCGCTGAATGGATGAGGAACAGCCGACTGAAGCTGAACTCGGACAAGACTGAGGTCCTCATCCTCGGATCCACCCCTTCGGCCTGGGACGACTCCTGGTGGCCGACCGCACTGGGAACCGCTCCAAGACCCACCGACCACACACGCAACCTAGGGGTCATCCTCGACTCCACCCTCTCCATGACTAAACAGGTCAACGCCATCTCCTCCTCCTGCTTCAACAGCCACTGCATGCTCTGCAGGATCTACAAGTGGATCCCCACTGAAATGAGAGAAACGGTCACCCAGGCCCTCGTCAGCAGCAGGTTGGACTACGGAAATGCCCTCTACGCAGGAGCCTCGGCCAAACTCCTCAGAAGGCTCCAACGAATCCAGAACGCCTCTGCACGCCTGATCCTCGACATCCCTCGCCGCAGCCACTTCACACCCCCACCTGAGACACCTGCACTGGCTCCCGGTCAACAAGAGGATAACCTTCAAGCTTCTCACCCACGCACTCATGGCACTCCACAACACTGGACCAACGTACCTCAACAGACTCAGCTTCTACACCCCCATCCGCCAGTTCCGCTCCCCCGACCTCGCCACAGTCCCCCCGTTTCCGAAAAGTGACCTCCAGCGGCAGATCGTTCTCCCACCTCGCCGCCAAGACCTGGAACACCCTCCTCATCCACCTACGGCAGACCCAACACCTGCTGACCTTCAGAAAACTCCTCTAGACCTAGCTTTTCGAGCAGTAGCAGTATTCCCCACCCCAGCGCCTTGAGACCCTCACGGGTGAGTAGTGCGCTTTACAAATTATATGATTGATTGATTATCACATTAGAATAAGCCTCATACCAGTGGTTTTATATCTGGTTTCCGTACTGTAGGCAAAGTTTTGAACTATATTGATGTTTAACATACAAATCTGTCTAAAAGCAGGTCATTTTCACCTAATCACAACATAAAAAGAGTAAAAAAAAAAAAAACACACGCCACTATTTTGTACTGTCGCTGAGTGGATCTTATTTTAGGTACTAAGCAAAGCGCTATGGGAACACAGCACTTTTGACTAAGGCAAGAACTTCCTGGAAAAATCCCAATTACCAAAGGAGCATGTCATAGTTGTGTTACAGCTCTATGGTCTTTAATCATTGCATTAGTCTTTGTTTTATCAGTTCCCTAAATTCAACCCTGATGTGTGAAAAAAGACATGCCTATGGCTTAGTCTTCAGGTACTAGTCTTTTTGTTTATAGTCTGCAGTTCGAAAGCTCTCAATATCTCCCAATTTTTTTCCAATGATGTTGCTCTAATACACCACTAGTAATGAAAAATTGCCTGGAGGTCCCCAGACTTAATGTTAATCTAGTGTATGGGTGCGGTACTCTCCTATTGTACATTAGTCCTGCTCTTTCCTCTTTTTGTCGCTGGGTGGCGATTGTACCCACCATTTGGTGCCTAGTCCAACTTCTACCGGACATCAGATGCTCCCCCTCCACCCCCCAATAGCCTCCACGCTTAGTTGCCATCTTCAGTATTTTTTCATCCAAGCGACCTTCTGTTTATTCGCTGTTTCGTGCTTTTCCTCTTGTCTGTTTATTCTTTAAGTGCCTTGTTAAATTCTCCTCGGCTAATTCCCTGTGAGGCGGGTGGGTCATATGTGAATTCAGAAAATTTTCACGCTGCAAAACTACTCCTACAGGTAACAATTTCATTTTTGAAGTGTGAATCTTTTCTGGATTCACGTGCTGTTCTTTGACAGTGTAGTGAATTTTTTTCACTATGGAGGCTGGGTTGGAGATGTCGTTGAGCTTGAAAGTATACGTCTCAATACTCTCGGCCCCAGTTGCACATTTGTTCCTCTGCACATCTATGCAGGAGTGTTTCAGGAACAAGTGTACTGACGCCCACGTGACTGCCATACATGTGTGATTAAACTTAACATTTGCCAGGAAGACTACTGTAGCTCCTTTCTTACATGTCGAATGAGCTCTAGGTTTAGTCTCTACTTGTATAACAGCTGTCCTGTGACATCTGGATAGTTAATCCATCTTGCAATGCTATTCTTAGTGATTTGTTTTCCCTTGTTATTCTTTCCTGATGGGCAATATGTCATATGGAGAAAACAAAGCCAATCGGGAGTCTAATGTATGTAGTGCTCTTTCTGGCTGAACCTCAGTCTCTTAGGAGCAACTTTTTATTTAGATTGACTTGCTTATGTGAAACTGGGATATTACTTTTGGAAGGAAATGTGGGTTGGTCTTCATGATTATCCTGTCCTTGTGTATTTCCATGTATGTTCCCTGAATGGTGAGTGCTTGCAACTCACTTACTCTATGGAGAGATGTCACTGCAATTAGAAAGGCAAGTCTGATGAATTTTAAGGTTACCATGTGGAGTGGTTCAGAAGATTTTTTCATAAGTTGGGTTAGCACTATATTTAGGTTCCATGTAAATGTTGGTGCACTCCTTGGTGGTGCTATCTTTTTGGCCCCTTACAGAACTGTTTTAATCACTGGTGTAGTGAAGAACAAGTTACTTACCTTCGGTAATGATATATCTGTAAGAAACATAGGTTAGTTATAGATTTCTTACCTTAGAATAACCCTAAGGCATCAGACTGGATCAGAAAAGTTTTGTCAGCAGTACACCTGCACGTCGGAAGGTGGCGTTGGTCGACTCCACGTTCGTCATCGTGGTCGCCGGGATAATATTGCGGAAGTTACTTCGACGCCGGACTTGTGCACCGACCTCAGTTCTGTACACTACTTTCCGCGCCAGGAATGCAGAGCCATGCAAGACACTGACCACCGGTGCCCTGAAAGGATGCCCTTAACCCTAGAATCAGTTCGCAGAACGGGGAGGATGGGTGGGACGGTAGGGAATCTATATCTAACCTATGTTTCTTACAGATCTATCGTTACCGAAGGTAAGTAACTTGTTCACCTGAAAGAAACAGTTATAGATTACTTACCTCAGAATAGATACCCCAGCAATACCAACCCCGGTGGTGGGTCTGCGAACCAAGATCACACCAGAAAGTCCTGGAGAACAGAACGTCCAAAGAAGCAGTCTCCCTGGACTTGGCTGTCCAGGCAGTAGGGTCTCAAACTTGTGCAGCGATGCCTACGTAGCTGCCTGACAGATGTCATTCCCTGTCCCAAAGCAGTAGTAGCTGCTGTCACCCTGGTAGAATGGGCACACAGCCACACTGGAGGCTCCTTCTTAGCCAAAGAGTAACAGGCTTTGATGCACAGAATGACCCACTTGGAGATGGTCCGTTTGTGTACGGCCCGACCTTTCCTAGCACCCACGTAACCAACAAAGAGCTGGTCGTCCAGCCGGAATTGTTTAGTGCGATCCAAATAGGAAAGCGCACGTTGTGGATCCAGACAGTGGAGCTTCTCTTCCTCGTTTGAAGGATGTGGAGGCGGAAACAAGGTGAGCAAAGTGATGGTTTGGTCAATATGAAAAGAAGTGACCACCTTTGGAAGAAAGGAAGGTCGAGTTTAGAGACGACCTTGTCTGGATGAACAGCCAGAAAGGGAGGCTTGGAAGACAGCTTGTAGCCCACTCACCTTGCGGGCAGAGGTGATGTCCACCAGAAAAGCAGTTTTGAGAGTTAAGAGTCTGACAGGACAGTTATGTAGCGGCTCGAAGGGAGAGCACATAAGATAGGTGAGCACCAAGTTCAAGTCCCACTGACGCATTACGAAGGTGAACAGGAGGAAACAGATGAGTAATGCCCTTAAGAAATCTATTTACAACTGGGGACTTGAAAACACAAGGCTGATCAGGAAGCCTGAGACAGGCTGAAATGGCCAAGAGGTAGCCTTTAGGAGCGCCCAGAGTAGAGCCTTGCTGGGTCAAGAAAGGAGGAACAAGAGACCCTCAGAAAGAGGGACAGAAAGGGGATCCACAGCCTTCGCTGTGCACCATGCCTCAAACGTATTCCATTTGCAGGCGTATACCGTCTTAGTGGAGGGACGCCTGGCTGACAAGATTTTGGGAGGCAAATCAAAGTAAGTCAACTGGCACCGCTCAATCCCCATGCAAGGAGGTGGAGGCTGGACAGGTTAAGGTGGTGGACCGTCCCCTGCTGCTGTGACAGAAGATCCTCCCGAAGAGGCAGACGAATCGGGGAATCAATGGCCATGTTGAGCAGCTCTGGACACCAGATTCTTCGTGCCCAGTCCGGAGTCACAAGAATTACTTGGGCCCAGCCACGCTTGATCTTCTTCAGCACTGTGGGTAGAAGTGGTATAGGCGGAAAGGCGTATAGAAGCCCGCAACTCTACTCATGACGAAAATTGTCGCCTAGCGAGTGCCGCCTTGGAAATTCCAACGCAAAGAATTGCTGACATTGCGCGTTCTCGGCGGTGGCGAACAGATCTAACCAAGGCTCTCCCCACTGTTGAAAGAGATCTTGCACCAACGCCGAGTGAAGACACCATTCGTGATCCATCATGCACCTGCGGCTGAGTTTGTCCGTCTGGCGTTCAGTGAACCTGCCAGGTGTTGAACCACCAGGGATATATGCCCTGATGTTCCAGCCATGTCACCAGAAGGAGGGCCTCTTAACATAGGGTCCAAGACCCACCCCGCCTTGTTTGTTGCAGTACCACCTGACGGTGGTGTTGTCCATTAACACCTGCACTACTCTTCCCCGGACAGAGGGAAGGAATGCATTTAGTGCAAGACTGATCGCCCGGAGCTTCAGGAGGTTGATGTGAAGCTCGGACACCGCCTGAGGCCAGAAGCCTAAGATCTCCGCCTCTCACATGTGGCCGTCCTATCCCAGAAGGGATGCGTCTGTCACCACTTTGTGTTCTGGTTGGGGAAGGGAGAGGGATCGGCTGTTGACCCAATCCTGGTGCGTGAGCCACCACTGCAATTGCCGTGCAGTGCCCTCTGAGATCTGGATGCAATCAGACAGATTCTCCTGAAGCTGTGCCCAACGGAACTTCAGGTCCTAGTGCAGAGCCGCATATACCACCTGTCATGAGGCCCAGCAGCCTCAGAGTCATCCTGACCGAAACCTGGGACAGAGGCTGAAAGATCGGAATCATAGCCTGAATATCCCAGACTCACTGTTCGGGAGGATAAACTCGAAACTGCATTGTGTCCAGAACCGATCCGATGAAGAGGAGCTCCTAAGCGGGGGTCAGGTGCAACCACAGCACAATGATGGAGAACCCCAGCGAATTTTTATTTATTTATTTATTATATTTATATAGCGCATTATCACCAATTGGTCTCTAAGCGCTTGTACTTGAAGAAAACCAGAACCATTCAGAGAGTAGACACCCCAGTTACATTATACCCCATGCGTCTCGAAAAAGCACTGTTTTTAAAGATCGCCTAAAAGGCATTACATTTGGTTCCTTCCTGAGACTTGATGGTAGCTTATTCCAGGCTGAGGGGAGCGTGGTTGAAAAAGCTCGTCCACCCAGAGTGGTCAGACGATAACGCGGATTTACTAAAAGAGCGTCATCCGCTGAACGTAAGGTTCTTCTAGGTGTATATTGCACCAACCTGGCTTTAATATAATTGGGTGAGTTGCCATAGATCGCTTATGAGCGATGCACAAGCCTTTGAATAAGATCCTCTGCCTAATCGGGAGCCAATGTAATTGATGTAAGAGAGGAGAGGCATGAGTGTATCTGGGCTTTCCAAAGATTAATCTGGCTGCATCGTTCATCACGATTTGTAATCTCGAAAGTTGCTGCTGGGGGAGCCCAATGTAGAGGGCATTCCCATAATCGAGACGTCCTAGAATCATTGCGGACACCACCGTCCTTCGTGTGGAAAAAGAGAGCATTGGGAAAATTTTCCGGAGTTGCCTAGGGAGGCCAACGCAAGTGCCAACCACCGAAGACACTTGATTTTTCATGGATAGATTACCATCTATATGGATACCGAATGCAGGTCGCCGTAGTCTGGAGGTGGGAGACGACTGTCTGGTGCCATCCTGCCTTCAACAACCAGTTGTCGAGATAAGGGGGAAGACTGGAACCCCTGATCTGCGCAGATGAGCTGCGACCACCGCTATCATTTTCGTGAACACCGGAGGGGCGCTGGTAAGGCCAAAGGGGAGCACAGTAAACTGAAAATGCTCATGGCCTATCTTGAACCGCAGGTAATGCCGGTGGGCCGGCAGGACGGGGATATGAAAATAAGCGTCCTGCAAGTCTAACACTACCATCCAGTCTCCAGGGTCGAGGGCGGACAAGACCTGAGCCAGAGTCAACATTTTGAAGCGGTTGACATCCCTGGGATCCAAGATAGGAAGAAGGTCCTTGTCCTTCTAGGACAACAGAAAGTAGTGGGAATAGCAACCACAACCTACTTCTGGGGCAGGAACGCGCTTGATGGCTCCCTTGGCCAAGAGAGGCGCAACTACCTGTTGGAGAAGGACCAGATGATACCCGACGTGCAATGGTACTCGGGTGGCATGGCTGGAGGGATAGTCTCCAAGGGTAAGGGGTAGCCCCTTCGGACTACCTGCAAACCCCACCTGTCTGATGTGATGATGCGCAAGAGGGGGAGGGGATGGCGAATCCTGCTGCTCACTGGTGTTTGATGGTACTGAAAGGTCGGACTAGGAGGGCTTGGAGACTGCTGTGGGGTGGGTGGGACTTCGGCCCACCTGCTGGCCCTCAGAACCACGTCTGTGGTTCCCACGTCCCCAGCCGCGCTAATTTTGAACAGCCCTGTGGCTCTGAAAGGAACGTGTTGGGGCATCCCTTCTGTGGCCACAAAACGGGCGAAAAGCAGTGCAGGAAACGTGGCTGAGAGGCTCAAGGACTTGGCCGAAGCCCGAGAGTCCTTTAAGCCCTCTAGCCCATTGTCTGCTATGTCGCCGAACAGGCGACGGCGATCAAAGGCATGTTCATCAAGGTGTTCAGGACATCCCCAGAAAAGCTAGTGGTCTTCAACCACGCGTGACGGCGAAGCGCCACCGACGTTGAAATGGTCCTACCCAGTGAATCTGCGTTGTCCAGTCGACAACGAATGGCTAAATTTGCTGCGTCTCTCCCCTCGGCAACAGCACAGGAGAGCACGGCCTGGGCCTCCTCCGGACACTGAGACAGCACTTGCGCCACCGTATCCCACACGGAGTGGGAATAATGGCCCAAGAGGCATGCGGTGTTTACCGACCACAGCCATAAGCTGGAGGAAGAAAACAACTTCTTCCCAAACTGATCCAGCTTTTTGGATTCCCTGTCCAGTGGTGCGGGAGGGAATGCGCTTTTGGACGCGGAGGCTTGGATTACCAAACTGTTGGGGGAGGGGTGTTGGGAGAGGAATGTAGGGTCGGCCAGGCAGTGGCGTCGGGCAACCATCCTTTAGAAGGTTGTCCATAAGGGCTTCATTGAACGGCAGAAGGAGCTCAGAAGAGCTCGCTGCCGGCAAAGGCACCTCTATTAGGAGGTTAGTCCGGACTGTCACAGTAGGTAGCTCGAGGTTTACTGCCTCGGCCACCCTACACAACACCACTTCCTAAGACGCTCCCTTCTCCGTAGCCAAGGTAGGAGACAACATGCCACGGTCTGGTGGGGTGTCCAGAACACCTGCTTACCCCAGATCCTCTCTCCAATCGGGATCGTATTCTAGCTGTGCAGTGAGAGGGTCCTCTGACCCCTCCTAGTCTTCCTCACCCTCTCCTCTGGCTGCCAAACTGGCTGAAAATGACCAGGTTGGAATGCAGGCACAAAAGTACCCATCGGCACCGGATCTGGCATCGGTCGACGCCGGTCCAGCTCAGTATTCACATCAGAGTGGAAGCCGGGTCCTCCAGTTGGCGTCTGCTGCAGACGGGGTGCCAGTGGAATCCGTGCCAGTGGAGGTGTTACGGGGTCGACAGGCGCCTATCTGGATCCAAGGGGGCCCTGCGGAGTTGAGGGCGGAGCCGCCGACGTCGAAGCCCTAGGGTCCCCAGCTCAGTCGCAGGGCCCTGAAGGCGTATGGTGGAGTCTGGCCACCCAAAAATGGCATGCATCGCTTCGTAAAATTGACGAAGTTGGGCAGGGGTCGCTCCCAGGAAGGCCTGAGTCGACGCTGGAGAGTCCGCCCGTGGAGCCGCGGAAGTTACACCACCCGCACCCTTTGTCGCGTCGGCCGACGGACGAGGGGAAGTCAAAGAGCAATGATGCTTCTTCGTATATTGCTTCGACTTACCTGCCCCAGAGTGCGAAGATTTCGACGAGTGATGAGGGCTCCGCGATCGGTCCAGTGACCTCCCATGCGACCGGGACCTCGAACGACGCGGAGCCGACTGCTGGGGCTCGAGGAGCTTTCGGGACCGCTCCCGCAAAGGCTTTGGAGCCATGGCCCGGCAGGTGGAGCACGACTTGGGGTTGTGGTCGCGATTCAGGCAATAAAAGCACGCGTGGTGCAGATCCGTCACCGACATCAGTTAAGAACAGGAACCGGGCATCCCTCGTGCACCAGGAGTCGATGTATGACTCGAAAAGAAGTCATCAAAAAGTCAGTAAAAAATGACTGGGGGTACCGCTCTCTCAGGATCTGCGCTTGCTGGTGCGGAAAAATAAAGAACGGACGTCAGCGCACGAGTAACTTCCGCGACGTCATCCCGGAGGTAACGACGGAGTCGGCCGACGCCACCAACCGACGCGCAGGGGTACTGCTGACTAAAAACTTTCCTGATCCAGTCTGACGACTGGGGGATATTCTAAGGTAAGGACTCTATAACTAACTTTCTTTCAGAATAAGCTTCTTCTATCCTTCCATTCTTCTTGTATCCCCTTGTGCACGCCACTATTGCTGCCAGACACAACTTTAATGACACCCAGGTTAGCTTGTGGTCTAGAGGGTGTTTTGAAGTATCTGATAACTGTAGTGTCTCTTGTCCTTTCCTGAAAGACTTGATCTCTGGCACCACATTGTGCATCTCTCCCACGTGGCTGTTTAGCATTTTCTTGTTGTCGGTCTACTTGCATCTCGAAGGACAGCGTTTTTTCTGGAAGTTCTAAGTGTCCAAACTATGTCTTCAGGAGTCATACTGATAGACTCCGAGTGCTGGGTTCAGGGTGGAGAATCCTCCTTTCTTGCATGGATAGCAGATCCTGTAACACTGGTAGTCTCTAAACATTGTTGTGCGTCATCTCTTTTGGGTCTGAGTGAGAACTAGGTCTGTCTCGCCCACTGTGGAGCGATGAGTATTAAGGCCACCTGCGACTGTCTGGATTTGCTGATTACTAATGCTTACAGTGGGATGGGAGATAAGTGTAATCAAATCTCCATGACCAGTCTATAGCCATTGCATTCTCCATTGAGTGTCAATGTAGATGTCTGGGCGCGAAGGAAAGTCATTCACTGGCATTGCGAAAAAAAATCTATTTCTAGCGTACACCATCTCCTGGACACCTTTTAGATTACTTTCAGATTGAGTTCCCACTCGTGAGGTGGTTCTTTTTCTTTTCATCTTGTCGGTCTCTACATTGTATTTTCCTGGTAGACGTATTGTTGTGATGTTTACTTGTCTCTGAATGGCCCATCTCCAGATCTCTTCTGCTAGCCAAGAAACCGCAAATGATTTTTTTCCTCCTTGCTTTTTGAGGTAGAACAGTTGTTGTGTTGTCTGCTTGAATTTGTATGGACTTCCCCACAGCTGCTCCGGACGGGCATTTAACACTGTATTTAGCTACAGAAGTTTGTGTTGTACTGATTCTTATGTTCTCCAGGTCCCTCTGATTTTCAGCTCACCATCCCATATGCGAGTAGTCTGTAGTGATGGTCACCGTGGGAGTTAGCGATATGAAGGGTCTTCCTGTTATATTAGTCGTTCCTTCTCATAATCCAGAATCTTAATTATGAGATATCACAACGGAGACTGAAAGGATTCATACTCTGACTCCCCCCTCCTTTTGATTATACATATTAGTCGTTACACCACGCCATTTCCTCCTGCTCTCTGTGCGACAACCACTAGTTCTTCTCAACTTCCTGTAGCTTGTGGCCACTAGCTTTGGACCCATTCCTTCTGGTATTGGCAAGTTTGTATTATTGACAGGTATGCTCTCCTTTACTGGGCTGATTCTTGCTACCAGGAAGAGCTTCTCTTGTTCTGGTGTGGGGTAATTTTGGAACACCCCAGTCTATGTAGTGTCGTCAACACAGTCTTATACTGTCCCTGATCTTGCATAGTGAGTTCGCCTTTAGCAGCCAGTCATCAAGGTAAGGGTAAGTGTATTCCTAGCCTTCTCAGGTGTGCCGCAACTGCTGCTAAGCATTTCGTGAACAGTTTGGGGGCTGATTTTATTCCAAATGGCAGCACCCCAAATTGGTAGATTTTTCTTTGTATAACGAAGCACAAGAATAGTTGGAGCTTGTAGTTCATTGGGATGTGTAGACTTGCATCCTTTAGGCCCATGGTCGCCAAATGGTGTCGCTTCTTAAGAGGAGGAATGACCTCTCGTAGCTTTGTCATTTTGAACTTTTGTATCTGTATGAACTTCTTTGAGAAACGGAGGTCTTGTATAGGGCGTGACAATCCATCGGATTTTGGTATCAGAAAGTATGTTGATTTGTTTCCCTAGTTGATCTCCTTTCTGGGTACTCTATATATTGCCTTTTCCTGCAACAATTATTTCACCTCTTAACAGACAGGTGTTTTCTTCTCATCTATGGGTCTTTTTCTTTGGTCCTCGCCCGGGTGGGTGTTTGACCAATTCTGTGCAATAGCTGTATTGGATGATGTTGATTATCCACTTGTCTGAAGTGACCTTCCTCTACTCCTAGAAGAATGTTTCTATCTTCCCCCACGACAGGTGTCAGGTATAGATGTGCCTTTAGGTTTTTTAAGTCAGTTGATCAACTTTTCAGCCATCCTCTCAGTGGCTTTACTCTGCCACTCCCCCCCCCACCCCCCCAATAAAAGGGTTGTCTCTGTTGTGCTTGGTACGGTCAATACTGCGTCGGCACTTGGCTTGTACTTTGGAAGCTCTGGTGCTTATTAACACTTTGAAGGCCCCACTCTTACCAACCGTCTTCTAGATGGTGTACTTCCTAGTCTTTGCTGCCCCCTTAACTGCAGAGCTCTCATAGATTTTGACGTATCATTATCTTTCTTAAGCCGCTGCAAGGTACTGTTGACTGCACTCCCAAAAAGGTGCTCCCAGTTGCAAGGGGTGTTAATGATATTGGCTTGGACTTCATTTAAGCCTTCTTAAGGCAATTCCTGTCATTATTTGTCTGCTCACCATGTCTGCTGCGTCTAGTGCTGTTTTTAAACAGATGTTGGTGACACTTTCCCATCTTCTGCGAGGGATGACGCTTTCCTTTGAAATTGATCAGATAGGTGTTTCATTAACTCTGCCAATTCTACCCAGTGTTGGTAACCATATCTGTTGCGCAGGGCAATAGAGTTAGCGATGCCCTTTGGGCTGCTCCCCTTTCAAACTTCCTCCCCATCCATATCCATTCTCTTGCTCCCCTTATCTGGAGGTGAACCAGAGGTAGTCTGCATGTTTGCCTTGTTTCTGGCACCGGCTGCGACTATGAAATTTGCTGGCATGTTCTGCTCCAATGTATGCTGAGTCCTTCGAGGAAGGTTTGTACTTATTTTCAGCCCTTGGTGTTACCATCCTGCACACTGCAAGTTCCTCGAAGGCCTCTCTATCTACCGGTCTCAGGACCATGGTCAAATATTGACTCTTACTCAGTGAAGTTAGCAGTTTCTCTAGTAAAAATATGTTTGAGGCTTCTCCTCCTCCAATTGGACACCATACTTGTCTGTAGCCCTCTTTATTAGTTGGTTGTACGTAGAAATATCATCATGAGGCGAAGGCCTCAACGGGTATGTGATTATTCCCTCCTCCGGGGAATCGGTGCCGATGTCCTGACATTGTGTCTCGTGGAATTCTGAACCCTTCAATTTCTTGAAACAGTCCCTGTAACTCTGGGTCCTCTTCCTCTTAAAATATCTCCAGATCCTCTTCTTTCTGTGGCTCCAGGGGTCATTGGAGGTTCAAGCTCCCCAGAGTGTGTCCTCTTATAAGCTCTCTATCAATGTTTGAGGAAATTCAGAAATTTTGCTTCGAAATTCTTTTTCTGGAGGTTCGTGGCATTTTGGCTTCAAGACACCTTTTCTCTCATTCGATTGCTCACTCTTCGGCATAGAATGTGGGCGTCTATTGTTTGACTTCAAGGCCTCGGGTGTCGGTATTTAAGTTGGCCTTTTTTTGTTACCTTTTGCCAACTTTAGTTGTCCTTCGCCACAGGTGTCTTTTCAGAGGCCCATCCACCTGCTGTGTCTTTGGTGAAGGACCACAGACGACTCTTTAGACTTCTGCGTGCCTTCAGTTACCTATAACTTTCATCCGAGGCAGCTTTTGAGGTTCTAGAGTCTGGTGTTCCGAGAATCGCCCACATTCCGCTGTTTTTAACCTTATCTTTGTGTTTTTAGCTTTCCCGCTCAAAGTCTATGACCTTTTTGACATCTTACCCCTCTCCTCATTTTGGTGATGGAGTTCTAGACCTCGCTCGACAACCCCAGGTCTCTCAAGGATCAGTTTCCTTCTGACCCTATATGGCGTAGTGAGCCTGCCTTTATTTCTCCCTAGCTCAAATTATTTAGTTTGAATTTCACATAAGCCTCGCAGTTGAGGATGCTGAGGTCTCTTGGTATGCAAAGGTTGCACACCTGATGATTATCCTTCTGGGACACTCTAGACCATGGGTACTCACAAACTTTCTCTCGGGGGCCAAATTTACAGTTTGGTTTGTGTCCGAGGGCCGCACCGGTGGGGGCGGGGCTAGAGCAACAAAACAAACTGACCATGAGGTTGATCACAGGTCCCAGCAGCGGACGCCTTCGTCCACTGATCCACCAGACCCGGCATACACACATCTCTCTCTCTCTCTCGGTCTTCCTCCCGCTCTCTTCCTCCCTCTCTCCCAGTCTCCCTCTGTCTCACTCACTCTGACCGTCTCACTCTCTCTCACTCCCTATCACTCCCTCTCTCTCACTCCCTCTCTTTTTCCCTCCCTCCCTCCCTCTTCCTCCCTTTCCCTCCCTCTCCCTCTCACTCCCTTTCCTCCCTCTCACTCCCTGTCACTCTTTCCCTCCCTTTCACTCCCTCTCCGTCTCACTCCCTTTTCCTCCCTCTCACTCCGTCACTCCCTTTCCCTCCCTCTCCGTCTCCCTCCCTTTCCCCACCTCTCACTCCCTCGCCGTCTCACCACCTTTTCCACCCTCTCACTCCCTCCCTTTCCCTCCCACTCGCTCTCCGTTTCACTCCCTTTTCCACCCTCTCACTCCCGGACGCGGCCTTTCCTTCCCTCTCACTCCCTCTCCGTCTCCCTCCTTTTCCCTCTCACTCCCTCCCTCTCCGTCTCACTCCCTTTTCCTCCCTCTCACTCCCTGTCACTCCCTCTCACTCAGTCTCCCTCCCCCTCCCTCTCCGTCTCCCTCCCTTTCCCGCCCTGTCTCCCTACCTCTCCATCTCACTCCCTTTCCCTCCCTCTCAGTCTTCCTCCCTTTCCCTCCCTCTCACTCCCTCTCCCTCCCTTTCCCTCCCTCTCCCTCCATTTTCCTCCCTCTCACTCCCTGTCCGTCCCCCTCCCTTCCCCTCCCTCTCACTCCCTCTGTCACCCTCTATCATCTCACCCTGCCTGTGTGCCAGCCTGGGCGCACACACACACTCACAGCCGCACCCGAGCACTTTGCAGGTCTTTCAAAGACCATTTGGATGTTAATGAGGCTTAATGTATTTCACCTCTTCTTAGGCCCCTGCAGCTTTACTCTGGCCATCGCTAGGATCGCCCGGCCCCCACAGACCAGCAGAGTCTCTCACGCTGCTTCAGACACACAAAAAAAAAATGTAAAACACGGGTACGGGTCCGCGGGCCGCCACGGAAGGCTTGCCGGGCCCGCGGGCCGTACTATGAGTACCCGTGCTCTAGACGGAAGCAAAAATATGTGTTCTCCATATCAAATACCTAACTGGACTTTCAACAATCAGATCACGATCTCAACAGTATCCCTCCAGAACTTCAGCAGAGTCTTCCATGACCCTTTGGCCTACCGTTCTTCTTTCAGCGATTGGAGAGATTTCAGCAATGCATTCGGAACCAAAGGCGGAAAAATACCTGAAGATGGCGACCACACATGGAGGCTTCCGGGGAGGGGCATCTGACAAGGTTGGACAAGGCATCAAATGGTGGGACACATATGAAGCTCAAAAATAACAAAAACCAAAACATAAAAAGGAGAAGAAAGGGAAAACGGGCTAATATCCAATACAATAGGAGAGTTCCGGACCCAACCACTAGATGGCGGAATAATGTGCAGCATATGAATCCAGAAAAAAATCCTCCTGCAAAACCTTATTTGACTCCTTGGAATATAAAATTTAAACCCCACAAAGTTGACTGGTGTCACAGACGATCCAGAAAATAGAATTTTGAAATGCTAACCAATGATAATATATTGAGCCCCTTGCTCTAGAAAGGAGAACTTACATCATACTTGCTGGCACGCTGTGTTACACTGATGTTCAGGACTCTGGTAGAAACATTAATATGGTACAAAGACCTGAGCAGTTTCTGTTTAAGCGCCCTTCTTGCTGAAATTGAACACAAACTCTTAGGCACGATATAAAGTATATCAAAATGACTTTTCTTTCTCATTAAGACACTGGCTCTAGCTCATCACAATCAAAGACCACCTGTCTCAGCACATCCTCATTCTATTGGTATAGAAATGTGTGACATTTTTACGGGTGGGGCAATTTTGTTTTAAATGGCCAAAATTATTACCATACAATTTGCTTTCTCTCACCCCTGAGGCGGAAGCCGGGGGTTTCTCTTGTCTATCCCTTTGCTCACGGGCATTACTTGATTGTGGACAGAAATCTTTTAAAAATTGTAAAATATTTTAAATAGCGCATTTTTACCTACCTGCACTACAGTCCCCTCGGGGCAAGACTCACGTTGTTCCGAGGCCCCTCGTTTCCATTCCGGACCGGTGCAGCCGATGTTGGGGCTGACGCCGGCAGGCTACGAGGGTCGCCATCTTGGGGGAAGGAGTAGGGCTGCGGTCCAGTAGTTGGACGCTTCCCGCCCGCCCGACCAGGTATTTAATCTCGGTGCTCGAGGCGGGGTTTAGATTTGCTTTCTCTCACCCCTGAGGCGGAAGCCGGGGGTTTCTCTTGTCTATCCCTTTGCTCACGGGCATTACTTGATTGTGGACAGAAATCTTTTAAAAATTGTAAAATATTTTAAATAGCGCATTTTTACCTTTCTGCACTACAGTCCCCTCGGGGCAAGACTCACGTTGTTCCGAGGCCCCTCGTTTCCATTCCGGACCGGTGCAGCCGATGTTGGGGCTGACGCCGGCAGGCTTCGAGGGTCGCCATCTTGGGGGAAGGAGTAGGGCTGCGGTCCAGTAGTTGGACGCTTCCCGCCCGCCCGACCAGGTATTTAATCTCGGTGCTCGAGGCAGGGTTTAGATTTGCTTTCTCTCACCCCTGAGGCGGAAGCCGGGGGTTTCTCTTGTCTATCCCTTTGCTCACGGGCATTACTTGATTGTGGACAGAAATCTTTTAAAAATTGTAAAATATTTTAAATAGCGCATTTTTACCTACCTGCACTACAGTCCCCTCGGGGCAAGACTCACGTTGTTCCGAGGCCCCTCGTTTCCATTCCGGACCGGTGCAGCCGATGTTGGGGCCGACGCCGGCAGGCTACGAGGGTCGCCATCTTGGGGGAAGGAGTAGGGCTGCGGTCCAGTAGTTGGACGCTTCCCACCCGCCTCCCACTCTATAAAAAGATGACACCCTCCCGTCCGCGCAGCGGGCGCGCCGGCGGCGCGCCAAAGGCAAGCCCGTCTGCGCCCGTCCGCGCACGGCCGGGGACAGGGGCCAGTCCCCCTGGTCAAACCCAATCTAGACTATGCTGGACTTCCCAACAATTACGAGACCTGCGTCCCGGCTTGGCTAAAGACTGTTTTCACAGTCTCAATGCAGAGGAAACTAATAGCTGCAAAGTCTGTCAGTATACGTGGCTGACCCGACCCCCTCCCAGAGAGGAGCACACCAGGCTCTTATGTGGGTTACTTAACACCAGATCCATGAGGAAACACAGCCTGGATATTCATGATCTATTATTAGACATGAAACTCGATCTATTGTTTCTCACAGAAACCTGGTTAGATTCCAATTCTGGCCCAAATATAGTTGCTTCTCTCCCTACGGAATACAGTATGGTCCATTTGGACAGGATTGAAGGATGAGGTGGGGGGATAGCTATAATTTTTAAACAGTCATTGACATGCCAACTTGATCCCCTCCCCATAGCTGAAGGCGAGATAGGAGCCTTCTCTATCAAGGTTAACACGGGGAATTTGGTGAACGGCTTATTAATCTATCGTCCCCCGGGCCCCTCTACCCAGTTCACCACTCGTCTGATTGATGGTATCACGGAAATTGCCCTACGCAGAGATAAGTTCCTGCTTCTAGGCGATCTCAACATCCACTTAGATAACCTAGCTGATAAAGCAGTCACCGATTTTCACCAGCAACTTTTATCCCTTCAACTATCCACTGAATCTAAAGCCCCCACCCACTCAAAAGGCCACTTGTTGGATCCAATATTCGCCAACTGGGTTGGTGTAAAAATTCATTCTCCTATCCCTGTGGTCTGGTCCGATCATTTTGTAGTTCCATTTACACTAACCGTCCCAGCTATAAATACCCACAAACCCCACTGTAACAAATACCTTAGTCGGAAATGGACTACATTATCCCAAACAAAATTTGACTCGGCCCTTACTAAAGGTGGCAGACCAGGTTGGGAAGATGCTGTTACAGCATCTGATAGACTCGATGAGCGTATAACTATGGCCCTGGACGCTACCGCTCCACTCTGTAAAAAAAAAAAACCTATAGCAGACCGCAGAAATCGGCCCCTTGGTTTAGTGAGGAACTCCGCTTAGTTAAAGTGGAATGCAAGAAATTAGAAAGACAATGGAGGGTTGCGTATCTAGACCAAGCTAAATTGAAATACATAGACAGACGCAGGGAATATCACAATCTAATTAGACGCGCCAAAACCAAGCACTTTTCAGACAGGATTGGAGAAGCCCAGAACTCCACCAAGGAGCTATTTAAAATCTATAAGGAAATCTCCATGTGTAGCTCCTCTGTCGATCCTTCACTGAGCTCAGTCGAGTCCTGCAATCGTATCGCTACTTACTTCTCTGATAAAGTGGCTAACATCTATTCTGCTTTCGCAGGGGGGAAGGAAAAGGCAACTGAGTCCAGGGAACACCCTAACTTACACGCAGGCACAAATAGATTATGCAATTTTGTGATTCCATCGCCTAATGAGCTGCAGCGGATTTGTCGTTCGATCAAATCCGGGTCTCCTTGTGACCCTGCGTCGCCGAAACTTCTTGGTGGAAGCATCGAAACTTTAGAACCCTATATTAGAGATGTTCTTGACATCTCTTTTAAGACCTGCACTGTACCCAAAAAATGGAAGCAAGCGATTGTACTCCCGCTCCAAAAAAAATCCAACCTTAGCTGGGATAGGTTGGACAATTTGAGACCCATTTCTCTTCTTCCTTACATGGCCAAGGTGGCAGAAAAGGTGGTCAATTCCCAAATTATGACCTTTGTGGATGAATCCAATCTCCTCCACCCTACGCAGTTTGGATTCCGTCCTCTCCACTCCACGGAGTCTGCGCTGCTTCTGGCCACCGAGACCATCAGGCAAGGAGTTGATGAGGGTCAAACTATTTACAACAAGGGGTAGTGAGGGGCAGAGTCTCTGAATTAAGCAGAATACTCTCACCCAGTCAAGAGATCAGGGCTAGATCCAACACCGTTTTTTAGCTCACTGCACCATCCAAGTTTCAGAACCTGGCTGCATGCAAATTAGTCTGTTCCTGTCCCAGTGCATGATGGGAACAGGGCAAACCAAACTACAAAAGCCAATTCTTACACTGGGAAGGAAACAAGCTTCCGGGGACCGGTTTCTGGCATTACAGCCGTCTTCAGCCCGGCTTGCTTGAATCCTGATGGTGCAATGAGCAAGGGACTCATGTCTGAGTATACCCTTCCACGCTTAGGGTGGACAAAAATATTTACAACAAGGGGTGGTGAGGGACAGAGTCTCTGAATTAAGCAGAATACTCTCACCCAGTCAAGAGATCAGGCCTAGATCCAACACCGTTTTTTAGCTCACTGCACCATCCCAGTTTCAGAACCTGGCTGCATGCAAATTAGTCTGTTCCTGTCCCAGTGCATGATGGGAACAGGGCAAACCAAACTACAAAAGCCAATTCTTACACTGGGAAGGAAACAAGCTTCCGGGGACCGGTTTCTGGCATTACAGCCGTCTTCGGCCCGGCTTGCTTGAATCCTGATGGTGCAATGAGCAAGGGACTCACGTTTGAGTATACCCTTCCACGCTTAGGGTGGACAAAAATATTTACAACAAGGGGTGGTGAGGGACAGAGTCTCTGAATTAAGCAGAATACTCTCACCCAGTCAAGAGATCAGGGCTAGATCCAACACCGTTTTTTAGCTCACTGCACCATCCCAGTTTCAGAACCTGGCTGCATGCAAATTAGTCTGTTCCTGTCCCAGTGCACTGGGCCAGGGACCACCCCTTGTTGTAAATAATTTTGTCCACCCTAAGCGTGGAAGGGTATACTCAGATGTGAGTCCCTTGCTCATTGCACCATCAGGATTCAAGCAAGCCGGGCCGAAGACGGCTGAAATGCCAGAAACCGGTCCCCGGAAGGAGTAGTTTCTGTCCTGTAACTCCAGTTCTGTAGTAGGGGTATCTCTGTTATAGTCATAATCTAGTGAATAGTCCCGCCCATGTGCGTGGACCCCGGAGCAATCAAAAATAATCTCTTACAGTGTCAAAAAATGCAGAAAATGCATAGACACTTAAGAGAGAATTTAAAGACAGATAATGCAGCCAAAAAGGCTACACTGTCCAGTACTTCAACTAGAAATTCCACCATAAAATCCACAAAACAGCAAAGCCTGTACAGATTTCCCTTGCTTAACAGCAAAATCCCTCAGGAATGATAGAGAGAAGAACCTGGACAGACAAGCCCCATAGGCTGCCATTATGTGGCTTAATTAGGATACTGTGCCTTTAAGGAACCTTCCAGAACCTTCTCTCAGTATCCCAGAATGCATAGCAGGTCCAACTTAGCCTCAGTTCTTTTTGAAGGCGCAGAAAACGCCAGACCTGTAGCATTATGATCATGAACAACACTCCACCGGGGAGGCGGGAGGGCGCTTATGACTATAACAGAGATACCCCTACTACAGAACTGGAGTTACAGGACAGAAACTACTCCTTCTGTAGTAGGGGATCTCTGTGTATAGTCATAATCTAGTGAATAGAATGGCAAGCCCATCCCCACACCAAGCGGCGGTGGAGAATAAAATAACGCCACTACTGTGCGAACAGATTCCGCAGCGAAGCCTGCCCAACCTGAGCGTCTGCCCTGGCATCAGTGTCCAGGCAGTAATGCTTAGCAAAGGTATGGACCGACTTCCAAGTGGCCGCCTTGCAGATCTCTGCAATGGGAACATTACGGAGCATAGCTGTCGTAGCAGCCTTGCCCCTGGTGGAATGAGCCTTAGGCTTGCCCCCTAAGGTCTTATTAGCTTTGCAGTAACACAACTGAATGCAGGACACAATCCACCTAGAGATGGACTGTTTAGAGGTAGCAAGACCCGTCCTGACTGAGCCATAATTGATGAACAATTGGTCTGACCTACGAATATCTTTAGTCTTATCAAGATAAAACTTCAGCACCCTCCGCACATCCAGGGAATGTAAAGACCTTTCCGCCGGAGATGAAGGATTCTGAAAGAACGTAGGCAAAGTGATAGTCTGATTGATATGAAAATCAGAAACAACCTTGGGAAGAAACTTAGGGTGAGTACGCATAACAACTTTAGCATTATGAAATACAGTATAAGGTTCTTGGCAACACAATGCCTGAATCTCACTCACCCTGCGGGCCGATGTAATGGCCACGAGGAACGCCGCCTTCCAGGACAGGTGCTGCAACGAAGCCTTATGGATGGGTTCAAAAGGCTCCTTCATCAATCTGGACAGCACCACATTCAAGTCCCATGAAGGCGAAGGAAGCCTGACAGGAGGGAACACTTTCTTCAAGCCTTCCAAAAAATCTTTGATCACAGGGATCTGGAAAAAGGAAGTCTGTGAAGGGCCTTTCCTGTAGGCAGTCAAAGCAGCCAGATGAACCTTAATGGAATGGACATTAAGGCCCGACTGCGCCAGATGAAGCAGATATGGAAGGATGACATCTTCCTTGCATGACGTAGGGTCATAGTTCTTAGACTTGCACCAGATGCAAAACCTCTTCCACTTGTAAGCATAGGAAGTCCTAGTGGAAGGTCGCTTAGCCTCCTTCAGTATGCCCATACAATCCTCTGGGAGATTCAGATGGCCATATTGCACTATTTCAGGAGCCATGCCGCCAAACTCAAAGACGAAAGGTTGGGGTGCACCATCCGCCCCCCGAACTTCGTGAGAAGGTCCGGCCTGCACGGCAGCTTCATGTGAGGAAGGAGAGATCGGTGAAGCAGGTCCGTGAACCACCACTGTCTGGGCCATTCCGGGGCAATCAGAATCATTCTCGCCCTGGATTGAGACAGCTTGATGAGGACCGCCGGAATCAGGGGAATTGGTGGAAAAGCGTACAGAAAGCTGTTCGACCAGTTGATCCATAACGCGTTCCCCAGCGTCCCTGGCTGGTAGTACCTGGAGGCGAAGCCTCGGCATTTGCTGTTTTCGGCGGTGGCAAACAGATCTACGTCTGGAGTTCCCCACCTTGCGAAGACTTCTCCTAGTACTTCGTCGTTTATGACCCATTCGTGGTTTTCCTGCACGATTCTGCTCAGTTCGTCTGCCTGAACATTCTGCACACCTGGCAGATGGGTGGCCGTTATCGACAGTCCTCGAGCCAGAAGCCAGTGCCAGATCGCCTGCGCCTCCTGCGACAGAGTGCGCGATCTCGAGCCCCCCTGCTTGTTGAGGTAATACATCGTTGTCGTGTTGTCCGTCTGAACAAGCAGAGAGTTGGTCTGAAAGGACGGATGAAAGGCCTTCAGTGCCAAGTGAACAGCTCTCAGTTCCAGGAAATTGATGTGGTACGTGGACTCCGTCGGGGACCACGTCCCTTGAATTTGCAGGTCTCCGGAATGCGCCCCCCAACCTTGGAGAGACGCATCCGTCACGATGGTCTGTGTGGGAATGTCCTTGTGGAAGGGAACGCCTCTGAGGAGATTCTCCTTCGAGCACCACCACTTCAGAGACTGAAGAGCATGTAGAGACAGTCGTATCCTGTCGTCCCAAGAACCTCTCCTCTGGTCCCACTGATCCTCCAAGCACTCCTGCAGAGGTCTCATCTGTAGCCGTGCGTGAGGAGTGAGAAAGATGCAAGAGGCCATCGATCCCAGTATAGAAGACACCGTCCTCACAGTCGTAGACGGAGTTTTCATGAGAGCCTGAGCCTTCCGAACGAGTGATAAACGTCGCTCTTCCGAAGGAGACACGCTTGCTGACAGCGTATTGATGGAGGCCCCCAAGTACTGGATGCACTGTACCGGAATCGGGACCGACTTGGACATGTTGATGTGCAACCCCAGCTTGTTCAAGAGAACGCACGTCTTCTGGAAGTGTGCTTGAGCTTCCGAGAAGGAGGAGGCTTTGATCAACCAATCGTCCAGGTACGGGTAGACAAACACCTTGTTCTTCCTCAGGTGTGCCGCTACCACTGCCATACATTTTGAGAATGTCCTGGGTGCAGACTTCAGTCCGAAGGGTAGCACCGTGTATTGATAATGATTGGTGCCGACTTGAAAGCGCAGAAATTTCCTGTGTTTGCATGCAATGGGCACGTGGAAGTATGCGTCCTGTAGATCTATGGCACACATCCAGTCTCCTCGTTGCAGCTGAGGGTAGATCTGATGCAACGACAGCATGCGAAACTTTTCTCTGCGAATCCACTTGTTTGCCTGCCGCAAATCCAGAATGGGCCTGAACTCGTTTCTGTCCTTCTTGCGGACAAGAAAGAACCGAGAGTACAGACCTCTTCCTCTTTAAGACAGAGGTACGTCTTCGATCGCCCTTTTCCTTAGCAGAACGTCCGCCTCCGTCTGAAGCTCGCGCAGTTGATACTGCGAGCTGACGGGAGGAATCGATGGAGGAGGGCTGGTGAAACGTAGACTGTATCCATTGCAAACAATATTCAGCACCCACTTGTCCTGAGTAATTTTTCTCCACTCTGCCAGAAAAAATTGAACGCTTCCCCCCACCGGAGCGGGTAACGGACGAGGGGGAAGTAACAGCTCAGGGACGGGACCCGGCCGGGCCCTTGGTCGCGGTAGAGGACTGTTGACGACCTCTACCACCCTGTCGCTTCTGGAAGGGCCGCCTGTACTGCTGCTGCTGCTGCTGCTGTTGATGTTGTCCAGCAGACTGCCCCCTTCCACGACCCTGCGACCCAAACCGACGTTGGTACTGTCGGAAGGGTTTCTTTTCCTTTGGCTTCTCCAAGCCCACTGCCGTCAGGGTCTCCGCTTCGGCCTTCATCCTGGCCATCTCATCATCCGCGTGTTTCCCGAAGAGGGTATCTCCGGAAAACGGGAGATTCGCCACGCGTTGCTGTGCTTCCGGTTTCAATGACGTCAACCTGAGCCAAGCGTGGCGTCTCTGGTGAATCCCGTGGCAATATCCGTGCGCGGACAGCAATGATATGTCCGCTGCGGCGCCGATGGCCTGATTAGAGACCAGCATCCCCTCCTTGACGATCTCCACAAAGTCCTCCTTGCGGTCTCGAGGGACAAGGTCTGCGAACTGCTCCATCGAGTCCCACAGGGACCGGTCGTAACGTCCCAGCAAAGCCGAGTCACTGGCGGCCTTCATGGACGAGGCGGATGTCCCACACGCCTTACGACCAGCAGAATCGATCCAACGGCTCTCCTTGTCCGGAGGCACCGTGGACGCAGGGGAGGTGGCATGAAGCTTCCGTGCAGCAGTCACGATGACCGAATCCGGTACCGGGTCCTTCCTCAAGAAGGCTGGGTCTGAGTCCGGAGCCCTGTACTTTTTTAGGATCCTGGAAGGTACAGACTTCACCGTTGCCGGCGTCAGGAATAGCTGTTCGGCGGGCTCAAGGAGCCCCGGCACCAGAGGTAACAGGGGGCGAGACAAGTGCCTTTTGTGTAATGTCTCAAATATCACCGAGGTAGAAGCCGTAGGTGCTTCAACCTCAATGCCCAACTTCGCCGCTCCACGCAGGAGAACCTCCTGAAATGTGCTTATATCGTCTATCGGAGACACCCTAGTCTCCGGCGAATCGGACAGCGTGGGCGAGTAGGAACGGGTCCCAGATGGAGAACGTGACCTGGACCGACGTCTCTTGTGATGACGCCTGGATCGTGAGGAAGATCCATGGCCACTCCTTGATCTGTCCCGTCTCCCCGAGCGAGACCTCGACCTCTTGGGCCTCGGACGCTCCTTCGGCCTCCCAGGGTCAGGAGTCCTAGGCTTCTTAGGAGTCTTCTTCGGAGGCGTCGGAAACTTAGGCATCGACACCGCCCTCGGTGGGACCGGGGGTGGAGGAGCAACCGGACGCGGGGTCTGCGGAGCCGGCTTCGGAGGTGGGGTAGGGGCCTTCGGAGGCGGACCCTTCGGCACAGCAGGCCGCGAAGGAGGTGTAGAAGGCTTCATCGGAGTATCCACCCCGGAATGCGCCATTCCCGGCGAGCCACCATCTCTTCCGGAGCGTGGGGAGCCCCCCACAGTCCTGGGCCTGTCCTTAGGACCTCCAGACGTTGAAGACCGGTGCCCAGACGACGACCGATGTCCCCTCGACGTCGAACGGCCCTTCGGCGTCGACCGAATCACACTTCTCGACGTCGAACCGTGTCTCCGTCTCGACGTCGACCCCGACCAGATCGACGAGCCACGAAACCTCGACGACGGGCGATGGTGCCTCGACGGCGACCTCGACCTCTTCGCCGGCCTCGACGTCGACTTCTTGGATCGCTTCGACGTCGACCCTTTGGACCTTCTCGACGTCGACCTCTCTGACCTCCTCGACGTCGATCTCCTTGACCGTCTCGACGTCGGTCTTTTGGAATGCTTCGACGTCGACCTCTTCGGCGCCGGAGACGCCTTCCGTCTCGACGGCGACCTCGACGACGAGGATCCCTTCGACGACGATGTCCTCGACGGCGAACGGCGGTGTCGCCTCGACGGCGAGCGCCGACGCCGGGCCCTCCGATGTCGACCACTCGACGCCGACAGCGACGACGAGGATATCGACACCGGCTTCGACGGCGGCCGGAACACGTTCCTCGACGTCGACGGGCGACGTTTTCTCGACCCAGAGCCCTGGGGAGACCTGGAACTGGCCGTTGACCGTCCCCTCGACGTCGTGGTCAGCGCAACTGACCCAGACGGAGATCTTGGGCGAGGGCTGGTCTTCCTGCCCCTGGGGAGCCCCCCAGAGGCCTCAGCATGGGTAGAAGGAGCCCCTCCTGACCCACCTCGTGCCTTCAACTTTCTCTCCTCAAGTCCCTGAAGCCTGATCTTCTTCCTCTCCTTCAGGGTCCTTCCAGAGAAGCTTCTGCAGATCACACACTCCTCAGGAATGTGGGAAGAGGGAAGGCAGAGAATACAGACCTCATGGGAGTCTGACCTGGCCTTCTTTCTTGAGCACTCAGGGCATTTGTCGAATAATGCAGGCATTATGGACAATAAAAGAGTGCAGAAACACAGAAAGAAAGTCACCAAAGTACTTTAAAAGTACCAAAAATCGAAATTAGTGTAAAACACTAACAAAAACCCTTGAAAAGGGAGAGCTCAATGCTCCAGGGTCCTGCTTGCAGGAGCCGGAAAAAAGAACTGAGGCTAAGTTGGACCTGCTATGCATTCTGGGATACTGAGAGAAGGTTCTGGAAGGTTCCTTAAAGGCACAGTATCCTAATTAAGCCACATAATGGCAGCCTATGGGGCTTGTCTGTCCAGGTTCTTCTCTCTATCATTCCTGAGGGATTTTGCTGTTAAGCAAGGGAAATCTGTACAGGCTTTGCTGTTTTGTGGATTTTATGGTGGAATTTCTAGTTGAAGTACTGGACAGTGTAGCCTTTTTGGCTGCATTATCTGTCTTTAAATTCTCTCTTAAGTGTCTATGCATTTTCTGCATTTTTTGACACTGTAAGAGATTATTTTTGATTGCTCCGGGGTCCACGCACATGGGCGGGACTATTCACTAGATTATGACTATAACAGAGATCCCCTACTACAGAAGCTTGTTTCCTTCCCAGTGTAAGAATTGGCTTTTGTAGTCTGGTCTGCCCTGTTCCCATGATGCACTGGGCCAGGGACAGACTAATTTGCATACAGCCAGGTTATGAAACTGGGATGGTGCAATGAGCTAAAAAACGGTGTTGGATCTAGCCCTGATCTCTTGACTGGGTGAGAGTATTCTGCTTAATTCAGAGACTCTGTCCATCACCACCCCTTGTTGTAAATAATTTTGTCCACCCTAAGCGTGGAAGGGTATACTCAGATGTGAGTCCCTTGCTCATTGCACCATCAGGATTCAAGCAAGCCGGGCCGAAGACGGCTGAAATGCCAGAAACCGGTCCCCGGAAGCTTGTTTCCTTCCCAGTGTAAGAATTGGCTTTTGTAGTCTGGTCTGCCCTGTTCCCATGATGCACTGGGCCAGGGACAGACTAATTTGCATACAGCCAGGTTCTGAAACTGGGATGGTGCAATGAGCTAAAAAACGGTGTTGGATCTAGCCCTGATCTCTTGACTGGGTGAGAGTATTCTGCTTAATTCAGAGACTCTGTCCATCACCACCCCTTGTTGTAAATAATGAGGGTCAAACTATCGCACTCATCTTACTCGACCTTAGCGCCGCCTTTGACACTGTAGCACACTCCATCTTGCTACAGTGTCTCAATAAGGGAGGAATCAATGGGAGGGCACTTAGATGGCTACAATCCTTTATGACGGAACGAGGCTTCCAGGTCAGACAGGGTGAACATTATTCCAAGCTGTTCCATCTTGACCAAGGGGTTCCCCAGGGATCTGCCCTCAGCCCCACCCTGTTTAACCTATATGCATCTCCTGTAGCCACTATTGTGGAGAGATAGGATATCCAACTTGTATCTTATGCTGACGACACGCAGCTGGCCATCTCCCTATCACGGGCGCCCGGCACCGCGGCCGCCAACTTCAGTGCCTGCATGCAGGAGCTAGCCTCCTGGATGTCTAACAACTGCCTGAAGTTGAATGGTTCCAAGACTGAGGTGCTCGTGGTGGGGAGGAGTCTATCTGTGTGGTCCTCAGCATGGTGGCCAGACTGCCTGGGCCCCACACCTATGCCAGCTCAACAGGGCAAAAATCTGGGGGTATTATTTGACTCCGAACTATCGTTTACACCCCAGATCAATCGGGTAGTAGGAATGTGTTTTGGAGTACTTAAAACCCTGCGTAAGGTCCTTGATATGCTCCCTGTTGGAGACAGACAGACCCTTGTACATGCCCTGGTAACATCAAGGTTAGATTATGCTAATCTCCTGTACCTGGGTAGTACGGTCAGCAGTATTAACCGTCTCCAGGTATTGCAGAATGCAGCAGCCAGGCTGGTACTAAGGCTCCCGAGGCGAACCTCCTCCAAAGCAGCCTTAAAATCTCTTCACTGGCTATCAATCTGTGAAAGGATCAAATATAAGGCCCTCTGCGTATGCCAGCGTATCTTGAGAGGCAAAGCACCCGCCCCTTTGAACGGTCTTATTACCCCCTACAGACCAGAGCGGATGCGGAGATCCTCCGACACTGGCTTGGTCACAGTCCCCAAAATCCGCAGGACCCGCATGGGGGGCAGATCGTTCCATTTTCTTGCAGCCAAGAATTGGAACTTATTGCCAATTGAACTACGCCTGGAACCTTCTGAGCCCAAATTTCGCAGAGCCCTCAAAACACATGTTTCGTCTAGCATTGCCCTAACTTCTCCTCCCTTACTAAAGAAATCTTAGCGCAGGGACACGCCGGTGAGCGTAACTAAGCGCTTTATAAAATTCCAAAATAAATAAATAAATATATTTAGAGGGCGGGCGAGATGGGAGGTGAAGGGGCTCCAGTTCACTGAATTTAAGAACTGAGGGAGGATTTTTCCACAACCTGTGGGAGCTGCAATAACCAGAAAACCAGAAATATCCTCATTCTCCAGAGATATGGGCAGAGCCTCAGTGAACACAATTTTAAGTTCATGAATAAGAACAAAGAAATCCCTCTGCAAAGGATGAATGTCACTGATACAAAGATAATATTTCTGTGTTCACATGTGGTTCTGCTAACCTACTTTTTGCAAGGAATGGCAGGTTCACCCCTAAGTTGAAGGGTCAGCCCAGTATCTGGAACAGACAAGAAAGAGACACTGATTAGGTAGAGGCATGACCAGTGCCTGGAGCACCGCCACTGATGGCACTAGTGTCCGAAGCAGTGATCAGACTAACAGTCGCAGAAGGTGCAGATGAAGTGGCCTGTTGGAGCAGTAAACTCTGAAGGCACTAAAGCCTGCCTTGAAGTGTGGTCTTGGGCATACTTGGACTCTTCTGCCTATGTGATACAGTCCCACACCCCTCATTGAACTACATCAGTCTATGTAAAGTATGTCCTTTACTGAACAAGAGTGAGACTTGATTACTGAAATCTACATACAGAAAGGAGCAGGAAGGGCATTTACAGGCTAAGTCAAGCACACAAGTGTTTGCCAGTGGGAAGGACTCCCTTGAATCACCAATTCAGCACCATTGTGACAATGGAGCAGGGAGATGCTCTGCTCTCCCAGTCCCAAAAAGTGTCTATTAAGTCAGGAAACTACCTCCAGATGCAAAAGTTAGGTGCCAACATGCTAAGAGGGAGCAAAAGGTTTTATCACATGCTGTAATGGATGACCTAGTCGTGGCCTCTTGATATACCTCTAAAAAATGTTGTACAGAGATTTTTATTTTTGATAAGTGATTTTGTATCATTAGATAAGTAATTTAGCTTGGGTAGACATTGCTAATCCGAGCCGAATTTTTCTGGACAACATTTTTAAAAAATGGCGGATGAGTTGCATTGATGATGTAATATTTCAGGAACCATAAAGTCCACATTTGTAAAGCGCACAATCACCCGTAAGGGTCTCTAGGCGCTGGGGGCCGTCGGGAAGATTAAGCGAGCTATTGCCCAGAGTCACATGGTGCTGGGCTACCCTGCCGTCGGAGCCGGGGATCGAACCGTGGTCCCCAGATTCCAGCGTCAGTCGCCCTGGCCGCGGCGCCACACCTCTCCCCTAACCATGAGACGCAGACTTCACTTTGGTGTCAAAACATAGGTTTTGGGAGTCAAGTAGTCTTAGAGCAATAGAAAATAAATCATAGCAAACCTTCTGCCATTTTCAAAAATGGTGGCTCCAGAATGTGCTTTAGACTTCATATTGGTAATTTATTATGATATTGCTTTTTATTTCATTCACTCAAATTTGTAAACATGAGCGAAGCAGGTGGTAGCAGAGGATCTTCTCCTCCTGACAGAGTGCTGATAACTACAAAATCTGATGATTCCAACAGAGTGTGATAATAGGCACCGCCTCCCACCAGGATCTAGGTCACGAAAATTATTTGCGATTTAAGTAGGTGGCATATGAATTTTTCGCGCGCACCTGGCGACTTTTCCCATAGCCTGTTGCAATATCTATATGCACTTCCCTGCTCTGATTAAATTAAACGCCCACATAATGTGATTTTTTTCCACCTGCAGTTTCAATGGCCTAACCTTTAGTGCAATGGCACTCGATGCATGATCCGATTTCTTAAAATTCGAATTACCATTGTATAGCCTCTGCATAGACTAAATGCATAGGAGTGTCATCATACTTCTTAGTCTTGCATGCCTGACGATCCATCCACTACACTCACGGATGCGCTTGTCAGTATAGAATAAGATGCTGACTGAGAACAAATGCATGGATGATGGATCCGACCATGGGGAACCTTTTGACAGTTCGTAATTACGCTGAGTCTCCTTTCTCTTTTGCAGATATTACAAAATCTGATGGTGAAACTCGTAAGTTACGCACCTTACACACCAATGCACACCTTAGCATGTGTGCATAGCTTACATGAGTTCAGTCTGAACCATAGGTCCTGAAGAATGACAATCAATTGGAAACTCATTGGCTGAAACATGTAGACCACGTCACTTGGATTATTATTTTCACATACCTTTGAAGAGACGTGGAAGATTAATCCTCTCATTCACGTCCAAATAACTGATTTTTAACCCTACCCCAGGGACCATACAATAAAGAATTGGGTACCCCGGAGGTAGTTTTAATATTTCACTGTCACGGTATCCACTACTCACATAAACGAAACATAACCACAAAAAAAAACAGCTCAGCTGTAATCAGGCATTTAAGCACACCAAGGAAGCACTCTGCTTCCTGGGAGGGAACCCAACGATGAAGCATGCCACCAAATAGGTTTGTGGGTGAGGGTTCTTCTACAAACCAAATGGGGTCCCTGCAAGGGTGACTTTTTTGCAATGACCCTGATGATTGGGTTATTTAGAGCTTCGCTCTGAGCTTGTTCTCTTTGTTTAATCCAAGATTAGGGGAGGTGAACGAGCGCCTATGCTCTCTTTTGTTAATTGAATTTGTGTAATATTTCAGGAACCATGAAACTCGGACTTCATTTTGGTGTCAAAACATAGGTTTTGGGGTTCAAGTAGTCTCATAGCGACAGAAAATAAGTCATAGCAAACCTTCCGCCATTTTGGAGTGGTGTGGCTCACTGGTTAGAGGCAGCAGACCCGGAAGCAGAGGACGGCCCGGAACCAGGGTTCAATTCCCGACGCGGCAGGGTCGTGGACCAGGGTCAGCGGACTCAATAATTCTCGCCTCGGTGCCTACTTTAACCAGGGATCACACTCGGCAACTCTGGGCATTAGCTTGCCTCATTTCCACAACGGCCCCCCACATACGCCGGGGATGCCTGGTTCCACCTTGGAGATACCCAGTAGGGACCATCTCACAGGGAAAGCCAGGACGGGTTCCCCAGCGGTCCACAGCGCAGAGATACTCCTTCGGGAGTCGATTCTAGCGCTTTAGAAACCCACAATTAATTAATTAATTAATTTTCCAAAATGGTGGCTCTATAATGTGCTTTAGACTGCATATTGGCGATTTATTATAATATTGCTTTTTGTTTCAGGGTTTCCGTTTTTTCAAATTCATAAACATGAGCGAAGCAGGTAGCAGGAGAGGAGCTTTACTTCCTGACAGAGTGTTGCTATGTACAAAATCTTAGGACTCCAACAAAGAAAAGCGGACATCAACTGCTGCCGGACAGATTAGAATACGTAATGATGCAGAAATACGGCAAGACAAAGTTCACAAAAGATTGAAACGGATGGGTGAAGAGGATCAAATATTTTTATCACTGTAACAAGTGCTAAAAGTTGTATACAATGGAAAAAAACGGGAAAAATGTGTCAAAAAATAGCAGAAACTAGTGATTCACAACAAGAGTCAAGAGTCTCAGAAAAGAGGACAACCAAACCCAATGTCCATCCACTCAGAAGATAGATGGCTACCCTTCATCCACCTTCAACAACTGAACAGAAAGCAGAGGATCTTCAATGTATGATCTATGGTTTAGCCATAACAAGGGTCAAATGGATTGATGAAAGAAAGAACAAAGTACACAATATGTGAGTCTCAAAGGGCAAACATATTTTTATTGGCAGCTAGTTTCTTCCAAGATGAAGTTTTCAGCCGAGTAGCTGATCTAAACAGCAAGGTGAATGTATTTGCAGCAGGTCTGTATACCCACCCGAACTGAACGTGTGCAAACATTAGAAAATATGACTGCACAATGAGCTTCCAGCAGCAACGTAACCGCCAGCCTTCAGTTAAATTTGCACTCTTTGAAAAAGCAAATTAAGTTTTAAAGCCACTCGAGTGCTGGCTACGGGTTCACACTCAGAGAAATAATGGTCAACATTGATGAAACTGTATTGATCCATAATAATGAAATTAATATTTTTGTGGTGATAATGTACAATTTGTTTTTTGTCAGTCTGACAAAAAGAATGAGTCACTTATGGTGTTCTCAGCTGATTTGACTCCTAAAGTTCTTGAGGCCAAATTAAGATCACAGAATGCAGTAAAATCCACAGGAACCATTTTAAGTATTGTCCTGAAAGATTTAGATTTTGGGCTTTATGACAAATTTTATAATGCACCAGAGCTCTGCACATCATGGGAGTCAACAAGAAAGCCTAATGTGGTCTTAACATTTTTTTACATCATTCTTTATTATCATCAAAGCAAAACTGTTACAAACTAACATTCTGGAGCTTGCAACAGAAGCCGGCAACATTGAAGATGAATTTGAAGATATAAGTGAAGTGAAAGATAATCCCATGAACCAACAGGCTTATGCTGTGCAAATGACTGTCTTTTCCAAACCATGTTTTATGAATTACTTCACAGCAAAAAGGAAACTCTGTTATACAAGATGACTGTCCACGTAATATATGACAAATGCAAAAGTAGAGAGCTAATCACTTAAATTAATAGGACTGGTGTATCAACAAGTTATAATCACATAGTATATGGAGCAGTGACTTGTTAGAAGCTCATGCTGTAAAATCTTGTGAATCCGGCAGCACACCACTTCCAAGTCACTTTACAAGGGAAGGATTTACAATTGCGGCTCTTGATCATTTTGATTTTGAAGACCACTCTATTTTGTCTGGGACATCCAGCACACATGATACTGACATGGTGCTTTTACTGTACCAATGAAGTAGCTGCTGGAAAACAAGCTGAATCAGCTGTAGGCATAAACAAACGAAGCTGCAAAATTATAACCCCACCTCCTTGCAAGTGTGTGCAAAATCACTACAAGCCATCAACAGGTCCCAGTCTATCAAAAAGTTTCAAAGTGGCTGAGGACATGGATCTTCTTCTACCTGATGCTGTGGTCGCACAAAGCTGATTTAACTGAATTTACAATGCCGCTCATTTGGTGCAGACTGAAGGATGTAGAAAAGCCAGTTCCTCTATGGGCTGGAATTCATGCTCTGATCTCCCAGAATACCGCCCCACTGAAGAGGGTTGGGTTTTTTACCAATGATACCATCTCCAGTCACAAACTATACTGCTCTTACAATAAAAATAAAAAATGTGCGAGCTCAGCTTGAAGACCAGCCTCTCCTGCCAATTTTCTGCAATGAAGGTGTTTTCCGTATTGTAGCTGACATTTTTAAGAGCAATCCAGTAGAATTTGATGATCTTTATCAGATGATGGGCGTTTTCCACATGACAACATTTGTATTGCAGTGTGCAGTAAAAGCTCAGTAGATGTGGCACAGATGATGCACTTATTGAGACTGAAATCTTTGGAAACAAAACGGTCCAGTCAGTATTGATTGAAACCCATTATATTCGTTCGTTACAAGATATGCTCATCCATATCTGAAGCTATTGAAACATTGTGTTGGAGTGCTTTCTGGAACAAGAACGACAAATTAGGGTTTCCATATCTTCTCAGAAGTGGGTGCACTTCATTCAAAATACATAATGAAAAGCCAGGTAATGTTCAGTATACTCAGTTCAAAACCAGAAAACCAAGTTTGTCAACAAATGTGAAGAAAAATCTGAACTTTGCAAATACTGGGGAAATGTTTTACACAGGATAGCTCTAGTGAAAAACTTGGTACAAGGTGATTAGGAAGGGGATTGGGAGCTGAACGTGTAAGACTGTGGAGTCACTGATCACTGATTTGATTCTATAAACTTCCTGAAATATGGGTCCTGGCACTGGAAAGAGTGAAGAAGTTAGAGGCGGAAAAACCATACCTCTGCCGAAAATACACCGACATTTTGTGGTAAAAAGACAGAGGGAAGGTTCAATGCTTTGGCTCCAGATGTGAACTTGAACAGACAACATCACAAAAAAGCTCCAAGGGAATTGTTAGTCAGACATAAAAGCAAATATGTTGCTTAATGGTAGCTACTTTACCACGAGATCTTTTCTATTTGCAATGTTTTCAGAGAGATGACTAATTCAAAATCAATGGACAATCGTGAAACTTCCTCACCAAGAACTTGTGGGAAAGAGGGGAACGTTTTAATAAATATGTTGACAGACTTCTTCATTTCATGCAGCAGCAAGGAAACTCCTTTGAAATGACTGAGCCGGTGTGACTACACAAGTTCGAGACTAAATATGTGGATAACAATATAAAGACAAATCTACTATATACTATGGAACAAGGACCAAAACTATAGACAGAACTGAAGCAGGTGAGATTTGTATTTAAAGAGAAAGGCTGTTTGACAATATTACTAAAGCTAAACTTCCATGCTTTAATTGCCATAGTAAAAAATTCTTCCAACCAGCCACTAGGAAACAGGTTACAAAAAAAAACTTTTGCAAGCACACAGAGAGATGGGTGTAGCAAAGAAAAGAGGTAAATTTATCAAGGACATTGTCGCATGAGCTTCCTCCAAAAACACATTATTTGATGGAGATACTGTAACCAGAACCAGTAAAGCACAAACTTGCACAAAAGCTTAAGAAAAAAACTTTAACCTTAAGATTTTCAATTCGAAAAGGTGTCCTCATTGAAAACTTCTGTTGTCGCGGACTACGTCACAGTTGTGAAAGGCCAAGAATGAATCCATGCAAAACTACAGAGAGGTTGTTCAGACTGTTCTACAGATATCAAAGTCAGTGTGCACCCTGCAAGTTTTGCACATTATCTTCAACAGTTCTCTTGAACTATCTGTCAAAGAATGTGAGAATATTAGACAAATGTCTACAAGTGGAACAATTGACCTTGCCTGCATCAAAAATGTGACACTTATACCTGTGTAACTTGATAAACTAGTCATCAGCATCGTACAAGATGAACTTGGAGATGTTAATTTGCTAAAACATTGATGCTTCAGTGAACACTGAATTTCCAATTATTGCAAGCAGAATGATTGTCAATGAGGAGTTGGTGCCTGCAGTACGGGCCACATTTTTCAAGAACTTAACAGCAAATTGGAGGAAGCTGATCTTCGTGTTGTGCCATATGTTGAGGGGGCTGTTCGAAATGGTTTCAAACGAGTCCCTGTATGGTCAAATGTCACCGATATTGTGAAACTGAGATTTGTTGCAATGTTCATAAGTCAACTATTGTCCTAATTATGTATACATTATGAAACGGGCAAGAACTGACACTTAATCCTACTTAATATTCTGTACAACAAACTTGACCCAGAGATGCCCAGTGTTCTTACCAAGGCACATATTCTTATGGGTGATGACACCATGGGCAAACTTTGAACAGCTTGGAGCTTTAACTGCTGAACCTGTGAAGTTTTCCAAAATAATTTGCTGAGTCAGAAGAAGAATGTGACCTTACAGACATAGATCAGCCCTGCTAAGTGAACTTCCAACGATGTCAGTCTGTGCGTGGACACATTAAAAGAGCGTTCAACTTTATCAGAAAATGTGTAAATATTTTGTATAATACATGTGTAGAGAAAGATCTATTTCAAATTTGGTTGGGAAGATATTGATGGGGTGATAAAGCCTACAAAGCCTCTAACCACACAACTTAGATGTACATGCAAAACCTGTTCAACAAAAAAGATGTAAGTCGATATGCTCTTCTCAAATGTTCAACATTCTGCAAATGTACTACGAGCGATTGCCGAAAAAAAATAACGTGAACTATGAAACATTTTTTTCATATTCAGATCATAAACATTGTTTGATGTATATATAAAAGAATGAAAAACGTATTCGTTTTACACACAAAACCTATGTTTTGACATCAAAATGAAGTTTATAGGTTTCGAGATTTCTGAAATATTGCATCACTGCAGCACATCTGTCATTTATAAAAATGTCGTCCAGAAAAATTTGGCCAGAATCAGCAATGGCTACCCAAGCTAAGTTGCTTCTCTAATGATGCAAAAACACAAATCAAAATTAAACTCTCTGGAAAACAATTCATGGGGCCAGGATTAACTTTGGAAACAGTGTGTAAGAGCAAGGAGATGTGAAAGGTCTCCATGAAGAGCCTTCTGCTCCTGAGTGAAATTTAGCACATCCATAAACAACAAAATCATAGGATATTCATCCGGTATCTGGAATTGCACACAGCACCTGACCAATGAGAATGGTACACAAAAGCAATGGCTTGTAAAAGCCACCATGGTAGTAAAGGTTGGAGGTCTTCCTGAACTATTGTCTGATATTTTGGTTGGTGGTAATGAGATCTCTAAATTCACTACAAAAATTAGAAGTACTGATCCAGAAAATATGGGGCGAAATCAGAAGATCTATGAACAATATGAAGATGCTTTCAATATGCTTTTTGTATTGTCACTCCGCAAAGTTGTTTGCTTCACAACTTAATTCCTAATGAGCTTCTCTCGCTATGTCCCACTATCTATTTATGATGTGGTGATTCAACTTCATTTCATGTCAACTTTCGCTCTGCCCTAAATGTTAGGTGGTTCTTGACTGTAATGCACATGATAAAATTAGTCTGAAAAGGATCATGTAGTAGTAGGGTAGGAGAGTTTCTTCAAATCACTCATAGCACTGAAAGTAGATGATTATAGCACAGGCTGCCCAAGTGTATGACAATTGTTATATAAAAAGGTAGAAAACTGCAGAGCAGCAAAGGCATACAGAATGAGCAAGCTTGAACACAATAAGAGCAACATCTTAGCCAGACCAACCAACAAGAAAAAAATGGGTAGGGATTCACAGTGAAAGGATGGTGTCCTTGTATGAGTTATGTAGCATACACAAAAACAGCGGCACAAACATCTGTATTCATCAGAATTACTACCAATAGCATGTCCATTCAACAAGGAGCAGGGTCCAGACTAGTTTATTTTATTTTATTTATTTTTTATTTAAGAGGTTTTATATAGCGCTGGCTGGACCCAGGAGTATCAGAGCGCTTTACAAGGTGTTTCCATACAGGTACAGTGTGTATAAGCACAGACAACGGAATAATAAAAGAACAAGTCCACATAGGATACATGACATCTAGATAAAAAAGTAAAAACAATTGCTAGACACTATGAGTCATACAAAATAGCGGTCACAGTTTGGCGGGAAGCCTCACTTAGGTATACAAAAACATGCAAGAGAACTGACTGTCATGAGGAGGGGAGGTAAGGTGGTCAGATAGAAGGAAAGGGAGTTGGCCAGGCGGGATGGTCACAAGTCATATGCAGAGCAGATAGGTGGGGTGATGCAGAGGGGCGAGGCTACCAGGGAGGGATTAGAAACCCCAGTATTTATTAAGGAGAAGAAGTTTGAGTTCTTTTTTGAAGCTGGGGTAGGACTGGTTACAGCGGAGGTCTTTAGGGAGGGCATTCCAAATAAGTGGGGCATTGCCTGAAAATGAGCGTGACTGAGTGGAATTCTTTTTCTGAATGGGGGGAATAAGTAGGAGGGTGTTGGAGCTTCTCAGTGATCGCGTGCAGCCTGCTTTGGTCAGTTTATTGGAGAGGTATGCCGGTGTGTTTTGGTGGAGGATTTTGTGCGTAATGCAGGCGGTTTTATATGTGGATCTACCTTCAATGGGGAGCCATTTAAGGGATTTAAGGGCGGGAGAGATGTGGTCAAATCGTTTGCAGTCCGTGATAAGCCTAGCTGCGAGGTTGAGCACAGATTTAAGAGGTGCCAGGTGGGTTTTGGGAATTCCGGTGAGGATGGCATTGCCGTAATCAATGCGCGATAGAGCAAGCGATTGGACTGCCAGTTTAAAGTCATCAATTGGGATGAAGGGCTTAATTTTCTTAAGGTTACGGAGGGTAAGGAGGGCTCCTTTGGCAGAGTTGTTGATGTGAACGTTGAGAGTTAGTCGGTTGTCAAGAGAGATGCCCAAGGATTTGACTGAGGTGGCTAGGGACAGGGAGCAGTTGAGGGCGTTAAGGTCTGTGATCCACTTTTGAATGGGGAGCTGGTTGTTTTTTGGGGAGAAAAGAATAATTTCAGTTTTTTTTGGGTTAAGTTTGAGATGGTTCGAGTGGAACCAGGCTTGAATTTTGATGAGGGTGTTGTTGAGGTGGAGGATGTCAGCATGGGTTTTTATCTTATGGTAGAGTTGTGTATCGTCAGCGTAGAGGTGATAGTTAATCCCTGCTTGTTTGAGAATGAGGGTGAGAGGTTCCATGAAGAGGTTAAAGAGAGAGGGAGATAGTATGAATCCTTGTGGAACTCCTAGAGAGATGGGGGAGGGGTTTGAAAGGCAATTGTGGATTTTAATTTGCTGAGCGCGGTGCTGCAGGTATGAGACAAACCAATTATGAGTCATGCCATTAAGGCCGAATCGTTCTTTAAGGACTTTGAGAAGAACAGAGTGGTTAACAGTATCGAACGCTGCGGAGAGATCAAGGAGGATCAGTAGGCTAGATTCGCCATTGTCAAGGGAGTGGTGAATGTCATCTATAATGTTAAGCATGGCGGTTTCGGTGCTGCAGCCTTTCCTGAAGCCAGATTGAAGAGGGTCAAGTAAGTTAAAAAGTTCAATGTGTCTGTCAAGCTGAAGAAGGACACATTTTTCAAGGGCTTTCGAGAGGAGGGGCAAGTTGGAGATAGGACGGAGGTTGTTGAGGTCATTAGGGTCAGCCGTAGGGTTTTTAAGAATGGGGGTGATTTGTCCCAGTTGAAGGGAGGTGGGGACACAGCCGGTGGCTAGGGAGGTGTTAATGATCGAGGTCCAGGCAGGTGTGATGATATGTTTGAGGTTTTGGACAAGTTTAGAAGGGAGGGGGTCTTTAGTGTGGGAGGAGGGTTTAAGTTTTGCAATGATGTCAAAGACATCTCTTTCAGTGACTGGCTGGAAATTATGCCAAGCGGCGTTATTTTGTATTTAGTTCTGAACAGGAGTGACCGAACATGTAGGAATACCACCTCTCCTTCCTAACAGGAAGTTTTTTTTCTTCTCCACGTATTAACAAAATCAATTTTTCGTTTGTTTGATTTCATCACTGGATTTTAACAGCCATAGATAATTAACACAGGATTTAAAGTTTGAAATATACAATCAAAGCAAGATCAGCAATTCAGCACCACTCCGGCGATGCTTATTTTATACAGCATAAAGTAATGGCATTACTCTCCTTCTGTAAGCCTGAGACTTATCTTTTCACAGCTTTTGCACATAAATTGTAACCATGCCACTCTGAATAGACTTCCTTTTATACAGCTTAAGCAAGATTGTGAACCTTACAATTTTACTACATGTCCTTTAAGGAAACTGGAAGGAAATGTATGTATCTACCTCCAGTAAAGGCTTTATTAAACTATCAAACGATTATCTAGTAGGCAGCCTAGCCATACTTGTGTGTGAAGGACGCATCTGTTTTGTTAAATATTGAGGCTTTGAATTCCTGTAACAGTTATCCACCATGTTCTAAGGCTACGACGTCCCTCCCACCATCTGCCTTGCAGGCCACCCAATGTTAAGTTTAATAGTGAGATACAGGGCAACATTTGCATATGAGTTACCGCAGTCAAGACAATGACGGACTACAGTAAAGAACCTTAAAGTATACCATGCCCCTTTACAGAATGTACATTGTCACCTGTCAGGGTGTAGGTGGAGCCATATTTCATATATGTGGATGCAGGGGTACCTAAAAATCCACTTATCAAGTTTGTTTTCAAAACATTTGTTGCAGTGCGAATTGTCCTTACAGAATTTCTCTTACAGCCATGTTTTCAAATGTATTATTTGATAAACGCATGTATGATTTGTTTTATTGTTTCATACATGGGACCTGAAGTACTTGAAATTCCGAGTGTGAAACTCGTTTATTGCATTAATAAAATATTGGGATTTTCATTCAGACCCACCAGGTGTTGAATAAGTGCTTCCCCAAAGGACTTTGAAATGAAATTCCTCAGTAAAAACAAATACGCCATTAGAAATATGGAACCCTTTGTATACAAAAATCTAAATTCATGTTTTCTCCCAACCAGCTTTCACCGCCACTGCTCTAGTAAGGCAGGATACCACTGAAACAAAGCAAACGTAAAAGGGAAGAAAGGGCAGCAAACATAACCTGAGAGCGCACCACCAACAATAGAGAAATCTGAACTTGAACTCATTGCATTTTCTCATAAGGCAAGGAGTGGATTTAGGAGCGCCGCTCACCTTCTCAGGCATTCACTCGACTTTACAACTATGCGCCTTCATCCGACTGGATAAACTGTCCAGCAACTGGAGGACTCCATCTCACTTAAATTAATCACTATGGATGAACTACAATATACATTAAGTAGAGTTAGTTCACCATGTTCGCACTACTGTTCATTATGCCTTGTTCACACTCAATGTGTAGAGACCGTGTCAATAGTGCACAGGCGTGTTTCATTAAGGTAATACTAACGGAATATTTTCCTCTAGAGGTGCAAACACCACTGCAAGCACAACCAAACAATCCAGGAAAAGAGACTGAGGCACAACACAACTGAATAAGCGGGGGTCAAGTTCATGTATTGATGACATATCACGTTTAAGCAGGAAAATGGAAGACCAGACAAGTCAGTAGGCAGTTCTCTGTTGCCAAAGTTTTTTGGTATACTTATATAGTAAGGAAGATCAGACACATAAAATAGTAAAGGAAAGCACTTACTACTTGTTCCGCCACTGAACATTGGAATTGTTTCAAACACAATCTTGTGAAAAAGTAGTGCCACTGGTCTGTAATCCAGATTTTTCTGTAATAGATAGCTATAGTAAAAAACATAACGTCTTTGACTAGGGATGGTCACTCCCTAAAGAGAGAAGAAAGGAACAGCACAGGTCAATATTTTAAGACAATTCCACTGACATTATTCGTATACACTGATCAGACACATAGTTTTATTGTCAGATCTAATTTGCTAATAACATTTAAGTCCCACATAAGGAATTAAGATGCTGCTTACACTGAATAAAGTTATTACTTGACTTAAATTCACCTTTGTTAGAAAAGTTCAACTTGTATATCATGAATGAAACAAGCCGAAGACAAACTAGTCTTACAAAACTGGCAAAGTCAATTAAAAAGTAGCAGTACAGGAGGTGAGACCATGGGTTGATTAATCATCCAAAGGACAATACTGGTGCTTCAAAATGAATATTTAAAACAATGACCTTTAATTAATAAAATGTACACCACAAAATAAACTAGTTATGAGCTTTAGGAAAATAGGGTAACCAATTGAAATGTTATGTAACAACAACAAATCCCCGATGTAGAATTTTAATGCAATTAATTTAGTTCTCAAAATAAATCTGCACATTAGATACATTATAACCTACTAAAAAAGCAGCATGAGTCCCAATGTGCATACGCTTTCATTCTGCCACCTGGCCTCCTCCAAAGAACAGTCTGTTTCGCTTCCACTAACAGAATAAAGGTGGAGGCATCTTGTAGCATGGATAGATTATGACCTTCCCGGCCTCTGATTTATGGTCCAAGGACTTAGTCATAACAACAGGTGCACGGAGACACCTATATTAATAGCTCTACCTGGAGTATTGAAGAGGTGCCAAGACATCTGGTGTTTGGTCCAGGGCTTTCGTGCATAGGTAGATCATGAACGTGGAGGCTTTATTAGCACAGTAGTGAATGTGTTAAACTCATGCCATATTTGCAGCCAGTACTTTGACATGATGGCACTGGCATCAGCCGGTCTCAGAGGGACATCACTAGATAGTAATTTTCTTTTGGAGCATGTTTAGCCTCTATTTCCATGTGAGGGTGGGTTGCTTTACCCTTCATGGAACCATCATCCACACCAGACTGACTTGTTGAGGGGTCCAAGTGTTAAAGCTTTCTTAACTTCTGTAATAGCACTGTAGAAAGTGGTCAGGTACCTATTGCAGGGATCGCTGGTACCGAGTCTACACATCAGTGTCCATTTCTCCCCAAGCAAAGCATCTTGTACAGATCTGGAGGTCAGAACCACCGGTCCCATCCATCTCTACAGGCCCATCTGGAGATGTCAGGATTGAAACAGGCAGCTGGGTGAGAACTGATTCAGACAAAGGGACACGTGCACTAGGGCTGGTGAAAGCTGCAGTGGAGACAGCATATGCTGCATCTGCACTGGAGGATGAGTAATCAGGGCACTCACTAACCCTCAGATAAGCACTTAGTGCAACAAGGAGAAGTCCAAGCTGAGGATAAAGTGCAGCACATAGGAACAAACTGGGATTCGTGTCTGAGGGGAGCCTCAGTCATAGTTATGGGTGGGGTGAACACCGGTGGAAGATATTTCTAGGATATTTCACTGTATCCTGTTCTGCACAAGTTTTTGTTGTGCAGGGAGTTCTCTATCAAAGGGCTGTTTTTCTTACCTACTTTTCTTTGTAAGATGCTCCTCTGCCTATTCCCCGTTTTGGACTAGTGTGACACGATGAGCAGCAAACCATTGGGGGAAGACAGTGAGCTGCAACTCCGATGTTTTGGGGGGCCCAGCAGCCCGCCTCCCTCTTGTGCTGCCTCTTATTTATGAACCACTTTTTTTCTTTACAAAGGGGAGGGGGTTCCACCCTTACTCAACGCCCTCCACTTTTGGTCACCACACCAAGCTTCATACACCTTTCCCCACCTGCAACTGTGGCAGTTTTTTTGCCATACTGGAGTGCAGCTGGTGAATGTCTTGTGCTAAACAGCACACAGCAACAAGGTTCCATAATATGGAAGAAAATATACTTTACTTTTTTCTGCAGCTGGAGTTTACACTTACCGTGAGTGTTATTCTCGCTCTCAATGACCACCTGCACAGAGAGGATGTTGGACTATACCAACATGGACTGAAGGGGGTGGAGGGTGGCTCTAGAGATGAGCTGGTTTGTCAGGCTAGGGCTGACAGGATTATGATATTAGGAGCTGGGTGTGACTGCCTAGTGCACATGTCTGCGGGCACCAAAAGCGGGGAGGCTCAAGCAACCTCTGAGAACAATGTTTTTATGACAACTCACCCAGCTGAAGCATACAATGCAAGAGTGAATTGGGTCCTCTGCACACAACAAGAACTGTACATCAACTCTCCATGCAAAGAAGCAAGATAATCTTTGGTTGAAGAGCCCCCTGCTGTCAGAAGCCTCATGCAGTTTATACATTGAAATGTTTATCTGGACGAAACATTTTCAGTGGAAGAGAGTAGAAACTGGTCTTAAGGCTAAGTCATTCCATCTTTCCCAGAATTTTTCACAAAATTTGTACAGGACCAGCGCGGGAGACTCCAAAAGAGAACAGTGGGTCCTAGCAGGAATAGGTTGTTTTGGAGGTTGAGTGAGAAGGAGTAGTTTCTGTCCTGTAACTCCAGTTCTGTAGTAGGGGTATCTCTGTTATAGTCATAATCTAGTGAATAGTCCCGCCCATGTGCGTGGACCCCGGAGCAATCAAAAATAATCTCTTACAGTGTCAAAAAATGCAGAAAATGCATAGACACTTAAGAGAGAATTTAAAGACAGATAATGCAGCCAAAAAGGCTACACTGTCCAGTACTTCAACTAGAAATTCCACCATAAAATCCACAAAACAGCAAAGCCTGTACAGATTTCCCTTGCTTAACAGCAAAATCCCTCAGGAATGATAGAGAGAAGAACCTGGACAGACAAGCCCCATAGGCTGCCATTATGTGGCTTAATTAGGATACTGTGCCTTTAAGGAACCTTCCAGAACCTTCTCTCAGTATCCCAGAATGCATAGCAGGTCCAACTTAGCCTCAGTTCTTTTTGAAGGCGCAGAAAACGCCAGACCTGTAGCATTATGATCATGAACAACACTCCACCGGGGAGGCGGGAGGGCGCTTATGACTATAACAGAGATACCCCTACTACAGAACTGGAGTTACAGGACAGAAACTACTCCTTCTGTAGTAGGGGATCTCTGTGTATAGTCATAATCTAGTGAATAGAATGGCAAGCCCATCCCCACACCAAGCGGCGGTGGAGAATAAAATAACGCCACTACTGTGCGAACAGATTCCGCAGCGAAGCCTGCCCAACCTGAGCGTCTGCCCTGGCATCAGTGTCCAGGCAGTAATGCTTAGCAAAGGTATGGACCGACTTCCAAGTGGCCGCCTTGCAGATCTCTGCAATGGGAACATTACGGAGCATAGCTGTCGTAGCAGCCTTGCCCCTGGTGGAATGAGCCTTAGGCTTGCCCCCTAAGGTCTTATTAGCTTTGCAGTAACACAACTGAATGCAGGACACAATCCACCTAGAGATGGACTGTTTAGAGGTAGCAAGACCCGTCCTGACTGAGCCATAATTGATGAACAATTGGTCTGACCTACGAATATCTTTAGTCTTATCAAGATAAAACTTCAGCACCCTCCGCACATCCAGGGAATGTAAAGACCTTTCCGCCGGAGATGAAGGATTCTGAAAGAACGTAGGCAAAGTGATAGTCTGATTGATATGAAAATCAGAAACAACCTTGGGAAGAAACTTAGGGTGAGTACGCATAACAACTTTAGCATTATGAAATACAGTATAAGGTTCTTGGCAACACAATGCCTGAATCTCACTCACCCTGCGGGCCGATGTAATGGCCACGAGGAACGCCGCCTTCCAGGACAGGTGCTGCAACGAAGCCTTATGAATGGGTTCAAAAGGCTCCTTCATCAATCTGGACAGCACCACATTCAAGTCCCATGAAGGCGAAGGAAGCCTGACAGGAGGGAACACTTTCTTCAAGCCTTCCAAAAAATCTTTGATCACAGGGATCTGGAAGAAGGAAGTCTGTGAAGGGCCTTTCCTGTAGGCAGTCAAAGCAGCCAGATGAACCTTAATGGAATGGACATTAAGGCCCGACTGCGCCAGATGAAGCAGATATGGAAGGATGACATCTTCCTTGCATGACGTAGGGTCATAGTTCTTAGACTTGCACCAGATGCAAAACCTCTTCCACTTGTAAGCATAGGAAGTCCTAGTGGAAGGTCGCTTAGCCTCCTTCAGTATGCCCATACAATCCTCTGGGAGATTCAGATGGCCATATTGCACTATTTCAGGAGCCATGCCGCCAAACTCAAAGACGAAAGGTTGGGGTGCACCATCCGCCCCCCGAACTTCGTGAGAAGGTCCGGCCTGCACGGCAGCTTCATGTGAGGAAGGAGAGATCGGTGAAGCAGGTCCGTGAACCACCACTGTCTGGGCCATTCCGGGGCAATCAGAATCATTCTCGCCCTGGATTGAGACAGCTTGATGAGAACCGCCGGAATCAGGGGAATTGGTGGAAAAGCGTACAGAAAGCTGTTCGACCAGTTGATCCATAACGCGTTCCCCAGCGTCCCTGGCTGGTAGTACCTGGAGGCGAAGCCTCGGCATTTGCTGTTTTCGGCGGTGGCAAACAGATCTACGTCTGGAGTTCCCCACCTTGCGAAGACTTCTCCTAGTACTTCGTCGTTTATGACCCATTCGTGGTTTTCCTGCACGATTCTGCTCAGTTCGTCTGCCTGAACATTCTGCACACCTGGCAGATGGGTGGCCGTTATCGACAGTCCTCGAGCCAGAAGCCCGTGCCAGATCGCCTGCGCCTCCTGCGACAGAGTGCGCGATCTCGAGCCCCCCTGCTTGTTGAGGTAATACATCGTTGTCGTGTTGTCCGTCTGAACAAGCAGAGAGTTGGTCTGAAAGGACGGATGAAAGGCCTTCAGTGCCAAGTGAACAGCTCTCAGTTCCAGGAAATTGATGTGGTACGTGGACTCCGTCGGGGACCACGTCCCTTGAATTTGCAGGTCTCCGGAATGCGCCCCCCAACCTTGGAGAGACGCATCCGTCACGATGGTCTGTGTGGGAATGTCCTTGTGGAAGGGAACGCCTCTGAGGAGATTCTCCTTCGAGCACCACCACTTCAGAGACTGAAGAGCATGTAGAGACAGTCGTATCCTGTCGTCCCAAGAACCTCTCCTCTGGTCCCACTGATCCTCCAAGCACTCCTGCAGAGGTCTCATCTGTAGCCGTGCGTGAGGAGTGAGAAAGATGCAAGAGGCCATCGATCCCAGTAGAGAAGACACCGTCCTCACAGTCGTAGACGGAGTTTTCATGAGAGCCTGAGCCTTCCGAACGAGTGATAAACGTCGCTCTTCCGAAGGAGACACGCTTGCTGACAGCGTATTGATGGAGGCCCCCAAGTACTGGATGCACTGTACCGGAATCGGGACCGACTTGGACATGTTGATGTGCAACCCCAGCTTGTTCAAGAGAACGCACGTCTTCTGGAAGTGTGCTTGAGCTTCCGAGAAGGAGGAGGCTTTGATCAACCAATCGTCCAGGTACGGGTAGACAAACACCTTGTTCTTCCTCAGGTGTGCCGCTACCACTGCCATACATTTTGAGAATGTCCTGGGTGCAGACTTCAGTCCGAAGGGTAGCACCGTGTATTGATAATGATTGGTGCCGACTTGAAAGCGCAGAAATTTCCTGTGTTTGCATGCAATGGGCACGTGGAAGTATGCGTCCTGTAGATCTATGGCACACATCCAGTCTCCTCGTTGCAGCTGAGGGTAGATCTGATGCAACGACAGCATGCGAAACTTTTCTCTGCGAATCCACTTGTTTGCCTGCCGCAAATCCAGAATGGGCCTGAACTCGTTTCTGTCCTTCTTGCGGACAAGAAAGAACCAAGAGTACAGACCTCTTCCTCTTTAAGACAGAGGTACGTCTTCGATCGCCCTTTTCCTTAGCAGAACGTCCGCCTCCGTCTGAAGCTCGCGCAGTTGATACTGCGAGCTGACGGGAGGAATCGATGGAGGAGGGCTGGTGAAACGTAGACTGTATCCATTGCAAACAATATTCAGCACCCACTTGTCCTGAGTAATTTTTCTCCACTCTGCCAGAAAAAATTGAACGCTTCCCCCCACCGGAGCGGGTAACGGACGAGGGGGAAGTAACAGCTCAGGGACGGGACCCGGCCGGGCCCTTGGTCGCGGTAGAGGACTGTTGACGACCTCTACCACCCTGTCGCTTCTGGAAGGGCCGCCTGTACTGCTGCTGCTGCTGCTGCTGTTGATGTTGTCCAGCAGACTGCCCCCTTCCACGACCCTGTGACCCAAACCGACGTTGGTACTGTCGGAAGGGTTTCTTTTCCTTGGGCTTCTCCAAGCCCACTGCCGTCAGGGTCTCCGCTTCGGCCTTCATCCTGGCCATCTCATCATCCGCGTGTTTCCCGAAGAGGGTATCTCCGGAAAACGGGAGATTCGCCACGCGTTGCTGTGCTTCCGGTTTCAATGACGTCAACCTGAGCCAAGCGTGGCGTCTCTGGTGAATCCCGTGGCAATATCCGTGCGCGGACAGCAATGATATGTCCGCTGCGGCGCCGATGGCCTGATTAGAGACCAGCATCCCCTCCTTGACGATCTCCACAAAGTCCTCCTTGCGGTCTCGAGGGACAATGTCTGAGAACTGCTCCATCGAGTCCCACAGGGACCGGTCGTAACGTCCCAGCAAAGCCGAGTCACTGGCGGCCTTCATGGACGAGGCGGACGTCCCACACGCCTTACGACCAGCAGAATCGATCCAACGGCTCTCCTTGTCCGGAGGCACCGTGGACGCAGGGGAGGTGGCATGAAGCTTCCGTGCAGCAGTCACGATGACCGAATCCGGTACCGGGTCCTTCCTCAAGAAGGCTGGGTCTGAGTCCGGAGCCCTGTACTTTTTTAGGATCCTGGAAGGTACAGACTTCACCGTTGCCGGCGTCAGGAATAGCTGTTCGGCGGGCTCAAGGAGCCCCGGCACCAGAGGTAACAGGGGGCGAGACAAGTGCCTTTTGTGTAATGTCTCAAATATCACCGAGGTAGAAGCCGTAGGTGCTTCAACCTCAATGCCCAACTTCGCCGCTCCACGCAGGAGAACCTCCTGAAATGTGCTTATATCGTCTATCAGAGACACCCTAGTCTCCGGCGAATCGGACAGCGTGGGCGAGTAGGAACGGGTCCCAGATGGAGAACGTGACCTGGACCGACGTCTCTTGTGATGACGCCTGGATCGTGAGGAAGATCCATGGCCACTCCTTGATCTGTCCCGTCTCCCCGAGCGAGACCTCGACCTCTTGGGCCTCGGACGCTCCTTCGGCCTCCCAGGGTCAGGAGTCCTAGGCTTCTTAGGAGTCTTCTTCGGAGGCGTCGGAAACTTGGGCATCGACACCGCCCTCGGTGGGACCGGGGGTGGAGGAGCAACCGGACGCGGGGTCTGCGGAGCCGGCTTCGGAGGTGGGGTAGGGGCCTTCGGAGGCGGACCCTTCGGCACAGCAGGCCGCGAAGGAGGTGTAGAAGGCTTCATCGGAGTATCCACCCCGGAATGCGCCGTTCCCGGCGAGCCACCATCTCTTCCGGAGCGTGGGGAGCCCCCCACAGTCCTGGGCCTGTCCTTAGGACCTCCAGACGTTGAAGACCGGTGCCCAGACGACGACCGATGTCCCCTCGACGTCGAACGGTCCTTCGGCGTCGACCGAATCACACTTCTCGACGTCGAACCGTGTCTCCGTCTCGACGTCGACCCCGACCAGATCGACGAGCCACGAAACCTCGACGACGGGCGATGGTGCCTCGACGGCGACCTCGACCTCTTCGCCGGCCTCGACGTCGACTTCTTGGATCGCTTCGACGTCGACCCTTTGGACCTTCTCGACGTCGACCTCTCTGACCTCCTCGACGTCGATCTCCTTGACCGTCTCGACGTCGGTCTTTTGGAATGCTTCGACGTCGACCTCTTCGGCGCCGGAGACGCCTTCCGTCTCGACGGCGACCTCGACGACGAGGATCCCCTCGACGACGATGTCCTCGACGGCGAACGGCGGTGTCGCCTCGACGGCGAGCGCCGACGCCGGGCCCTCCGATGTCGACCACTCGACGCCGACAGCGACGACGAGGATATCGACACCGGCTTCGACGGCGGCCGGAACACGTTCCTCGACGTCGACGGGCGACGTTTTCTCGACCCAGAGCCCTGGGGAGACCTGGAACTGGCCGTTGACCGTCCCCTCGACGTCGTGGTCAGCGCAACTGACCCAGACGGAGATCTTGGGCGAGGGCTGGTCTTCCTGCCCCTGGGGAGCCCCCCAGAGGCCTCAGCATGGGTAGAAGGAGCCCCTCCTGACCCACCTCGTGCCTTCAACTTTCTCTCCTCAAGTCCCTGAAGCCTGATCTTCTTCCTCTCCTTCAGGGTCCTTCCAGAGAAGCTTCTGCAGATCACACACTCCTCAGGAATGTGGGAAGAGGGAAGGCAGAGAATACAGACCTCATGGGAGTCTGACCTGGCCTTCTTTCTTGAGCACTCAGGGCATTTGTCGAATAATGCAGGCATTATGGACAATAAAAGAGTGCAGAAACACAGAAAGAAAGTCACCAAAGTACTTTAAAAGTACCAAAATCGAAATTAGTGTAAAACACTAACAAAAACCCTTGAAAAGGGAGAGCTCAATGCTCCAGGGTCCTGCTTGCAGGAGCCGGAAAAAAGAACTGAGGCTAAGTTGGACCTGCTATGCATTCTGGGATACTGAGAGAAGGTTCTGGAAGGTTCCTTAAAGGCACAGTATCCTAATTAAGCCACATAATGGCAGCCTATGGGGCTTGTCTGTCCAGGTTCTTCTCTCGATCATTCCTGAGGGATTTAGCTGTTAAGCAAGGGAAATCTGTACAGGCTTTGCTGTTTTGTGGATTTTATGGTGGAATTTCTAGTTGAAGTACTGGACAGTGTAGCCTTTTTGGCTGCATTATCTGTCTTTAAATTCTCTCTTAAGTGTCTATGCATTTTCTGCATTTTTTGACACTGTAAGAGATTATTTTTGATTGCTCCGGGGTCCACGCACATGGGCGGGACTATTCACTAGATTATGACTATACACAGAGATCCCCTACTACAGAATGCCTTGAAACCCTTTCAGGAGAAAGCACTCAGTACGATTCCCATTGGTGAGTGACCCACCTCCTGAAACGTATTACTCATAGAATCAAATGTCGCCTGGGGAATCAGCTTATCCCCTATTCTGTATTCAAGCCAGGATGTATAAGGGACACTGTCCTGATGGAAGCACATGGCAGAGCTGTGCACCTAATGACTGTTCCCAAGCTGCAGTTGCACAAGTCAGATTTTGCAATAGATCAGTTCCCTGCTGGAGCAATGTGAAAAAAGCTTTCAAAGGGAGAACATGTCCTGAGAAAGAAGAAATAAGGATCAAGAAGTTTTGGGCTAGAAAAGCTCTGAATGAAAAGCTTTAGAAGCAAATCGGGTCCTGCCACTAGACAGAATAACCACAAGTTGGGAATAGGAAAGAGTGTTTAAATCCAACATTTCAGATGCAAAGTTGCTGAAATTAAGATATCCATAGAAATACTCAACTTTGCAGTCGAATGGGTTGCTGAATTTATGGTGCAACCCATCTCTAAGTAAATAAAAAAAAACACAACTTAAAGAGTGACCGGAAGTGTTTTAAATGATAGGTGAAACTAGGTGACAAATCAAAAGTATTCAGTCTTCGGGCCATCACATTCAAGCAACGTTTCGCAACTCAGTCATTACTGGCTTATATAAAACTATCCAAGCATCACACATACTTCCAAAGATGTTGAAGATATCGGTTGTTGGCCATGTACTAGTTATCACATTGTGCTGCTCAATATGGATTGAAGAGCAGGGACTGCATATATCCCAGAATGTGCATTGCTGGCTTTGAATAACGGTAGTCTAAATTCTCTAGGTGGTGTGTTGTAAAAGGAATTCATCCAGAGGAATATGGGGTTGCGCAGACAGGTTACTGCCAGGATTGCTTTTTCTGGAGGATCACTCAAACATGAGGCAGAGTTCAATATCTTTCTCAACGACTTGCTTTCAACTACAGCTGATTTGCGCTTTCCAAACAAGCATGTTGGAGGAGATGACAAACTTCGATTTCATGCAATCACGACACAACCTTCTGTATGTTTTAGATAATAAAGATTGCACATTTAGGACACTTCACTTGCGTTACCTAAATTCTTTGAGATGGAACCTGTTCATTGTAGGACACCTATAAAGTTCTCAAGACAAAGGTGAAAGCCTAGTCTGCTCGTAAACAGGAGTGAAGCAATCAAGTAATAAAGGTCAATTTCCTGAAAACGATATGACCTAAAGACTCCTGAATCTTGTTCTCATTGCCAACAACTCACTACAAATTTCCCCAAAAGTACCAATGAGGCTCAAAGGAGTTTTAGGATAGGCTAATAAAAAGGGTATTTATAGAATTAAAACAACCTATGTAAACGATTTAAGGAACTAGTATGAAGGAAGAAAATATGAATATCTATTCAACTGACTTCCAGCTTCCTTCCCTCTTGCTACAGAAGTAAAGATGTTATCAGGCAATGAATTTCTAAGAATGTTAAAACTAGACTATGTTAAAGCTAGATAACCAGGAGCAAATATATTAAAGCATTTTATTGCATACTGCAACAGAACATGCATCATGTTATCACACTGCAGGATGTCAGCCATTCCTCTGTTTTCACCTTACCCTACTTCTGTCATGTCTACCCAGAGCCAAGGGATGTAGTGAAAAGTGAGAGGGAACACCATCTTACACAAGTTTCAAGACCTACAGCGGAATTGATGGAATGGCAGATGGTGATCCACCAACTCCCACATGTTCATTGGTTCTCCACTGACTCGAAGTTAGCTGTAGGGACTATGACTTACCTTCAGAGTAAAAAAAGCCGGAAAGCACCTGTAGAGCCCTATGCCTGCTTGCAGAAAGACATGTGAGTAAATAAGCTTATGAAAGGGTTTCTGCAGCTTGATGCCTCGGTGAATAGAACTATAGCGGGCTGTATGGGCTTACTTCGTGCCTTACGCAAGACCTTACCGCTCCTTCCTGAGGAGGTAAGGGCAGAAGTAGTGCGCAGTTCTATTCTTAGTCGATTAGATTACGGCAATGCACTACTTTTGGGAGCCCCAAAAACACTGATCCTAAAGCTGCAGAGGGTTCAAAATATGGCAGCTAAACTGGCCCTATCCCGCACTCGTTCTGCCTCTTCTTCGGGTGCTTTAGCAGACCTTCACTGGTTGCCCATTCAAGAGAGAATCTGTTTCAAGGCTCTCTGCCTTGTCTTCAAGGCTTTGCATGGACAGGGACCGACCTCGCTTCAAAACCTCTTCTCTTGGTATTGCGCTGCCAGACCTTTAAGATCTGCCTCTGCGTTCCTAGTCACAGTTCCTAGGGTCAATAGAGTGAGGATGGGCGGCCGTGCGTTTAGTTTCGCGGCTGCCACACGCTGGAACACTCTTCCGCTGGCGCTGAGGTGCACACAGGATTTTATCCCTTTTAAAAAGAACCTCAAAACTTTTCTGTTCCCTAAACTTAGGTAGTGACAGTTCGCCAGCAGGATAGTTGCAGTCTCAGCGCCAGGATACCCTTGGGGTGGCAGTTGCGCTTAATAAGTGAATAAATAAATAAATAATAAGTGAATAAATAAATAGCAGGCGATTAATAAAATACAACAGATAGGTGGTAGAAAGTCAGCTATTCATATTATGAATTTATAGTGGTGCGGAGAGGGAGTGAGGAAGGGCTTTTATGACTGGGAGTGGGGTTGGACAGTGAGTAAGTCACCTTTGCTTGTGCTTTTTTCCTTCACTTTTTCTGCATCTAAATGGAGGTCCACAGAGAAGAACTAGATTAAGGCATAAAAGTCAGCAGGCACAAGAACAAAATAAAAATGTAGTATTTTAATACAGTGGAACCTTATAAAATCAACACAGTCTCAGTAGGGGAAGGGGACGACACAGAGGAAAGATGTAGTATCCACCAGAAACAGTGTAACCAAAGGTCAGAGCCAGGATACTCTTCTGGATTAGTTGTGTGCAATATAAATACACACAGCAGAACATAACTTGTTCTTCTGGTGCAAAATTCTTCCTACAGGTTCCTCACCTTATAAACTAGTCCCAGAGAATTACCCATTGGCCATGCCAATCAAACTAATAAATCTCACAGAACCAGCCAGGTACAGTAGCATAGCCAAAGCATTAGCAGACAAGCAATAGCTTTTGAAGAATGAGTAAATGAAGCCCAGGGTATTGAAAATGTCCGCCACCAAAACACCACAGGACAAAGATATGGGAACTGTTATGGCCCTAGCTAAATGTGCCTCAATATCTTCAGCAGATTTCGTCTTCACCAGTTAAAGAAATCAAGGTATTGGTTGAGGTGAGGAAGCCTCAGTCAAAAAACCACAATCCTAGTCAGAGCGAACCACAAAAGACGCTATATGAACTCGGGATTCACCCTCTGGCTGCTTGGCACAAAACAGGCCTTATTTAGAGTCAAATTGTGAAGTATTTATGCAGCATACAGACAGTAATAAAACAAAAACACAATACAAGAAAAATCCCAAACCCTTAAAAGAAAAAAAGATAATTTCAATAAATACAATAAGAGCATAATGATAAAATCCAGTCAGTAAAACCAAAGATTTGAATGAAGAAGTGCGCCTAAAGAACAAGTTATTAACCTTCGGCAATGATTTATCTGTAAGAGACATAGGTTAGTAATAGATTCCTTACCTTAGAAATTACCCCCAGACGTCGACTGGATCCAGAGAATTTTTTCTTAGCAACACCCCCTGCGTGCCGGTAGGTGGTGTTGGTCGGCTCCATGTCCATCGTCGGCATCGCTGGGATGACGTTGTGGTGCCTATTTAGACGTCGCACACCTGCGCGCCAACGTCAGTTCTGACATGATTTTCCGCACAAGAATCGCAGAGCCATGAAAGACACTGACCAATTGTGTGCTGTAAGGGAGTCCATATCCCTAGAAGTCAGTTTGCAGAGCGGGGATGATGGGTGGGGCGGTAATTAATCTATAACTAACCTATGTCTCTTACAGTTACATCGTTACCGAAGACAGTTGGTTATATATTCCTTACGTTAGAATAGATACCCCAGCAATAACAACCCCGGAAGAGGATCTGCAAACCAAGTTCACACCAGAAAGTCCTGGAGGACAGAAATGGGCAAAATAGCCGTCCCACCGGACTAGGTTGTTTAGACAGTAATGTCTGGTAAACATGTGCATAGATGCCCATTTTGCTGCCTTAGGGAGGTCAGGGAGCAGGACTACACATACCAATGCAGCAGTTGCTACAGCAGAGCTTGTGTAATGAGCATGCAGCCCCACTGGAGGTTCCTTTTTCGCTAAAGCATAACTTTAATACAAACAAAAACCAAATCGCGAGATGGTACGCTTTGGACAGCCCGACCTTTCTTGGCACCCACATAGCCAACATAGAGTTGATCATCCACCCAGAAATCCTTTGTGCGGTCAAGGTAAAAGGACAGCGCACGTTTAGAATCCAGACGGTGGAGTCTCCTCCTCCTCCTCCTCCTCGGAAGGGTATGGAGGCAGGAAAAAATTGGGCAAAGTGATAGTTTGTCCTATGTGAAAAGGTGTAACCACTTTAGGAAGGAAAAAGGGTCTCGTCCTAAGCCCCACTTTGGCCGGATGCAAAGAGATGAACGGGGGCTTAGAAGAAAGAGCCTGAAGCTTACTCACCCTGCGAGCAGAGGTGGTGGCAACAAGGAAAGCAGTCTTCAGGGTGAGGAACCCAAGAGGACAGTTGTGAAGAGGCTTGAAGGGAGCAAAAATAAGATAAGGTAAAATGAGATTCAAGTCCCACTGAGGCATTATGAAAGCAGATGGGGAAAAGATTAATAATGCCCTTAAATATTCTGTTTACAATAGGGGATTTGAATAAAGAGGGCTCCTCTAGTAGCCGAAAAAAAGCAGAAATAGCTGCAAGAGTACCCAGAGCAGAGCTCTACTGGGCTAAAGAAAGTATATACAGAAGGACCTCTGAAACAGGGTCAGAGAGGGGATCCACAACCTTTGCTGTGCACCATGCAACAAAATTATTCCATCGACAGGCGTATACCGTTTAAGTGGAGGGACGCCTGGCAGCCAAGATGACGTTACAGACTTCGGGTGGATGGTCAAAAAGCAGTCAACAGTCGCCGTTCAATCTCCACGAAAGGAGCTGGAGCCTGGACAGGTTTGGGTGGAGGACCGTCCCCGGTTGCTGCCACAGAACATCCTCACGAAGGTGGGGCGTGGGGGGGTCTGATCAGAAGATCAATGGCCATCCTCAGGAGCTCGGGGTACCAGACTCTTTGTACCCAGACCAGAGCCACAAGAATGACTTGGGCCCAGTCGAGCCTGATCTTCAGCAATCAGGGCAGAAGTGGTATAAGCGGAAAGGCGCACAGGAGGCCGCAACGAAAAGCGTTGCCGAGTGAGTGCCACCTTGGAAACTCCAACGCGCAAAACTGCTGACATTGGGTGTACTCTTTGGTGGCAAACCGATCTAGCCAAGGCTCTCCCCACCGCTGAAAAAGACCTTCCACCACCTCCGAGTCTAGACTCCATCAGTGAGCTACAGATACCGATGGCTGAGTTTGTCCACCCTGGCATTCAGAGAACCTGCCAGGGGTTGAACCTCGAAGCAACCATATTTCCCACCGGGATTTGGCTTTCCAACAGGACCCCAGCCTTTTGAATGCAGGGGGAGGGGACGAGGCAAACAAAAACCACGAAGAGGCCCCAGGGTACACTGGGAGGATCCCGTGGAAGAAACCACAGGGGCTGTGACAAGGAGCAGAGGCAGGGGCAATGTCCCATCGACGAGCCGGACATAACAAACATTGTTAACTTAAGCAAGCATCAACTCTCTAACAATGAAGAATCCATCCTACAAAAAGGTTTGGGGTTTGTTCCCACCCCGCAGAACGACCCATTTATTCTTCATGCTGAGCTTGCCCAGTTTTTCCGGAAAATCAAACTTAGGGCCTTCTTTGGAGACTCAGATACCAACACATCTGAAGGAGATGGACATACCAGCCTTAGAAATAAATATTCTTTTTCACCCCCAACTCAGAGCATACCATGTAATGTCTTAGCATTTGAACAAGCAGTTCTTACTGAGATTGAAACTATCAACTTCTATGACATGAAAGGGTTCCAAAATATCAACAGAGGAGAGAGAGTGGCCTTACAAGACTTAAAACGAAACCAAGGGATCATAATAAAACCCGCGGATAAAGGCGGAGCAACGGTCATACTAGATGTCATCATGTATCAAGATGACTGTTTGAGGCTACTCGCTGATAACAATAGTTGTGAAATCCATCAGGGAGACCCCACCAATATCCTCCTAAACAGGATCAAGACCATTGTACATGAAGCTCTAGCAAACGACTGGATAACAAGGAATGAGGCAGATTTCCTCATCAATGACTACCCCAGGACGCCGAGGTTCTATGTCCTGCCGAAAATACATAAAAATGTATTTCCACCTCCTGGCCGACCTATAGGGTCGGGCATAAACTCGGTACTAGAACCTCTCTCGCAGTTCTGCGATTGGTTTTTGAAACCGATAGTTCAAACGTCGAGGTCATATCTACGAGACACCAAAGATGTCCTCTGTCATCTTCGAGATATCGATGTCAACCAGGAGGAAGACATCTTTATCACTATGGACATTGAGGCGCTCTATACGAGCATCCCACAGAGACGAACATTGGAAGTGGTTGAACATATACTTCTCGACCAAGAATGGAACTATATCACACCACAACATTTTGTAATGCATTGTGCAGAGATTGCCTTAACGGAGAATTTCTTTGAATTCAACAACATCATATACCATCAGATACAAGGCACGTTGATGGGGAGCACCTTTGCTCCCAGTCTGGCGTGCCTGTATGTCCGGCAATTTGAGGAGGACAACATCTTCAATGACACCCAATCCCTTTTCTATGAATCTGAAAACATGGAAGAGATTCATAGATGATGTCTTCATAGTTTGGAAAGGCACCACAGAGGAAGCACTCTTGTTTGTGGATTGGGTGAATGGAATTGACCGGCACTTGAGATTTACCCACAAGATCGAAGAAAAACATGCCATATTCCAAGACTTGATTGATCCAAATTTAATTCTCAAACAAGAAACAATTAATTATCTTGTGAAACAGAACTTAAACATGAAAGAATTACATATAAAATGTATCCATATATATATGAGCAAACATCAAGGAAAACACAACAACCGACAGTCTATCTACAAATTATCACACTTCTCACTTTTTGTGAGATGCCCCTAGTACTGCTAGGCAATCCACATAAACTTGGTTACTTTCTAGAAGTGCTCTTTATTTGTGATATATGCCTTGATGTTCCAGCCATGTCCAAAGGCGAAGAGCCTCTTGACATAGGGCCCACAACCCACCCGCCCTGTTTGTTGCTGTACCACATGACGGTGGTGTTGTCGGTGGACACTTGCACTACCTTACGCGTGAGGGAGGGAAGGAATGCTTTCAGTGCCAAGCAGATCGCCCGGAGCTCCAACAGGTTTATATGGCGCCCGGTTTCAGACGGAGACCACCCTCCTCTCACCTTCGCCTCTCCTAGATAGCCATCGGCCACCACCGTGAGTTCTGGTTGGGGGAAGGGAGGGGTATCGGTCTCTGACCCAATCCTGGTCCGTTAACCACCACTGCAGTTGTGTGCAGTTCCTGTAAACTCATACCTACTTAATACCATTTTAAGGTCAGCTGGGCCAGCCCACTGCAAAATGCCCATATGATCATGGAAAGTCAAACTTTGTAATTGCTTAAATCCATCTTTCTGGCTTGAGAAGTAGCAGAGATACACACTTTCCAGAAAATACATTTCTGTGTGATCAATGTGATATAAGAAATATTGACTTCAAAATGCACTGAAAGTAAAAAAAAAAAACTAAAAAAAACATTTAACCATTTCTGAACGGTGGTGTGAGCCCGGATTATAGAGTAGGAAGGAAAAGGTTACTTAACCTGTTATCCTCTGTTAGTAGCATTTAGTGCTGTAGATTTACATGCTCTGCATACTTCTGTAATTTAGAGCTGGGCTTGGATATGTACAACTTCTTTTTCTTCAGTCGTCTTGAGTCACACGGTGTTGGGACTTCCATTACTGGTATTGTGGATGATCATCAGCTCCATGGTTAGATTGTTTTTCAGCACCGCAGTTGAGGATAGAGATGGGATGGATAAAATATGAACATGCAAAAGTGTTCATGAGAGGTAAGGAAAGTAGAAGACATGTATAAACATCTAAAATATATGGCATATATGCACACATCTGGGGAAGAGGGTGGGTGCATGTGAATCTACACCACTACATGCCACAAACAGATGCTTACAGGGTGAGTAGCATTTTCCATTCATGGAATGTGTAGCTGTAGATATACATGCTCTGGACATACCATAAAGTAGTTGTCCCCTAAAATGATGCATTGTCATAGAATGTTGCAGAAGATTGAAAAAGTGTACACAGTACAGCCGGACCCACTTGTGCCTGCTGACAAGCTAGGACATCCACAAAGTTGTGTTTAATGAGTTTGTGTGGTGTGGACCAGGTAGCTGCCTTACATTTATCAGCTTGTTGGAAGTTTCCCAGAAATCCACAGAAGAGGCCTTCTTTCTGAAACAGCCAGAACTTTGATGCGGCAAAGTATAGGTGACAAACAGCTGCTGCATGGTGCGAAAAGGCCCTCATTTACTACATCAATATGAAAAATCATATTGATGTAGTACATGAGGGCCCTCCTAACATTTAGCTAGTGAAGAGTTCTCTCCGCTACAGAATCTGGGTGCGGAAAGAACACCACATTGATAGTGAAGTCAAGATCTTGGAAGAGATCTAAAGTGATCTGAATGTGGGCAAGATTTTGTTCCATGCTCACACTCTATCAGCAAGTCGTTGATACATGGAAATACGTGGACGACATCCACCTGAGATGAACAGCTACCACTGCAAGGCATTTGGTAAAGACCCTGGGAGCTTATAGCTATCCTGAAGTGCAGAAGTTTGAATTGAAAGTGCTGTCCACTTACCAAAAACCTAAGGTAGCAGCGATGGCAGGAATGATTGGGAAGTGGAAATAGGCATCCTTCAGGTCAAGGGCAGGCATGAAGTTGTCTTGCTGCAGCAGTGGGATTACATCCTGAAGCTGGACCATTTGGAAGTTCTCCGACAGGATGTACTTGCTTAGGGACATGAGACAGAGGAGGAGTCTGAGTGATCCATCTTTCTTAAGGCTGAAAAAGTACAAGAATTATACCCCTTAGCCATGGTGGTGTGGCAAAACAGGCTCCATAGCCCCTTTGAGCAGTATCACATTTACTTCCCCCTGGATGAGGTGCTGGTGGCCGCTCAGACGGGAATATCTGCAGGGGGGAGGGGGGGGGGATGATGGTGTTAGAGATGTTCTGACCCTCAACCAGAAGTTCCTGAACGCTCTGCCTATATTTTTGTGTGAGATATTGAATGCGTTTTCTCATCTCATCCCACTGAGCTTGGTCGTAACTCGAGAGAAGGTCGACAAAGCTGGCGATTAGCCAATGGGTGGCAGACTGTGTGGCTATTCCTCTACCCGCGGAATCCATTTTCTTGCTTTTCTTATCTGGGAGTAGGGCATCCCCAGTAGCTAGTAGATTCACTCATTTACAGGCGGTGGGCACATTTGAGCTGCCAAATATAAGTGAGATCTGAGGAGGAGGCCTTGTCCTTTTCATCAACCCTCTGGGTGGCTTTAAACACCTCATGGTGGGTTTTAACATGCCCTTGAGCATTGGAAGGTACTGGGTTAAACGCTGCATGTGTGAAAGTGTCTCCACTAAGAAGTAATCCTCTTCAGTGATGGTATCCAAGTCCACTTTGTGGAAGGTGGCTCTCCTGCAAATAGCCTTGTAATACGCTGTAGTATAGTTGTTGTCTGTAGGGACGACGCCAATATCATCCCAACGATTATACAGGGGCTCTGGGTTGAATGGGGCATTATATGGGTCCCGCAGGACATATTGGGCTACCCTACCCAAATGAGGAATGCTAGGACCCCCATCGAAGCTGGTGGAGGTGGCTCTTGTGTGAAGGAGGGATAGGTGCTTTAGGAAGAAGAGGAGGAGTAGTAAGAAGAGGTGGTTGAAAGGCAGAGGGCTGGTAACCCCAACTCAATGGTTCTTGTGCTTGGAAGGGGGTGGAGGCTCCAATGCAAGCTGCTTCTTGAAGGTAGTTTCCTTTTGTGAGGAAGAGTGCTTTGCACTTTCAGTGGTGGTTTTGCAATGATCTCACCTTTTTGAGAGTGAATGAAAAGTCTCCTTTGTCTCCTGCCCAACTTCACCTGGAGGTACTGTAAAATTGAAGGCTCGAGGTCATCAAAGCCCGTAGAAAATGGAGTCTAGGAGAGGAGAGTCAGCACAGGGTAGTTTTCGAAGGTGATCGCCATGTCTGTTTCGACTCCGAAGTCAGTCTTGTCGCCAAAAGGTGTTTTGGCTTCAAATGGTTCGATTGCATCGTCGCAGAGATACTGGACGGCAGAGGGCGCAGGAAAGTAAGGCAGGGTCTTGTGCTACAGTCTCGGCAGCAGAGACGTAGCCGATTCTGAAGCCTTATGTTGGTGCCCGCAATGGCTGGGATGTACTGGTGGCCCGGAAGGCTGTGGAGCTGGTGGTGGACTCGATGCCCAGCCACCTGAAAGGCGGTGGTCGGCCGGTTGGTGTGAACGATAAGGGACGGTGCTCACGGTCGGTGTCTTCTGCCATAGTCCCATGAAGGCGACTGGTCATAGCCTTGGAGTCTGAAGGAGAGCTTGGGTCACGACTGAATCAAGATGGTTGCCCTGCAGACAGACACCTGCTTCCTCGTCGACGTCTGCACTGAAGATATTAGGAGTGAAGTCATCTTACCACTGCGCTATCTTGCTCTGAGCAAGCATTTGGCTGCATCGGTATCCAAGGATCTTCTTCTAACAATGAAACTGATGATCAGGCACAATACTAGTCCTAGGAGGAGTGTCAACATCTCGTGATTCTAAAGACTTCTTTGAAGAAAAACAAGTTGCACATGTCCAAGCCCAACACTCGATGCCAGGAGTATGCAGAGAAGGTGCATCTCCGCCTACACATGCTATGAACATATTGTTTATACCTGAATATCATAGCAAACATATAAGATAAAAATACATGCAGGTCTGTATGGAATTTGCACATCCAACTCCAAATATATATATTCTGACGCTATATGGAAACTTAAGATAAGTAGATTTGAACTTAAGAACTATAGTTCCATATATGCCCTCTCCTTTGGATATTTTGAACCTCAATATTTTAGCTACGTTAATATAGTATCACAATATTGCCTACTCGATATTTCAGACTACAACCTAACAAGTGAGATTGCCAAGTATGAGATATTAAGGACTTATGTTTGGCAACAAAGCAAGAACAATAACAACTCAAGGGAAAGACAAGTTAAGGCACATGCTGCAACATAGTATAGTGCAATACTTTAATGCTCAAGACAAGACTCCAACTCCTTGTCAAGGTTTGCCAGCTTCTTGCTAGAACAGGGGTCTCAAGGGACATTAAAAACATTTTCAACACACGGAGCAGTCATCTCAGCATTAGCTATAGTAGTACTCAGATTTTTGGCTAAAGCCATTCAATAAATAACATTACCATCTCCATGGCAAACATCTTTAATACAGAAATAACCATAACAAACCTTTTTATCTCTGGTCCGTACTTCTCCATAGAAATCTAGTGCATCCTGTGGTTGTAAAAATTTCTTTCGATGTAGCAAATATGCACATATCATAACACCTGTTCTTCCCTTTCCAGCTTTACAGTGAATTGCCGCAACATGATTGTCATTTTCACTTAACCACTGATCAAGGTCTTCGCAAAAAGGTTTGATAAGCTCTAGCTGTGGTGGGTTGTGGTCTTCAAAAGGATACTGTGCAACTAAATGATAAATAGGTGATAAAGGTTTAGTACAAAACAATTCACAATTTCAACGTATTTTTTTTTTTAAGTGAAATGGTTACTTTACAGTGAAAACACAAAGCGTTTGTCACATTTTTGGCAGCAATAAAAAAGAAAGTGACTGGGCATGCTAATTTATGAACAAGGTACTTTGCACAAAAGATAAGAAACTGAAAATACTTAAAAAATCAAACATCCTTGTTTTATCATACACCAAAGAATGTTGCGAGCACACTGGCATGGATTAATTTTGTTCCTAATCGAATATTAGATCCTGGCTGCGTTTTCCAACCCCGGGAATATTATAGTAAAAAAAGCAATTCGTTTGGACTCTCCTAAAATACAAAAGTTTGCGCACGCTTCAACACACAGAACACGTACTGCACTGACAGGAGCACTACAAGCTTCAGATCACACAGATCAGCACAAGCAACAGCAAGCTACCCTCAGTACAGCAGACTGAAAAAAGAGAGACACAGCCTCCATGATTCAGTTACAAAAGACTTCACTATTAGTCCACGGACTAACTAAAAGCTCAAAGGTTCTCAGTGGGCCATGGGACGAAGACTTCACTCCACTGCCTGGGGTGTTCGAATTTCGTCCTGGACAGGACAGCTTTTATCTCTCCATTCCAGGGAATCAATAGCCGAGAGGGAAAATCTCTCAAAAGTGCACTCTCGGTGAGGCACTTAACTAAGTCACAACTTATTTTATACCGAAAAAGTAGGCTCAGAACATTCCTCTCATGCCTTGTCTGCACCTAGATGCACTTTCAGCTTACAGCCAAGAGGTCTGTCATGCTGCATCAAGTTCATTTACCAACTTAGGATGCATACATTTGCCGCAGCTGAAATAGCTGTAGTGGTTGATAACTGTTCACCTTAACGGTACGTTTGTGTAGGCATCTTGCAATGATCGTACCAATGTAATGCAAAGGAGAACTGACCCCATTTTTGTTAACTTTGATATTTTTTACCACAGTAATGACTGTTTCCCATGATGTGTTTTTAGTATGCAACTAACTCCTAAAATACTTAAGAATGGAAAGGGGGGGGGGGGGTAGGGGGAAAGAGTGCTGGAGGAAGGTTGGGTAAAGTCCACCTAACACAAGCACAGAGACAGGAAACTTGTGGTGCCGCAAGTGATCAGGTAACTGGTTAGCTACTGCTGAGATTCCTCTTCTCGAACAGAATAAAAAAACTCAAGCTACATACAGAAGACACTAAAAATAGAAATAGGCGTAATAACCTCTGTTTAGAAGGCCTTTAAGAAACCTTGGAGGGTCCAGACCTCCTTACTTTCTTGAAAAAGTTCCTTCCTGACGTTTTGGATCTTCCAAAAGAACCATCAATGAACATTCAACGCCCGCTTTGTCACCTCCACCCTCACTCTACCAGACCTAGAGGAATTATGTTCGTGGAATTTATGGATTTGCTCCGTGTGTTGCAGGCAGCAAAAGGAAAATGTTGTCTTGTGTGGTCGGGTCATAATATTTATATATTTCAAGATCTCTCTAATGGTACTAAAGCCACAAGGAGGGAATTTCTTGCTCCTCGTCCACAAATGAGACAGCTACACATTCATTATGGCATTTTGCATCCATGCTTTGGTGATGATGGTTTTACTTGCTAATTTGATGACCCTGTTAAATTGAAATATTTTCTCCGAAGCATTTCTCCTCATACTATGGCTACCTCTGCTAGTAAATAACTGAGGTCACTCTCTAAGTCTTATATATGGCTGTTATCTTTTCTATATTCTTGTTTTTCTCTCTGCTGATTATATTGCTCTTGGTGCGGTCACGTCTCAAGCTCATTCCCTCTGATCTTCATTTTAGATCCATCTCCTCATCCCAATAACTTTTTCTATGTTGGAATGTTCTTGGTCTGAGACATCTAGTCAAAAGACAGAAGGTACTTTCTCATTTGTCTAAATTTACTTCACAAGTTATTTATTTTGCAGCAAACTCACTGTATTGGTGTTGAATCATGTACATTAAAATGACAATGGGTAGGCCAAGTTGTATATTCTCCTGCTATTAATTGTAAAGATTCATAAATCTCTGCATGCACAAATTATATCATCTCAATGTAATAATGATGGATAATGGGTATTGGTTATGGTTGTAATTCATAATAAATACATTTCTTTAATATTCACGGTTGTGTCAAGCCAAATCCAGATTCCTGGAACAATATTAAGATAACTTTAGCAGGTATTGATAATCCCAACTTCACTGCTGCAGGTGATTTGAATCAATGAGTAGATCCCTCTACTGACAGGAAATCTAAGTGTAAATTTAATGCTGATAAATCCCATAATGATCAACCATGGAGGGTTCTGGTCAATAATCAGTAAGGCTGGGCAAAAGTATAAACTATCAACTACAAGATTGCCAATACTGGATGTAAATTCTGCAAATTACTCACTTTAACCACACGTGACACTCAATGTGATTAGAAAGGAATTGATTTATTTCATCTTTTTGAGAAAAAGTTTAGAAAAAGAAAAAGTTTGTCATAATTAGACATTTGGAGAACTTGTAACCCTGATACCTCTGAATGTAATTTTTTTTTCCAATGTGCATCTCACCTGCTTGAATTGGTTTTATATTTTGATTACTAAACCCGCTTCTCCCCTCCATTCAGTCCTCGGAGATTGGTTCCATGTTCAAGCCTCTGTTTTCTCTTTTTTTGATTCATCTCTACATAACCCAAAGACTCGTCGTTGGAAATGTAAAAATATTCTTTTATATGATGACCAGTTACTTTTAGAGGCTACTACTTAGATTAATGAGTCTTTTAAGTTTAAACATCCTCTCAATACTTCTATTCCCATTACCTGGGTAGCTCATGCGAAATGTATTGCATTATTACAAGTCAAAACACTAGAGCATACTTGCTTTTCCTCTAAATCATCCTATGCTCTACATGAGTTGATCAGAGTCAAGTCTGCTCTTAATAAATTTGCTACTGTTGAAGCTTGTAACATCTTCCTAAAACTTAATTCTAAATATCACAGCAGCAAAAACAAAGCGGGTAAGCAGGCAGCAAATATTTGGAAAATCAAATCAGAATGTAAAAACATTGGCCCAATTTGGAATGAATATAACAACAAACTTACATCCTCAATACTGATGTCTCTATCACTTTCCAAGAATATTATCAAATCTCTACTCCGATGACACAAAACCCTTGGAACATAATATGTATACTTTTTTTAAGCACTCCCTAGTCCTCCTCATGTGCCTGATAGCTTCAACATATTAGAAGCTGAAATAAATCTCAAGGAGCCATCCAATCCTTAAAAAAAGCCAAGGCTCCTGTACCCGATGGCTTATCTATTGATTTTTTATCTTATACTATTTTTGCTCCTAAACTACTTGAGCTTCTTAATTATTTTTCATTAGTCTCCAAGGCCACTGGTTCCTTTCTAGAAGCTTTGATTATCCTAATCCCAAAACCTGATAAAGAACCATACTCTCTGCGAAAATTATTATCCGATTTAATTAATTATGATTGTAAAATATTTGCTCAAATTCTAGCTTCCCGCCATGAGACTTTTGCTCCCTTACTGGTGAAAGCTGATCAGTCTGGTTTTGTAAAAAGCAGACTGGCTGCAGATTATGCTAGAATGTTTTCAAACATTATCACTTATGGTAAAATCACTACTCTACGTCGGTTCGGTTTTGGCCCTAATTTTATTTCCTTTATAAAATTGCTACATTGTGCCCCTAGTGCCTGTGTTTCGGTTAATGGTTGTTTCTCCCCTTATTTTCAGTTACATAAAGGTATGTATAAGTTGTCCTCCAGCACCTTTATTTATTCTCCGTTTAGAACCCTTCTTTGATCGTACTCTCTGTAATACACTTACATCAGGTTTCAAAATTAATTCCACTGAAATCAAACTATCGGCTTATGTGGATGATATTTTAGTGTATATGTTTAACCCTCTTTCCTCTCTTCCACTTTTTTTAAGCAAAAATAAATTGTACTCTAGTGTTTCTAGTTATAAACTGAATTCTTCAAATACTGAAACATCACCATTAAAATATTCATGTTATCAATAAATATTTGCTAATACTGACTTTCCTTGGTGCCTTATCAAAATAAAGTTTCTGGGTATTTGGTTTTCCTCTACTATATCTCACTCAACCAGTTATACTTTTACTGTTTTAAAACTCACTTTGTAATTAGACAATTTATTGCTTTAATCCATGATATTTCTGATACTCCCATATTTTGATGGATTATATTTGAACGTTTTGAACGGAAGGATTTTTCATTTGATTATGTAATTTATATGTCTAATTGTACTTTTATATATCGACTAATTCTATACTAAAATACTCAACAGTTGATAAACAATATTTTCTTCAGGTTTTGATTGATGTCAATGTTTCCTTGCTTTCTCGATTTGCTATAACAAATTCATCAAATTTTGGTGCAAGTCATTCTTATAAAAACACTGGAAAGATAAGGGTATTATGTTTATTCACAAGATTGTACACCACAACTCGGTCATAGCCTTTTCCAAATTGCAAGCAAGATATCCTTTACAGAGTTTGCTTTTGCAGGAATACAATTTAATTTCTTCATCCCTTCAATCCTATTTAACAAACATTAATTTCCCGCCAGATGCTGTACCTTTCACTACTTACACTCCAATGTATACCATTTCTTCTGATTGATTACCCAAGGCGGCTTATTTATATAATCTGTTATTTTCGCCCATTCCTATTAGACTCAAATCTCCTATTGAATTATTGTGGGAAGCTGACATATATCTCTCCCTCCTCCTATTTGGGATAAATTATGGCTTAAAATATTCAAAACATCTAAAGCTGCGCGCATTAGACAATAATAATGTATTATTTATAACAGAGCCCTCATTACTCCTGAATGTATCTCTATAGTCTCTCCCACCTCCTCGTCCTATGTTGGTCCTGTTCTTCTGCTACAGGGGCTTTACTTCATTTGCTTTACTACTTTTCCAGAGTCTTTAAATTTTGGGAAGCAATTTGGTCAAAATGTCTAAACATTTTTCACTGCAATATTCACTCATCAATTCAAAATGTTTTCCAAGGAACCGTTTCACCAGATTTTGATTCTCTCTCGCCTACACCTCTGTTGTTTGATCTCTTAATTGCTATTATGTTTAAGGTGATTCTTTCTTGTTGGAAAGACAATTCCAAGCTGTCTATATTGACTTGGTGGAACTTTATTTGCGATGAACATAGAATAACCCAACAAAAGTACTGTGCACACATTAATTGTGAGTATATGAGCATGTCATTGATATTAAATCAAAAAAATTGTTTTGAATGAAACAAGGTAGACACATTTGAATGTTTTTTTTCAAATGAAATATATTGAGCCTTCCTTTCAGGAAGGGTGACATCAAAGAAAACAAACAGCCGACATGTTTCGTCAAGCGAGCACTGGACCCGTGACTCTTCAGAGCTATCAACTTCCAAAGTTATAGGGTTCGCGTAGCCGGTGTTAATTCCGACCTGGCATGAAAGGGTAAAAATGACAGGTATCTCGAGGAAATCTTACTGATAATCAGGTGAGGATGGGCAGATACAACCGTCTTCACGGATATCGGAGTAGTAGCGCCAAAACAAGGAACGGTAGTGTCTGGTATGTTTCTACTCTCTCGTTATCTCAGAATATCAAATGTAATATACTCTGGTTACTTTTTACTATGCACCTCTCTTCTTACTCGCCTCTATCTGAACTACCATCTCCTTTTTCTCTTCTCCCTCTTTTCTTTTTCACCTCCTTTTCCATATATAAAACATTCCTCTTCTACCTTGTCTTGCTATTGTTTTCAATTTGAAGAACGCTAGTACTTTGAACTTTATTCGGTATTATACACTAATGTTGGATTGGATTGTTTGACATTTCTTGTGTCATGTCATACACTGCGTCGTATGACATGCCTCCAGCTCTGTGTCGGAGTGAGTGGAGGATAGGGATTGCGCTGCTGGGAGTGTGTGCCTCTGGATCAGCGTCGGGGAAGGGTGAGGTGGCATGACCGAACACATCTGTATCCATCTATGGACAGGGCCGAACTGGGAACCACAACCGGCCCTGGCAAAGTGCTCGGCCAGGCCCCCCCCCACCCCACTCAGGGGGCTTTGAGGTGCCGACGAGGTCTTTCCCGGGGCCGGTTTTCAGACGATTTTGGTACAGGGCCGATTTTGCAGCTATGCTGCAAAAACGGCCCTGTAACAAAAAACGGCCCCCAGGGGCCAAAACTGGCCCCCACCCGTGCGTCGCACCGGGGGATTGCCCGGTGCCCGCTATGGCCAGTCCGGCCCGGTCTATGGATCCCTGGGGCCCCAAAGGCACTGGAGCCACAGATGTGGATCCAGTGGAGGCCCTTCCCAAACTCGCAGGGCCCGAAAGCCTGGCAGAGGAAACAAGCCATCCAAATATGAGGTGCATGGCCTCATAAAAATGCTGTTAACTGGGCGGGGCTGCAGAGTCTGCTCAGGCCCTGCTACCCTAATGACCTCAACAACCTCCGCCCTATCTCCAACTTGCCCCTCCTCTCGAAAGCCCTTGAAAAATGTGTCCTTCAGCTTGACAGACACATTTACTTACTTGACCCCCTCGAATCAGGCTTCAGGAAAGGCTGCAGCACCGAAACCGCCATGCTTAACATTATAGATGACATCCACCTCTCCCTCGACAATGGAGAATCTAGCCTATTGATCCTCCTCGATCTCTCCGCAGCGTTTGATACCGTTAACCACTCTATTCTTCTCAAAGTCCTTAAAGAACGATTCGGCCTTAATGGCATGACTCATAATTGGTTTGTCTCATACCTGCAACACCGCGCTCAGCAAATTAAAATCCACAATTGCCTTTCTAACCCCTCCCCCATCTCTCTAGGAGTTCCACAAGGATCCATACTATCTCCCTCTCTCTTTAACCTCTTCATGGAACCTCTCACCCTCATTCTCAAACAAGCAGGGATTAACTATCACCTCTACGCTGACGATACACAACTCTACCATAAGATAACAACCCATGCTGACATCCTCCACCTCAACAACACCCTCATCAAAATTCAAGCCTGGTTCCACTCGAACCATCTCAAACTTAACCCAAAAAAACCTGAAATTATTCTTTTCTCCCGAAAAAACAACCAGCTCCCCATCCAAAAGTGGATCACAGACCTTAACGCCCTCAACTGCTCCTTGTCCCTAGCCACCTCAGTCAAATCCTTGGGCATCTCCCTTGACAACCACCTAACTCTCAACGTACACATCAACAACTCTGCCAAAAGAGCCCTCTTTACCCTCCGTAAACTTAAGAAAATTAAGCCCTTCATCCCAATTGATGACTTTAAACTGGCAGTCCAATCGCTTGCTCTATCGCGCATTTATTACGGCAATGCCATCCTCACCGGAATTCCCAAAACCCACCTGGCACCTCTTAAATCTGTGCTCAACCTCGCGGCTAGGCTTATCACGGACTGCTAACGATTTGACCACATCTCTCCCGCCCTTAAATCCCTTAAATGGCTCCCCATTGAAGGTAGATCCACATATAAAACAGCCTGCATTACACACAAAATCCTCCACCAAAACACACCGACATACCTCTCCAACAAACTGACCAAAGCAGGCTGCACGCGATCACTGAGAAGCTCCAACACCCTCCTACTTATCCCCCCCTTCAGAAAAAGAATTCCACTCAGTCACGCTCCTTTTCAGGCAATGCCCCACTTATTTGGAATGCCCTCCCAAAAGACCTCCGCTGTAACCAGTCCTACCCCAGCTTCAAAAAAGAACTCAAACTTCTTCTCCTTAATAAATACTGGGGTTTCTAATCGCTCCCTGGTAGCCTCGCCCCTCTGCATCACCCCGCCTAGCTGCTCCCCATATGACTTGTGACCTCCCGCCTGGCCAACTCCCTTTCCTTCTATCTGATCACCTTACCTCCCCTCCTCATGACCCTCAGTTCTCTTGCATGTTTTTTTGTTTTTTTTGTGTACTTAAGTGAGGCTTCCTGTCAAACTGTGACCGCTATTTTGTATTAATCATAGTGTCTAGCAATTTGTTTTTACTCTCTTATCTAGATGTCATGTATCCTATGAGGACTTGCTCTTTTATTATTCCATTGTCTGTGCTTATACACACTGTACCTGTATGGAAACACCTTGTAAAGCGCTCTGAAACTCCTGGGTCCAGCCAGCGCTATATAAAACCTCTTAAATAAATAAATAAATAAAATAAATAAATGCTCTCCGTCTCGTCAGCCGACAGATGAGGTGAAGACTAAGTACTCTTCAACTTCTTTTCTTGCAGGAGTGTGAATCACCAGAGTGGCTCAATGATTTGGAGTGCGATGAACCTAGGACTCCACTACCGCTCCCAGGAACTCCGGGTCGACTTCGATCTCTAACATCACTGCATCACGCGTTCAGCCGGTAAAAGCTTGAGGGAAAGCTTTCTCAAGGCCTTCGTTGTATGGTGCCACAGTTGAAAAAAGCCTTCATGTCATGGTGCCATTCGAGGCACCAGAGTTAAAAACGATGCAGATCAGTCACAGACATCTGTCAGCGACAGGCACACGAGGCTTGAAGCCAGCTTTTTTGGGTGCCATTACTTATTCATTTCCCAACCACAACTGCGCCAGGAGGCACGCTTGTAGAGTGGTGGTAAAGGGGGCGTGGCCTCCGACAACTTACAACAGGTTTTTTGGGGGTGGGGTGCTGCCTAGCCCCGTCCCCTCTCACTGGCCCGATTACGGGCCCAGGGTCCTCATTACCCGTGATTTTTTTTTTTATAGTTTTTTTTATTATTTTTTTAATTAATGGAAGGGGGTTGCCAAATTTGCTAAAATTATTGGTATCAACACCAAGATTTTTGAGAAGACTTGTGATTTTAGTGAACGGATGCCACCGGCCATTACCCCACTCTGAAAAGTGTTCTAAATTCAGATTCTATTGCAGTTCACAATCTGTCACTTTTATGAGCAGATCAATATCTTAACCACAGTCTACTATCGAAGAGTGTGGTCCAGGTTACAACGTTCTAAAACAATCGCCGTTATTACATTCATTAAAAAAAACGAACTCATGCCCATTAAAGCTAGGTGGGTCAAATAAATTGGTTTTAGATCGAATATCTTTGGGAAGCACTACAGTAGCATGTTTGAATCAGTCACAACGACGGAGATAGGGGTCAAGAGCCAGAGGGACGGAAAGCAGTAGTGAAGAAAAGATAAAACAGATGGAAGGAAAGAGGGTGGAAAGGAATGAGGCACACAAACCAAGGGTGGAAGGGAGCAAGTAAAGGCAACATGGACAGACACCGGAAGAGGGGGCAATATAAAAGAATGTTTTATGTATGCAATACAACTAACAAAAAATTTCACAAAAATTTGACACTCCGAAAATCAATTTTCTCAATTACGGTGTAGTGTGTTTGAACCAGTAACAAATATAGAGATAGGTAGAGAGGAGTCAAAAGCCACACGGTCGGAGCGGTTTTGCCACAGTGAGGTATGTTTGAAGCTGGAGAGGACGCTGGACGGAAATAGACAGTCTGTAAACAGATGCAGTATTAAGGAGTGTTAACTCACAGATGTAGTATAATTAGGGCTCCCTATTTTCAGTTTTTACTGATTTTTATAGATAAAATACAGACAGAAAACACTCTTTTCTGTCTGTATTTATTTTTAAAAGCGGGAAAATACTGATAATTTGGCTTCTTTTGAGTGACTCACCATGCTGAGATTAACTTTCAGGCCTATAGATGTACACAATGGCAGTACGTGAAGCTACAAAGCTCAATGTGAGGTGCTTAAATTACTGCATTGTGCTATTATACTATTTTATTAATATAGGTTTATTATTTTATTATTATTGGCTGTGTAATGTGCTAAAATCTGACATGCATTAAAGTAGGAGTCCATAGTTTATCAGTTATATAAATGTAGAAATATACTAGTTATCACCTCATCTGTTCACAAATCACAAAATAAATATGGATAAATACCAATAAGATGGCCAAAACATAAATATGAATAAATAGACAGGAAATGTTCAAAAAATAAATACCATAAAACCAGGAGCCTTAAGTATTATGGACTGCTACCTCGGAAAGAAAAAAATAGAACAAATGTCAAAGCGTGAGCAGGGGCAGGAAACTCAGTGGTAACAAAAGCAGTAATTGGGCCATGCACTACAGGAGGGACAAACACACAAGAGAATAAATAGAAATCTAGAAAACATTACCAAATCAAGCATAGAAAAAAGTGCGACGATAAATCCAACCAATGGTAAGCAATGGGCAGACTCCCATCGCACTTTAAGTTAAAAAATAATAGCTCGCAATGAACAGTTCATGTGCTGTTTCAGGCGAGATCCAACGATGGTGTGTGTGTATTAAACACAGGCGCACTGTGTGTGAAAAACAGTAGGAGCCTTTAAAACTTAACTAAAACAGTGTGGCCATTGAGACAAGTATGGTGTGTTGTTGAACCCTTTTTTTCGGTATTGTCTCTTTTGCCTTCAATGCCCATCACCGGGCAGACTGGGTAGAGCCGGATGGTGTGGAAGCCACACCATGGTTGCTTCTCAAAACTTTCTTAAAGTTTTAGGGCTTGTTCCTTAGTGTCGAAGACTAGGACAAGGCCATCCATCCTCCAAAATAGTACCCACTCCCACTAATCACCATCTATCGGTTGCCTGTATTAGAGTGGGGGTGGGGCAGGGGAGTCTATCAAGAATCTTTCCCTTCTCAGCAGATCACGCCAATATAGCATATGGTTGGGGAGTGATCAGCTTGTGCGTTACACCCCATCAACCACATATATTGGCATTTGGCAGTGCCTTGTCAGCTTCGTATCAGTTGGGCAGCCATGTTAGTGAATTATTAAAGTAAAGCGATTCCAAAATATGCAAAATATCTGACTGCTTGTGTATATTTGAAATGTTTACTTCTAAAAGCAATACTATCTTTGACCATGTCCTGCCGTACGCTTTCAGTCTTTTCCAAGGTGTGACGATCCACGTTCAAGCTGCTTTGTATCACCCACAAAGCAATACATGGAATAGGACCACTCTTCATCAGGAATAAAATCACCAAACACATTCAACAAAGGAACCTCCGCTCTAAAGGAGCATCTTGCCTCAAAATCCCACCATATAAGAAAAAGATTATGGGTGGCACATCCTTCTCTGTTAAGCAGCCAAACTATGGACCTCATTACCCCCCAACATAAGGTCCACTGACAACCACCTTATCTTCAGAAAATTAATCAAGATTTGGCTCTTCCCCACATAAGCACCATACGCAAACAGAAATTTACAGCATATCCCTCTGTATACAAGCATTTTCCACTATAGATATGTACCCATCTTTGTGTATTACTTTGTATAAACATGTAAAATAATTATGTTGAGAGGAAAAAAAATAAAAAATAAAATCATCTTTGGTCCACATGTACATACTTCCATTGTGCATCTATGTACCTTCCACGTACTTGGATCTGTGTGTCTGTTACTTTTCTCCTGAAAAAGCATATCCAATGCACTACCCTATTTCTCTTCCTGTGCCTCTATCAATATCTTTAATCTACATATACTTACCTCCTTTATTTATCTATATACTTTCAATGTAATTATGGATCTATATATTCATCACTTTCTTCTAATTTAGCATTTCCAATGCACAACCCTATTTCTCAACCCATACTTCGCTCAATACATCTTCTAGCCCAACCTTCGGACTAATCTCAAACTTCTTCTACTACTCCTTCCAATGCACTACCCTATCTCTCATCCTATACATCTATCAATATATCCTCTACATCCACTTTTTCATTTATCCCAAACCCCATACCACTACTATGATTGCCAAAATAACCCTATCTAGACTCTCTCCTACTCTACCCCTCCTTGCATCATCTGACACCTCTTTTACTATACCGATCCCCTAAAACAAAACCTTTCTAAACTCTTCCCTCCAAAACTCCTTTTTACTCACCCAAAAGCCTCCTCCTACTGCTAAGACCTAAAAAAAACCTTCACTCTTATCCCCCACTATCCTTTTCAATCGAAATTAACAGACTAACATGTTCACTTCTCAAATTCCATATTAAACTATACTAATATACTACCCAAATAACTGAATAACATATCCACTACTCAAATGACTTCATATTTTTTTACTATACTAATTTTCAACAGTAATACTTTAAGGGTTCCGGAGTGGCGTGCTACTCGCCAGAAAAGCGCTTCAACACCCATCAGGGGTAACAAGTGCTAGATGAATGCAAATCTTTCTTCCCCTTTTATCCCTCCGCTAACCTTCTCACTCCAAGTAACTGACTAATATCCACCACTGAAATTACTTCATATTTCACCATATTAATTCACCACTAATCCTTTGTAGGCTTCCTGAATAGCGCGTGTCAACAATCGCAATATAAATACAAACCTTTGTCCTCCTCTATCCTTCTGCTATCATTCTAAATCCAATGAACTGACTAACCTATCCAACACTTAAAATGTACTTGCATGTTTCACTATACTAATTCAACACTAATCCTCTATGGGTCCCAGAGTAGCGTGCTGCTCGCCGAAAAATGCGCTTCGACGCCTCGTCAGGAGTAGTAAGCGCTATATAAATGAAATTACACTACAATTACAATATACATGAGGCCAAAATTACCTAACCTTGAAAAAATTAACTAACCAAAGACTCCTAGCAGTGTGCCACAGATTGAATACTGGTGGGCACAGATAGCTGCAGGCAGCATTCATATTATGGGTATTGCCTGGCTGTTCTCTAAAGGCCTTCTAGAAGGGATGAGTATACACAGCTTGTACTGCAACAAACTTGTGCTAAACGTGTAGGAGGAATCCTCAAATTAAGATTGAGATGCCACTTTAAGCTTCACCCTGATAACCTGGTAAGGAGATTCACATGCTATTGAGATTGGAACTCTACACCCACCCTTGACAGGCTTGGAAGATGTTCAAAAGCAGTGAAGCAAAAAGTATTTTACAACAATTGCATACCTACCAATTTTGGTTTATAATACCAAGTAAACTGCTTGGCAAATAAATAGTGCTGCTGTGTCTGAAAAGGTGGTTAGGTAAAATTACCATCCCAATCCCAACAGTTCATGGTACTGCATAGATATGTATTTCCCAGTCACCTTCTAAGGCCTACCTCATAAATATGCTGCTACCTGTTCTACCTGCACAGTTGTGTAATGTAATTGCATGTACACGCTGTGTTTTGCCTCGGATAACACAACAAAACACGATAGCAGATAAGAAGCAACTACACCACGGGTGGGAGCGGGGTGCTTGGTTGGAAGGGTGAAAAACTTGCACTCTGGCCTTTGCGTGACGTGGTTTTATGTTGTGCTTATGTGACCATAGTTGTGTTCTTATGTCTGAGACTGTAGCAACTAGATGTGCAAGGAGGGGAGGGGAAGAGGCGTGACCTAAATGCAAGTAGTTTACATTCATTTATTAATGTGCAGGGCTGAAGTGGTCTCTATAGAATCCACTCAGGAGAAAAAAAGGAGCAGTTCACTGCCTGCACTAGATGCAAACAATCATGACAGATGCTTCATGTAATCCCTCCAAAGCGGTAGGAAAGCAGCCTGGAAACCTGCACTGTATGCAGTCAGCCATGATGATATCAAGAGTACATCTAAAAGCAGCGAGGATTAACTCACAAGCATACACTGGAAAAACATAGCATTAGCAAATGCTCAATATGAACTAGCCAGGAGTGATGTGATCACATGCATGTTATAGACAGCTAGAGGAAAAATTCTCTAGGGTGTAACCAGGCATGAGAAAGAACAACATCGACAGGCACTACATACAGAAGACAAGGTAAGTGACATAGTGCCAACAGAGCTGTCCTATAGGATGAATCCAAGAGAAAAAGAAATGGGTCATTACAGATACAATTACAGATTATCAATAAAGTCTGTTCAGCAGAGACTAAGTATAACATACAGGCCATACACAGTGCTCCGCGGGCTCTACCCAGAAGCAACACAGCGGGATTCTGCAGGCATGCACTGGTTACTGGCAGCTACATCTAAAAGTTCACATAAGGGTGTGCTAGCCCCGAATGTAGACACAAGACTAATGTGACAAATCACAAATCATGGAAGGAGTAATGCTGAGCTCGTAGAAATTAACATTCACCCATTTATTAGCAATGCTAAGCAGAAATCAGACTTCACCACCTAGGCTTCAAAGAAAGACAGGAGAGCTGGCCACTGTGCACGCATTTATCCTGGAAGCCAGGATAAATGCCTTTTGGTGTTCAACAAAGATTGATAAAGGAACAGTCTACAGGGTAAATATACCATTTAGAGTCAGATAGGGTAAATGCTCTTTAGGTGCAGTGCAAGCATAAACGACACTGGTCCTATAAATATATAACTTTGCAACCAGTGACAACTTCAGCTTTCTCTCGGATTTACTACAATTATAGCAGCAGGTGCAAAAAAACAGCAGCCCGATCTCCCAAGACAAGCTACCATGTCTGGTCTGGTCGTTTAGTGGATTTATCAGTCCACTATAAGAATCTGTGCACGGTCCCATAATCCAATCCCAGCAGGTCATAAATAGGTATTTTTGAGTTGAGTAACGAACATAAATTATTTTGCACCACGATATCAATGTGTTTACATAATAGCCTATCCTCCACGAAGATGAGGAGGGAAAAAAGGAGAAAGCCTACCTAAAAAGTTTTGGGGGGATGCCTGGGCACCTGCTCTGTAACTAGTTTCCAAACAATACCGTCTTGTGAACATGTGCACAGACTACCAAGTGGTCACTTCCACAAATTTCCCAAATAGGAACATGTTTAGGTGAAGCCCTTGTGCCCACTATACCTATAACTAGAAGGGATAACATCCACTCCTAAAGTCTTATTAGCGAATTGATAAAGAAGTATTCACAAAACAATTTAATCTTCAGACAGACTGCTTTGTAGTGCCTAAACCCAATCGACCCGGCCTGTAAACAATAAATATGTGGTCCGACTGTACAAAGTCCTAAGTCCTTTCCAGTTAGAATTTCAGACTCTTAGGATTTTGGAAGAAGGTTGGCAGGAAAATGGTATGAATCTCACAACTTAAGTAGATAACACTGCGGAGCCCTCATAGCCACTTTGTTTCTATGGAACAGAGTGTAAGGCTCATGGGAGAAAAGGGACTATCTCACTAACACTACAAGGTGGGAGAATAGCTACAAGACAAGCAGCTTTCAAAGTCAAATGCTGCAGGGATTACTTCTGTATCAGTCTGAAAGTGTGGCATTAGTCTAGTGAGGACTCTTAGGCTCACATGCAGAGCAGGTCTCCTTAATGGAGAAACTCCTTCAAAATATCAAGAAAATATCTGACCACAGGCAGTTTGAGGGGCCTTTGCTGTAGGACATAATGGCTGTAAGGTGTACCCTGCATAGTGCCCTTTTATTTTTACAACTAGAGGAGATAATGTAGTATTGCTTCTTGGCATATGGTCAGATCAAAGCTGTCCAGGATACAGCAGGTACATAACCACTGTCATTTAAAGGTGTACGAAATTCGAACTCAAGGACATTTTTCTTTCGTTTAGAATGTCCAGTCTTTTGGAAGATGGAATTGCCAATACTGTGCAAGTTCAGGAGCCAAGCCACTAAGTGAAACTATGGAGGGTTGGGATGCCACCTAACTTGTGTAAGATTAAATGGCTGCATGGTAGACTCTTGTGCAGTAGCTACAATAGATACAGAAGGCATGTGAACCACCACTGGTATTTCCATTCTGGATCTAAGAGGATCAACCTGGTCTTGCATTAGATCAGCTTATTTATTATTGCTGGGATCATAGTTGGCAGAGGAAAAGCTTCAAGAAGCATCCCGACTAGTATCAAATGCCCATGGTCCTTTATTCCAGTTGATGATATCAAGGCCAAGTACCCCTATATTTTGTTTCCTGAAAATGCTTTTCTAAGCATAACACAAATTGTGGAAAATGTCATGCAGCACTTTTGTCATGCTAATCTTGGAATGTTCTGATGAGAAAGTCAGCTTCTGCATTTTGTAAACCCGGTAGATGCACAGCTGTAATCTGTTTGTTCGTGGTTTTCAGCCACTTCTAGAACAATTGAGCTTCCAAAATTGGATTATTCTCCCCTTGCTTGTTCAGTTAGTACACTATGCAGTATTGTCAGTCTACCACCAGCTGGGTCCCGAAACCCAGCAGGAACCACTTTAGAGCCAGATGGGCTGCTCTCAATACCAGAAAGTTGATGTGATAAAACAGGTCCTTCTTGGACTATGCCCCTTAAACTTGAATGCGGCACGTGTTCATCCTATTTAAAGAAAGAGGCATTTGCACACTTCTACAGCGTTTTTTGTAAACAGGTACCATCAAGGGAATGATGGAATTACTGACCGTAATAGTGTCCCAGGAGCTGCCAGTGAACTGACGCATGTACTCATACGCAGATGAAGATGGGGCACTAGGAAACTACAGCAAGACACTAATCCCAGCAGAGACGATATATGATTTACAGTATTTCAGAAAACATATACATATATGTCTTTTCACGGACCCCCCCCCACATAACGGGCTCACCTGAGGCAAAGGAGTTTCCTGCTCGGCGACGAGCCTTTCAAGAAATTCCGAAAGGATTACAGCACAAGAGGCCCCCAACGGAGCTGAAGCAGGATACGGCTGTGGACTCTGGAACTGACGGAAGCACAAAGGTGAGCGAGAGGCGTGTCGGAGGACGCGTCTTGCGTGATACCAGTGCATTCATGAGGGGAGAGAGTCGTGCAGTTTTACCCGGGAATTAAGCTCAATGTTGGGTGTGGGGTACAAGCACGCCTGGCGTTCTTTGCGGCACTTTAAACGACTGGTGTAGCCGTTTTTGGAAGATCTTTTTCTAGCCCAAAAGTTCGCCAGAAATCCACAATTGAAGCTATATTCAGCATATACAGCCATAATGTCGGCAGCAGACGCCAGAAAGGAAAGGGAGGAGGCGGCAGCTGTGATGTTTAATGACGAAGCAACACCAGATAAGGACTACATGTCCCAGAAGGCAGTAGTACCTAACATTAACCTTGGGATTAAAGAAAAATGTAAACAGCTGGAGAAGTTAATGAGAACAGAACAAAAGAGGAGGTGGGAGGCCAAATCGCTGCAGCGGTATATTGAGGTTGGGCGCATACCGCGGTGTTTGAGAATTCTCATTGCCCCAAGCTACGAAGCGCCTGACCGTGAGATGATGCGCGAATGGGCAGAAACTAATTTAGAGTCCTCCCGTAAACTCCTCTTTATCCTGGTTAAATATGCAGATAAGGATTGTAACAAACAAGCGGAAAATATAGAAATCCTCAGCAAAGAACTTGATGCGATGGAACAACAGGAGGACATTACAAAATTGAGAAATGACATGAAAAAACGCCTCAAGAAGGAGGAGGATGTTATCAGGGAACGCAAAACTTACAAATTCCACCGCGACCGTTGTGATTATGAACAGGGGCGAATTTTTACATTCGCCCGCAAGTTCGATGCACTGAAAGCTGCTAACAAGGCATGTAAGCAGGTGCAGTAAATGAAAACTAACCGGCTGAGCTTACATCGGCATCAGAAGATAGCTCAACAGTGGAAAGCGGCTCTGAAACTGAGGCACGGAGTGGGGCAAAGCCAACAAGGGGACGCAAACTTTCACTTACAGAAGAAGTGGATTTTCTATGTTGGGAACGCCTCCAAACTCTGAGACCAGGAAAGCCACAAACTGGCGAAAACAGAGGAGGAACAAAAGCAGACGGGAAAGAAGAAAGATCTGCAGAAGGAGGTTTGCCCAACAAAAAGCAGCAACAGAAAAAACAACAGAAGACATTTTGGAGAAAATAACACCGTTGAATATCCGGGAAAGCAGTGCCAAAACAATTATTAACCTATCGGACATGGCTCTGAATGCTGCAGAAACCCAAATTCTGGCTTTAGGCTTATCGTTTTGTCCTGAAAGTACATTCAATTACACTAGATCTAGAGTTGATGTATATCAAAAATGTGAGAAAACTTAAGCTCCGCAAGTTTCATGCTCAATCTAACAAAGTACCAAGTGGGTTACTAACAGAAAATACAAACATCCAAACCCCACAAGTAGAGATAATGACTGTTAGCCAAGTCCAAACCCCAAATACACAGGAGATGGTGGAAACTATGATGGAAAGGATACAGGAATCAAGCCAAATCAGAAGATAATCCTGTAGTTGCACAACACCAACCCAGAGCCCCAGTTGTCACATCATTTAAAGCACCCTCTAAGTTCTATCCTCTCATGCTTAAAGATAATATAGATATGTTCCAGGAACAGGTCATCACTGATTTAAAAAAATTGAATAGAGTTACAAGTAAGGCAGTAGCAACTAAGAAAAATTCTAAGGCATTACAGTACCATCAACTCATCAAGAAGATCAAAAATGACAAAGAAACTGTAGTCCGTAATGCCGATAAGGGCGGCAATGTCGTCCTATGGAGAAGAAAGGATTATCTCCAAGAAGGTTCTAACCAACTTAGCGATGAACTTTGTTATGGCAAGGGCAACAAAACTATATGGAACAATGCTCAATCAACATATCGAATCAAACTTATGGCATGGCGGGAAATTGGCTTGATAACCAGTGACTAATTCAAGTTCTTATGGAAACCTCACCCCACAATTCCGATTTTATACTTTATTCCTAAAGTCCACAAGGATAGATTGAATCCACCTGGCAGGCCGATTATATCAGCCAGGAATAGCATTTTTGAGAACACTTCTATTTATGTGGATTATTTTTTGCAGGAATTTGTTCTAAATCTGGCCTCTTACATTAAAGACACTGGGGACTTTATATTCAAGATGAAGGACTTCCAATGGAACAATGATTATTTGTTGATTGCACTAGATGTTACAGCTCTTTATACATCTATCAAGCACAGTGACGGAATAAGGGCTATCAAATACTATCTGGCAAGAAAAGGTTCCATATTTGAGGAGCATAGTAAAATGATCATCAATATGGTGGAGTTATGTCTCACCAATAATGTTTTCATGTTTCAGGAGGGTATGTACCAACAACTAAGAGGTGTTGCCATGGGGGCCAGCTTCTCCCCCAGCTACGCGTGTCTCCACATGGGCTGGTGGGAGGAGCAGGTCCTCATGGTTAAACACTCTGATACAATGGCAAAACATGTGAAAAGTTGGTGGAGATATATTGACGATCTTTTTCTGGTCTGGCATGGAAGTGAATGTGAGGCTATAGAAGTATTAAATCAAAATAATTTAAATCTCAACTTCACTGCCACTATTAGTCCAACATCGGTAACATTTCTAGATGTTGAGATATATGTAGATCATGGTAGACTTGAAACGAAGGTACACCGAAAGCGTACGGCGGGGAATGCTATTCTTCACTCCAGTAGAGCTCACCACACCCATTTGGTGCAAAGCATTCCCTATGGGGAACTATTGCGCATGAAAAGAATTTGCAGCAATGATGAGATGCTGCAAGTAGCGCAAAGTGAATGGTTGTTCAGATTTAGGGAGAGAGGATACAGTAACTCATGCCTCAGCAAAGCCCTTTCCAAATGTAACTTAGTAGATAGAGAAAACCTTGTGGTAACTAAAAATATGCCCAAACCCAAAAATGAGGTTTCCAATACGTTTAGGTTCATTCTGGACTTTAATAAAGAGAACCTAGCCGTCAGGAAGATTATCAAAAAGAGCTGGCACCTCATTAAACAGGACCCCCTGATAGGTATGACTGTCCCGAAAAACCCTTTAATTACTTATAGAAGGGGAGCATCAATGAAGGATGCTCTCATGGACAGTGACCCATGTGGAAAACAAGCCAAGGGATCTTGGCTTTGCGCAACGTAAGGGGTTTTATAAATGTAAGATTTGTAAAGCCTGCCAACATGGTGTCAATATGACTGAGTTTTCCACTCCATTTGGAGGACCCAACAAAGCAATTGCCAAAAGTCTTAACTGTAAGACTGATCATGTGGTCTATGTGTTGGAGTGCCCTTGTGGTCTCAGATATATAGGTAGCACCATCTTACCTGGCCACAGGAGGGTACTCCAACATACGAGCCATTAAGAACCACGATCAGTCTTATCCAGTGGCTAGACACTTTCACGATCATCACGAGGGTGATCCGAGTGGCCTGAAATATTATCTCATTGACTCGGTCCCCAAAAACAAACGTGGAGGTGACAGGGAGAGGAACCTCAGATTGTTGGAGATGAACTATATTCTCAATCTGGACAGTAAGCACCCCAACGGCCTTAATAGTTCGGAGGAACTGCACGCCAGTTTATAATCATAGGAGCTACTGTCACTTTGCCAGTTTTTATTACAGAATTAGATTCCTTGATAGTAAATACTATCATCATTGGATGTGGGTTTTTCTTTAAGGTGGTTTTCTGAAAATGCTAGATCATTTAAACGTTACTTTGCCAGATGGATACATTTAGACATTCATGTTGATATGGGTGGATTTATCCCATCATCAAAAGTCCGGCTGCCCATCCCCCTTCCAGTATTTACATTTCCCTTTTTTACTACCTTATTTTTTATTGCACTTTACACTTTAATGGTTATGTCCAGAAATAGCAATATTTCATTTAAAAAAAAAAAGGTTATAAAATAACTTTGAATAACCTATGGCTTGCACATGCACTTTACACAAGTTGGTCCAACTTTTTTAGGAAAACTCTATTAAAGATCCCACAGTAGGGGTTTCCAGATGTAGTTTACCGGTAGCAGACACATAGGATCTGGATATTTCACTTGATAAATGTTTTTCAATATGAGATATTTTCAGATAAGTGAAAAACCGTGATTTGTTGTGCTTGGGATATATATATATATATATATATATATATATATATATATATATATATATATATATATATATATATATATATATATATATATATATATATATATATATATATATATATATATATATATATATATATATATATATATATATATATATATATATATATATATATATATATATATATATATATATATATATATATATATATATATATATATATATATATATATATATATATATATATATATATATATATATATATATATATATATATATATATATATATATATATATATATATATTTATTTATGGATTTATCTATTTATTCCTGGTGTATTTAATATTTATTACTTATACTGGTATATATCTACATATTCATTTATATACGTTGCAGATATGATATTTTAAAATTAGTATACACATCCTTTTTGTTAAGCATTGACGCATCTATACTGACTTATATTTAATGAGCTACCTGTTTGAACGTTTTTCTTTACAAAGGATAGATATATATATCTATCCTTTGTAAAGAAAAACGTTCAAACAGGTAGCTCATTAAATATAAGTCAGTATAGATGCGTCAATGCTTAACAAAAAGGATGTGTATACTAATTTTAAAATATCATATCTGCAACGTATATAAATGAATATGTAGATATATACCAGTATAAGTAATAAATATTAAATACACCAGGAATAAATAGATAAATCCATAAATAAATATATATATATATATATATATATATATATATATATATATATATATATATATATATCCAAAACAACGATTCCTCTCACTGAGGAAGCTTGGAGTCGCAAAAACAGATCACTGAACACGCCAGAGTATTCTTATTCTTTTATTCTTAAAGCCAGGGGCATTTCATAGCAAAACAAAGAACCAATGCGTTTGGACAGCCTCCGCTGTCTTGGTCACGGTACATCTGATTGTGAACTCCTAGAAGGTGTTTGGCTAGTAGATATATATTTTGTGGAATGGCCCATCTCCAAGTGTTCTGTGCAAGCTGCGATAGTTGCAGAGAATGTGTGCCCCCTTGTTTTTGTATAGTGCTAGGAATATTGCAAGTAGATCTAGGTGATTGATGTGGAGCACTTTTTGTTGAGTGGTCCATCTGCCCTGAGTTGCAACCCGAGGAGATGAGCTCCCCATCCTGTGAGTGATGAGTCTGTTGTAAGTACTATCTGCGGAACAGGTTCGAGGAACGACCGCCCTTTGGACACATTTTGTGTTCCACCACTGGAGAGCGATGTGTGCGGCTGTCCACCAACACCAGATCTGTAAGTTGTCCTTGAGCCCGATTCCACTGATGTGCTGGACATTCCTGTAGTGGACGCATTTGAAGTCTTGCATATGGAACAATAAAAATGCAAGATGACATCATGCCTATGAGCTGCATGAACACTCTGGCTGGGAGAGAGTGTTGGACTTGAAATTTTGTGACGAGGGCTTGTATGCTGGCTATCCTGGCTGGACTGGGATATGCTAGAGCTGTGGAGGTGTTTATTGTGGACCCTAGATATTGGTGTATATGAGAGGGCTGGAGATGCGACTTGGTGTAGTTGATCGTGAACGCCAAGTTGTGTAATGTTTGAATGGTTTGGTGAGTGTGTTGAACACACTGATTGAATGACTTGGCTATTATTAGTCAGTCGTCTAAATATGGGAAGACCTGGATCTGTTGTCTTCGGAGATATGCTGCTACTACTGCTAGGCACTTTGTGAACACTCTTGGTGCAGTTGTGACTCCGAACGGAAGGACTTTGAACTGATAGTGTTGTCTGTCCACTACAAACCTTAGATACTTCCTGTAAGACGGATGTATGGGAATGTGGAAGTAGGCGTCCTTGAGATCTAGTGTGGCAAGGAAGTCGCATTGTGGCAGCAGCAGGAGCACTTGTTGGAGAGTGATCATATGAAAATGATCAGAGTGTATATACAGGTTGAGGGGTCTGAGATAGAGTATTGGTCCCGTCTTTCTAGGAAGTACAGCGAGTAAACCCCTGTTCCTTTATGTTGTAAGGGAACACTCTCTATTGCGTTCTTTTGAAGCAGTGAGAGAACCTCTTGTTTAAGGAGCATACGATGTTCTGTAGACATGCAACGCTGCTTGGGTGGTGTATGTCGGGGGGGGGGGGGCTGTAAGTTCTAGGCAGTAACCATACTGGATAATTTGTCTCACCCACCTGTCTGTCTGTTGTGATGGAATTCCAGACAGGTAGGAACTGTGATAATCTCCCTCCGACTGGAGTTGGATGTGGTGGGGTGAGCGGAGGGAAGTCACTGTTTTGTGGTGGGGCGGTACGAGTGTTATTACCTAGACCTCTTCCTTTATTGTTGTTTACTCTGTATCCGCCTCTAAAGTATGCTCTATTGGGGTATGTTTGTGTAGCTGCTTTAAATGAAGATGAGTTGACTGCTCCCATGTGTTTGGAGGCCCCTCTATAGAAGAAGCGTCAAAAGGAGCCCCGTGTTTGTGGAGACTGTAAAGCTCCCATGGACATAGCAGTCTCAGTGTCTTTCTTCATTTTTTCAAGTGCAGTGTCCACAGCCGTGCCAAAAAGTTGTTGTTGGTTGAACGGCTGGTTGAGGATGGTAGTTTGGACTTCCTGCTTAAAGCCTGAGATACCCAGCCAGGTATGTTGCCTAAGGAGCACACTGGTATTGATGGATCTAGAGGCAGTGTAGTCTGCATCAAGTGCACATTTTATGGAAGCATTTGAAATTAGCTTGATGTCTTGGATAAGATCATTTGCTTGTGTTTTATATTGGTCAGGCAAATATTGTAGTTGGGTTTCTAACTGGTCGTAGTGAGCCCTATCATATCTTGCGAGTAGGGCCTGTGTGTTGGCTATGTGCCAGTGATTGGCTGCTTGCGCAGCTACTCTTTTGCCAGAAGCATCTAGCAATTTGGATTCTTTATCAGGGGTGGCATTTCCCCCGAGGTTTGGGAGTTGGCGCGCTTTCTAGAGTTGGAAACTACTGGAGAATCCAAAGGCAGCTGTCCCTTAATGTAAGCAGGATCTGCAGGGGCAGGTCTATACTTATTCTCTATTCTAGGGTTAAGAATCCTGGCATGTAAGGGATCTTTAACACCTTCAATGCTAAAGCTATTCTCCCCTGGTGCTGAACTCTTCATATTTCCATTTTTCATAACGAGCTCAGCTCGTCATGAGCACACGAGCAGTGTACTGCATGACGAGCTGAGCTCGTCATGAGCATGGAAGGGGTTAAACACTTCAGGGGCATGTTTAATGACTCCCTTAATCATTGGTAATATTTGCACTGTCTTTTGGGACTGTTCAAATGTATCTAACAGAAAGTCGTCTTCTGCTGCATCGGAGTGCATTGGGACACCATGATAGATGGCAGCCCTATTAATCAACTGTCTAAAACCAATATTAACGTCTGGGAGAGATGGTTTTGAGGGGTATGTGGTGGGCTTGGGACATCTGGTATATCCGTTGGGATGAACAATTGTTACTTACCTGTAAACGGTGGTTCCCCAGTATTGGTCTTTCATAGATTCACATGCTTGAATATTCCCCGTCGTCGAAGTGGGAGCCCCACGGTAAATAAAATAGCAATAAAACCAATCATAGATGTATATAAAAACATAATATACATTCTAAAACCATAAATACTTATAAGTACCAAGGTTAGCATTAACACATAGGAATACATTAAAAGAAAAAAGCACTTTCATAGCATATCCATGTCATTATGCTAGTCCGAACTACAGCCAATCAGGCACAAGCACCACTCCAGAACCTTCTCCTCAGAGGCTCAGGCCCGTGACAAAAGAGTCTAGGAGGAGAAGCGAGCCTCTGAGGGGAGGTGGGTGGGTCGCATGTGAATCTATGAAAGACACCAATACTGGAGAACCACCGTTTACAGGTAAGTAACAATTGTTCTTCTCCAGTATTGGGGTGTCTTTCATACATTCACATGCTTGAATAGAATAGTGAGCAGTAATAGCTGGCCGCAAGACAAAATAGCAGTGCATTAGCATAAAAATGCAATGAAAATGACACAATGCAGCCAGACATCTAAAGTAAAAACCATACAGGCGGAGGGAAATAAAGAGGCTCACCTTATTTTAAAAGATTGCGAAGCACCGCTTGGCCCACTGCTGTATCAGCTTCGTTGATCGCCTCTAGGCAGTAATGCTTCGTGAAGGTGGGCCTACTCGACAGATTTGGTGAATCTGCACACCAGCAAACAGGGCCGTAGAGGATGACATCGCCCTGGTGGAATGAGCTCTCACTGTAGATTGAAGAGGCTTGCCGGCCTTCTGATGACAGAATGAGATTGCTGAGGAAATCCAACGTGCAATAGTTGGCTTGGTAACAGAACGCCCCTTGCGCATGCGCCCATAAGCAACGAACAGTTGATCAGACCTACTAAAGGGCGCTGTCCTGTCGATGTAGAATTTAAGGCATCTCTTAACGTCTAATGAATGCAAACGTTGCTCCGCCGGAGATTGAGGATTAGCGAAGAAAGACTTTACGAACACTGGTTCATTGAGATGAAAATCAGTTGGCACCTTCGGCATGAATGTGGGGTTGGTGCGAAGCACAACACAGTCCGATTTGAATTGAAGGAAAGGAGGCTGAATGGTAAAGGCGTGGATATCACTCACGCAACGAGAGGAGGTCAAGGCGAGAAGAAGGGCAACCTTCCAGGTCAAAAATTTCAAATCTGCTCTGTGGATGGGCTCAAAAGGCGCCTTCATCAACTGCGCCAAAACAACATTGAGACGCCAGGTAGGAGGAGGCCGCCGAATGGGCGGAAACATCCTGAACAGCCCCTTGAAAAACTGCCGAATGACTCTGGAAGAGCAGAGAGAGGAAGATCCATCCTGCCGAAAACTAGATATTGCCGCTAGGAAGACCTTCAAAGTGGAGTGGGAAAGTCCTGATTGAGCCAACTGCAGAAAGAACGGCAGAAGCTGAGCAGGATAAGAGTGCACAGGATGGATGTTGGCAGATGCACACCAGTGACAGAACTTTTTCCACTTTAGCTTGTAAGTCTTTACTGTGGACGGAGCTCTCGCATTGGCAAGAACCTCTACATGCTGGCGAAATGTTCAAGTGGGCAAATTCATGGTGCTCAGGTTCCAGACCGATAATTTGAGAGAGAAAGGGTCCGGATGACAGATCTGCCCCATGTCCATTGTGAGGAGATCCGCTCGAGGACGAAGGAGGATGGGTTCGCACTGTGGGAGAAGCAGCAGTTCCGAGAACCACACATGTCAAGGCTATCTGGGAGCGATCAGGAGAATGTGGCACGGCTGTCTCCGCATTTTCCACAGCACTCGAGGAACCAGCGGGATCGGCGGAAAAGCGTAGGCGAATAGATTGCACCAGTCCATCAAAAGAGCATTCCCGCACGACGCTTGAAGGGGAACCCAGCTTGCATAAGACAGGCCTTTCCGGTTCACAGGGCTCGCAAAAAGATCCATGTTCGGGCAACCCCACAGCCGAAAGATGAAGTCCAGAGTCAGCTGATGCAACTCCCACTCGTGGGTCGAGGACGCGAACCTGCTGAGGGAATCCGCTAGGATGTTGGAGATGCCTGGTAGGTGAACCGCTGTCAGGGTAATTTGGTGACGGAGTGCCCAGTCCCAGATGCTCTGTGCCAGCTGAGAGGAGCGGTGACTTGGTGCCGCCCTGTTTGTTTGCATAGTGCATACTGGTGGTATTGTCGGTTTGAATGAGCACTGATTCTCCCTGAAGCAGAAGACGGAAGGACTTGAGCGCAAGGAAAATGGCCACTAGTTCGTCTGTTGATGTGCCAGGAACCTTGAGACAGGGTCCACTTGCCCTTTATGGATAGCCCCTGAAGATGTGCGCTCCAACCTTCCAGGGAGGCATCCGTGGTAAGGACGAGCTCTGGTCAGGAACGATGTACCGGTAGCGATGTGGGACGGTTGAGCCCACCAGTGGAGAGCGGACCTCATCCGAGCGGTCACCAGGACCAAATGGTTGAAAGAGCCGGTGACCTGACGCCACTGTTTCTCCAGTTCCTCCTGTATTGGGCGACTCGAGTCTGCAATTTGGGATCAGGGAGATGCAGGAGGACGCCATCCCGAGACAAGATTTCAATACACAAACTGAAACTGACCCTTTTGAACGGAGGAGAGCCACTAGGCGTAGAATCCGCAGCGGACGTTCGTGAGACACGAATGCCTTCGCCAGCGAAGTATTCAGAGTGGCGCCTAGAAAGGTCCTGCAGGGAGCTGGATCGAACTGAGACTTCTCTGTGTTGGACAGACCGAGGGAGTGGAATAGATTCTGACAGAATCGAGTGTCCAGAGACTCCTGATGACGAGATTGCGACTTGATGAGACAGTCGTCCAGGTAGGGAAAGATTTGAACGCCCTTCAAACGTAGATGTGCCACTATCGGGGCCAGGACTTTCATGAAGACACGAGGGGCGGAGCGAAGGCCGAAAGGCAGAACCTTAAATTGAAAATCTCTGCGCCCTACACGGAAGGGCAAGTACTTCCGGTGTCTTGGAAGTATCGGCACGTGGAAATAGGGGTCCTGGAGATCGATGGTGGTCAGGAAGTCGCCCTTCGAGAGAAGGCGGAGAATTTCCGCGAGCGTGAGCACGTGGAAGGATTGGCACTTCAGGTACTTGTTTAGGGCCCTTAAGTCGAGGATCGGACGGCATTTGCCGGACTTCTTGAGGATTAGGAAAAAAACGGGAATAGAATACCATCCCCTTCTCAGACTTGGGAACCACTTCGATGGCATCTTTCTTAATCATGAGTCGAATTTGTTGAAAAAGCTCCTTGATGTGTGCCGGAGGTGGACCAGTTGGAGGAGTGTTTGGAGGGAACTTGACAAACTCCAAAGCATGGCTTTTGACACAATGTCCAACACCCAACGGTCCGAAGTGATTGAAGACCAATTGGAAAAGAAAAGGGAGATTCGACCTCCAACTTTGATCGGCTCCGCTTCTTCTTAGAAGCGGAGCCTCTGTAGGAAGACTTTCCTCTGTACGACTTGGCAGACTGCTGCCGATAGGACTGCTGTGACAGGGAGGAATATCTCCGATATACTTGACCGTAGGACCGGTAATGGTTGGATCCGCCGCGAAAAGAAGAGGAGGTGCAGCGTCCGCGTGCACCACGAAAAGGCTGCTTGTGAAACTGCAAAGTGCCTAGGGCACGAGCCGTCTCGGTGTCCTTTTTGATGGTTTGAAGCTAGTCGTCCATCTGCTGGCCAAAGAGCGATTCCTCATCATAGGGCATGTCGAGGATTTTCGCCTGAACCTCCTGGCGAAAAGAGGTGGAACGAATCCAGCCCTGACGATGTAAAACAGCTGCCCTCCGCAAGCTGACTAAAACCGGTGCACGCAATGTCCACAGAGCAGTCGACAATCTCTGATGACGCTCTCTCTCCCTCCTGAAGAATCTTGAGAGCGTCTGCTCTGGAGGGTTCAGGAAATGAGGTCAATAAAAGAAGACCTATCCGACCACATCTGGCGATCGTAGCGACCCAGAATGGCCAGAGAATTCGCAGCCCTCACGGTGGTAGAAGCCATAGTAGAAAACTTTCGCCCAATGTCATCAAGAAGTCCTTCACGGGCAGGAGAAGACTGATTCCTGGAACGGAGCTGTGCTGCCCGGGTGATCACGGAATCAGGTTTAGGCTGCGCTACCAGGCAAGCTGGATGAACCCTGGGGCGCCCTATATTTCTTCTCCAAATGAGGAAGAAGCGCCGGAATAGAATTTGACGTCTGCATCAGTTTGACACCCTCATTCCAGATAAAGTCAATTATGGGCACTGCACGGACCTGTTTAAGAGGTTGACTCTTCAAATCATAAAGAAAACAGTCCTCATCCTTCAGAACCATAGGGAGTTTAAAGCGCAGCACCGCTCGTTCCATAAGTTGGTGAAAACTAGCTATATCAACAGGGGGTGGAATCCCCTAGATCCTTCAACCTCTGCAACCACAGGAGGAAACGCCCTTCCCAGTCATTAAGGGTCTTGGTTGAGAAAATCCTGCAAATTTTACATTTGCCTACCTCATGCTCTGAATAGAGGCAGTAAATACACTTTGTGTGAGGGTCTTCTGAGAAGAGCCGCAATTTCCCACAAGAAGCACATGGCCGAAACAGAGACTTCTTACTTGAAGACATCCCAAAAACTGTAGAAATCCACAGAGAAATGGAAAAACTGAGCAGACCTCAGGGAGACTCTTCACACGACGTGCAGCAGAAAATCTTAGGGCCTGAGCCTCTGAGGAGAAGGTTCTAGAGGGGTGCTTGCGCCCGATTGGCTGTAGTTTGGACTAGCATAATGACATGGATATGCTATTAACCTCATCAATGCTACAGTAATTCCCCTTGAGCGCTGTTACTCATGAATTCCCATTGTTCATTACGAGCTCAGCTCGTCGTGAGCACACAAGCAGTGTACTGCATGACGAGCTGAGCTCGTCATGAGCATGGAAGGGGTTAAAGTGTTTTTTTCTTTTAATGTATTCCTATGTGTTAATGCTAACCTTGGTACTTATAAGTATTTATGGTTTTAGAATGAATGCAATTATGTTTTTATTAAATATGCTACTTACCAGTATGCATCTGTTCTTGGCATGTAGGGCTGCTAACATTCATATCTATAGCATAGATCGCCGCCTAGTGTTGGGTCCGGATGATTGCACGTTGTTGTCCTGGAAGAGTCTTCGAAGTATCACGAGATAGGTGGCTCCTCCCCTGGACTACAGTGCGCATGGGCATCGACTCCATCCCCAGATTGTTTTTAGCCATTGTGGCAGAGATGGAGTGAAATAGTGTAAGTGATGTCCATGCTAATGATTGAATGCAAGAAAAGTCTGCAGCCGCTTCGGGCGCCGGGGAGGAGGGCGGGCGATATGAATGTTAGCAGCCCTATATGCCAAGAACAGATGCATACTGGTAAGTAGCATATTCAGTTCGAGGCATGTGGGCTGCTAAATTCATATCTATAGCATAGAATACATAGCAGTCCCTCCATTAACGGCGGCTGCCCGTGCCAGCTGCAGAAGTCTGAAAAAGTGTCTTAAGAACAGCCTGTCCTTCAGCTGCCTTCTGCTTGGAATGCACATCTACACAGTAATGTTTGGTAAACGTATGTGGTGTAGACCATGTGGCTGCTCTACAAATGTCTTCCAAAGGAATGTTACCGAGGAATGCCATGGAGGCTCCCAACTTGCGTGTGGAGTGTGGAGTGTGCCCTGGGGGGGACCGTTAAAGTGCGCTTAGCTTTTAGATAGCAAATCTGAATGCACTTAACGATCCACCTGGCTATTGCTGCTTTGGAAATGGGGTTGCCTTTGTGCTGGGCTGAGAAGGCAACAAAAAGTTGCTGTGTCTTTCTAAATGGTTGTGTTCTGTCAATATAGTACATTAACGCCCTTTTGACGTCCAGCGTATGGAGCATTCTTTCTGCTACTGTTTCAGGGTTTGGAAAGAATGCGGGCAGTTCAATTGTTTGATTGACATGAAACTGCGACACCACCTTTGGAAGGAACTTGGGGTTAGTGCGGAGCACCACCCTGTTTGAGTGAATTTGCATAAATGGCCCTTGTATCGTGAGCGCCTGTAGCTCACTAACACGTCTTAGAGACGTGATGGCAATGAGAAAAGCCACTTTCCACGTTAAGAACTGAATCTCACAGGAATGTAGAGGCTCAAAAGGTGGGCCCATCAACCTGGTGAGGATCACATTGAGATTCCATACCGGAGCTGGTGGGGTCCTGGGAGGAATGACTCGTTTCAGTCCTTCCAGGAAGGCTTTAATGGCAGGCACCCTGAAAACAGAGATGCTGCCTGTTCTGAAGATAAGCCGCTATGGCGGATAAGTGTATCCGAATGGAAGCGTATGCTAGATTGCATTTGTAGAGATGTAACAAATAGCAGATGATGTTAGGGATGGATGCATCTAGCGGGTTGATATTGTGTCCTGTACAGTAAATGACAAACCGCTTCCATTTTGCTGCATAGCAAGCTCTGGTAGTGGGCTTTCTGGCCTCCCGGATGATGTCCATGCATTCAGGAGGCAAGTCAAGGTAGCCAAACTCTAAGACCTCAGGAGCCAGATCGCCAGATTGAGCTGTTGCGGATCTGGATGCTGAATGTCGCCATGGTTCTGCGTCAAGAGCCTGGGAGTGAGGCGCAGCCTTTGATGCGGCACCACGGAGAGTTCTAGAAACGTGGTGTACCATGGTTGGCGTGCCCACGTTGGAGCAACCAGGATGAGCGTCATCGAGTGTTGCTTTAGCTTTCTTGCCACCAGCGGAATGAGAGGTGCTGGGGGAAAAGCGTACGCAATTCTGCCTGACCAGTTCATCCATATCGCATTGCCCTGCGACTGTGGGTGAGGGAACCTGGCGGCAAAGCGTTGGCATTTTGCGTTTTCCTTTGTGGCAAACAGGTCTATCTCTGGATGACCCCATTGCTGGAAGTACGGGTGGAGTACTGATGGATGAATCTCCCACTCGTGCATTTGGTGGCTGTACCTGCTAAGCAGGTCCGCCATCTGATTGTCCTTGCCCGGGAGGTGTCCCGCCATGAGGAAGACGTTCCTCTGAATGGCCCACTTCCACATGCTCTGAGCCAGATGAGACAACTGTGGAGAGTGTGTACCTCCCTGCTTTTGGATGTAGTACATGGCTGTCATGTTGTCCGTCCAGATCAACACGACTTTGTTGCACAGATGTACTTTGAAGGACTTGAGTGCCATGAAGATTGCCATCAGTTCCAGATAGTTGATGTGCATCCTCTTTTGCTGCGTCGTCCATAGACCCTGCACTGTGTAGTGGAGCACATGAGCTCCCCATCCTTGGAGAGATGCGTCCGTCGTCAGGATAATCTGTGGCACAGGCTCTTGGAACGGTCGGCCCTTGCAAAGGTTGTGTGGATTCCACCAATGCAGAGAGTTGTATGCCCGACCGGTCACCAACACTAGGTCTTACAACTGTCCTTGAGCCTGAGTCCACTGATGCGCCAAGCATTCTTGGAGCGGACGCATATGCAACCGTGCGTGCGGGACTATGAAGATGCAGGAGGCCATCATGCCTATCAACTGCATGAACACTCTCGCTGGGAGTGAGTGTTGCGGTCTGAACCTCTGGATGAGCGACTGGATGTTGTCGACTCTCGCAGGGTTCGGCTGAGCTGTAGCAGTCAGAGTATTTCTTGTCGCGCCCAGATACTGCCGCACATGGGCTGGCTGAAGGTGCGACTTTGGATAGTTTAACGAAAACCCCAGACTGTGAAGGAGGTGAATGGTGTGGGACATGTGTGCGGCGCAATGCTGTGCCGACTTGGCTTGAACGAGCCAGTCGTCTAGGTAAGGGTAGACATGTATGTTTTGTCTCCTGAGGTGCGCTGCCACGGTCGCCAGACACTTCGTGAACACTCTGGGGGCAGTGGTCACTCCGAAGGGTGGGACCTTGAACTGGTAATGCCTGTTTTGTATGGTGAACCTGAGGTACTTTCTGTGGGATGGGTGGAGTGGTATGTGAAAATAAGCATCCTTGCGGTCCAAGGTTGCGAGGAAGTCTCCCTGGTTTAACAATGGAAGAACCTGCTGTAGTGTTAACATGTGAAAGTGTTCTGAGAGTATGTACAGGTTGAGGGGGCGTAGGTCCAGAATGGGTCTGAGCGAGCCGTCCTTCTTTGGGATTAAGAAGTACAGGGAATAAACCCCTGTGCCTTCTTCCTCCACCGGCACGAGCTCTATTGCGCCTTTTTGCAGCATCACAAGGACTTCTTGCTGCAATAAGTACAAGTGCTCTGCTGACATAGGACGTTGTCTTGGGGGTATGTTGGGTGGAGTGGACGTTAACTCCAAACAATAGCCGAACTGGATAAGTTTCCTTACCCACCTGTCTGTGGTGATGGACTTCCAGACTGGCAGGAACTGTTGGAGTCTCCCGCCGACGGGTGTTAGATGGTCGGGGCAGTGACAGAGAGTCACTGTTTGTTGGCAGCAGAGGAACGGGAACTGTTGTTGCCTCTGTTAGGGGTATGAGGACTGTGCGCCTCCTCTATTGAATTGCATCTGCTGTGCCAAGTGTCCTCTGGCAACACCTCTTGAACTTGAGCGACGAAAAGTGTTCCCTCTGAATTGCTGAGACTGAAGCGCACCCATGGATTTAGCTGTCTCAGTATCTTTTTTGATCTTCGAGGGTGGTGTCAACCTCTGGGCCAAACAGTCTGTCTGGATTAACGGGCTGGTTGAGGATGGTTGTCTGGATCTCTGGCTTGAACCCTGAGATGCGGAGCCATGCTTGACGCCTCAACATCACACTAGTGTTTATCGCTCTAGCTGCAGTATCTGCAACATCGAGCGCGCATTTGATTGCAGCGTTGGAAATGAGCTTGCCCTCCTGTATCAGCATTTCAGCTCCTTCTTTAAACTTGTCTGGAAGGTGTTGTAATAGCTGCTCTAAGGTGTCATAGTGTGCCCTATCATATCTGGCCAATAGTGATTGTGTGTTAGCTATGCGCCAGATGTTGGCTGCTTGCGCTGCCACCCGTTTCCCCGATGCCTCCAGCACTTTTGACTCCTTGTCTGGGGGAGGAGCTTCACCCGTGGTCTGAGAATTCGCCCTCTTGCGGGCATTGGAGACCACCAAAGAGTCCAGAGGCAACTGGCCCCGTATATAAGTTGGATCTCCAGGTGCCGGTCTGTATTTTTTCTCTATCCGGGGGTTTACCACCCTTGCCCTCGTGGGTTCCTTGAAAATGTCCGTGGCATGCTTGAGAACCCCTTTGAGCATAGGAAGTGTCTTCACAGTTTTTTTCTGATGCAGAGAAAGTGTCAAACAAAAAGTCAACTTCCACCGGGTCGGCATGCAGTTCCACCTTATGGTTTGTAGCCGCCCTTTCAATCAAGGCATTAAATGCCGCAGAGTTTTCTGTTGGAGAAGTTTTCACACCATAAACCTGTGGGTCATGTACCACTTGTTGGTCCCCCTGATCACCAGAGTCTACCCATGAGTCCTGCTGCTCATCAGGGTCAGTATTGTCAGGAAAGTTATACTCTTCATCCTGTTCACCCTCATCTCCATCTGAGCAAGTGTTGGACTCCTCCTAGGTCTTGGAGGAATGGGTTCAACGAGTTCTGGTGAGTCTGGCGTTGGCCTCTTTTTCTTTAGAGGTATTACAAACGACTCCACAGGCTTGGAAGTAATTTTTCTCTTGTGGAGCGTTAATCTTCCCGTGTCGGCGTCGATAAAATGTTCCGACTGCTCTTCTATTGAAGGGTGTCGATCGAAACGTCCACTTTGTTGCGTTTTCCCCGACCCTTCTGGGTCCTTTGGCACCGATCGAGGTGTAAAGGCCTTCGGCGCCACCTTCGGCGGTAGAGTATAAAGTATCGGCGTCGAAGTCTTCTTCGGCGGGGCTATTGACTGCGGCACAGAGGGCGTTTTCGGCTCCGACGTCAACCCCTTTTCCCGTATCCGCTTAAGGGAGTCTGCTACCTGCTTAGTAAAAGAAGCGGATGGCTTTGTCGATCCGACCGATGACCTCGGTCCACCTACAGGGGAAGATCCGAGTGTCGCCGATTTTTCTTTGTTCGCCGGAGACGCAGACGCGCCCTCGACGACCGCACTCCGGCCCTCTGCTACGGCCTTAGGCGTCGACGCCGCATTCTTTGGATCGACAGCTTTCTCTTTTAGCGTCGGGTCTCCAGACTTTGGCTCGGTGCCCTTCGCGGACTTCGCTTCGACTGCCCGTTTGCCTGTTGGTGCGGTAGTCGTGGCTGAAGGCGTTTCGACAGTCTTCCTTGACTTCGACTCGACCACTTTGCTTGACACTTGCTCGACGACCTTCTTCGAGCTTGGCTCCTTGACCCCTTTCGGTACCTTAGCCTGTTCGACAGCCTTCTTCGGCTTCGATGTCTCCGAGGAAGACGGCACCGATGGTGTCGCAGACGTCTTCGGTTTCGATGGTGTGTCGGCCATCTTTGTTGTTTTCGATTCCGATGGTTTCAGTATCGGTTTCGATTTAGGTAATGGAGGCTCCGCTAATATGTCCTTTGCCGGGCCAGAAGGCGGGGCCGAGGATTGAGGTGTAGGGTCGTGGGTAAGGCCGTGTGGCGATCCCGTGACCTGAGCCTTAGTAATTGTACGTACGGGGCATAGCTCATCCTCCGAGCTATCTTCCATGGCCCCATAAGCTTCCTCGTCGTCCCCTACCTCCTCGACGTGTTCGTCTAGGTCCTGGCCCTCGACAGGTTCCCCGTAGTCGGCCTCGACCTCCGCCGACGCAGGTGCGATCTGCAGGTGAAGCTCGTGCTCGTCTGCTTCGGGGTCTACGAAGATGTCGACAGGCGCCGGTGCCGATCGCTGGGCCTCGAGGCGCGCCACGCGCCGAAGCTTGAGCGTCTTCTTCGACCTGAATTTCGAACAGGCCATACAGTTGGCCTCGTTGTGGTCCGGCGACAGGCACTTGTTGCATACAGGATGCACGTCGATGTGTGGGTACTTCGAACCGCACACGGGGCAGAACTTGAACGGACTCCGTTCCATCGCAGTGTCGTCGGGGTCTTGTTGCGTCGACAGGGCCTCGATGACCGAAGAGTCACCCGACTCCTCAGATATCCGACTCGAAGAGTTGGAGCACACACAAGACCGAACGCGAACAATACCGACGAAGTAAAGAAGGCCTTTTGGCCTTAAAGAAACTTTTATCGATTCCGAACAGGAGACGTCGAAATCACATCCGAACCCAATGGTGGAAAAAAACAATCTGGGGATGGAGTCGATGCCCATGCGCACTGTCTGGCTCGATAAGGACCTTTCATTCGCAACACAAGCAAAGAAGGTAGCCGGAACCTGCTTTGGGCTCCTCAGGTCAATGCGTAAGATTTTGCCCCTTCTCCCCCCCAACTCTCAAACACTGCTGATCCAAGGCCTGATACTCTCTAGGCTCGACTTCAGTAACTCCATCTATCTAGGAGCGCCGGAGGCGACTCTGAACAAATTACAAAGGGTCCAAAATGCAGCTGCCCGGATCCTTACTAACACCTCTGTAGAGCTTCAGCCAAACCAGCGCTGAAGCGCCTCCACTGGCTCCCGGTAAGAGCGTGTGAAATTTAAGGCCCTCTGCCTGGCGCACAGACTGCTCCAAAACAAAGGCCCCCCAAGCCTACAAAAATTCATTAAGCCATATAAAACCCCCAGATCCCTTCGATCCGACCAGGAACATCTCATCATCATCCCCAGAATTAAGAAAGCCCGAACAGGTGGAAGGCGTTTCTCGGTTCACGCTGCACGTTTCTGGAACGCCCTTCCCCTCGACTTAAGATTTGAACCCAACTACCTACGGTTCAGGAAGCGATTGAAAACACACCTCTTCCCCTAATCCCGTTCTAGGCCCCCCCCCTTGGTGAACCTCAGTTGTACTTATCTTAGCGCTGGGATACTCATGGGTGACTACGCGCTCTATAAATTAAAATAATAAATAATAATAATAATAACTGTAGTCCAGGGGAGGAGCCACCTATCTCGTGATACTTCGAAGACTCTTCCAGGACAACAACGTGCAATCATCCGGACCCAACACTAGGCGGCGATCTATGCTATAGATATGAATTTAGCAGCCCACATGCCTCGAACATACATATATGATTGGTTTTATTGCTATTTTATTTACCGTGGGGCTCCTACTTTGACAACGGGGAATACTCAAGCATGTGAATGTATGAAAGACACCCCAATACTGGAGAAAGGGTACTCTCAATCATGTGGGTCAGTTGGATACGTGAAGGGGTCATCTGGGCCACCCCCCAACCCTAGGTCCTCATCATCATCATCATCTGGGGGTGTATGAGGTGGAGAAATATGAGGTGGAGAAGTCTCAGTTCGAGGTGGTGTAATAGATTTAGGGAGAGGAAGTTGGTTAGAAGGAAGTATAGGAGAAGAAGGATGCATAGGTGATGTGGCAGAATCATTTTTCTTTGCAGGCACTGGAGGAGCAGGTGCTGTGTAGAACTTCCTGTTCCTATATGCCACAGAGGTGGCATGTCCTGTTTCTGGGTCAATGTAGATCATTTTCTGTATGATCTACAGGATCCGACTGAAAAAGTTCCTCTTCCTCAGGAACCGCTTTTGGTGCCGATTTTTTTCGATTCAGAGCGGGGTTGATGTTGACCTTTATTGTCTTTGGCCTTAAGAGGCGTGATAGAGTCATTAGGCTTCGCTTTTGGTTCCAAGGTTCTTGGTTTCGGAGCCGAAGCAGGATCTTTAGGCTTGAAAACGTTCGAAGCCGGTTTATCCACAGGCCTCGAGGTTTCCGGGCCTGATTTGTCTTTAGAGGTGGAAGGCGCAGGAACCGATTTCGGAGCAGAGTCCTTTTGGTTTCATTGCCGAAGGTGCCGGTGGTATTGGTACATGTGGTTTGCTCAGTCCCAAGCTACCGGAAGGCCTTTCTTTTTTCTTCGGAGCCAGCTCGAAGGCGAGGCTTCTGAAGTGTGTTTTCGGTCGCGACTGGGCCCAGCAGGCGGAGTCTTGACCATTGCCATCAATTTTAGTTGTGGGGTTGGGGTAGGGGCAGAAGTACTCACTCTTTGACCTGGAGTGATGGGGTCATCTGAGTCATCTGCTGCTGACACGATTTCGAGATCTTTGGAATCTTCTTCTGGGAGATCTGGGCCTTCGTCGAAGATGTCCACTGGCTCTGGAGCTGATCTCTGCATGATGTGTCCTCGAGCTCTTCGATCTCGAATAGGTTCTTCAATCGAAACTATGCTCAGGCTGGACAGCTGGACTCGTCGTGTTCAGGTGATAGGCACAGGTTGCAGACCTTGTGATGGTCACTGTGCGGGAACTTTGCTCCACACTGGGGGCATTTTTTGAATGGCGTCCTTTCCATGAGTCGTAGGCCTCACGGCGTGGATCGGTCCAACGGCCAGCGTCGACGCCCGGAATTAAGCCGATAAAAGTTATGCTGAAGATGTTCGAAGTCAGTCTGAAGAGTTTATGTAAGTTTTTCGCGTCAAAAGTAGTTAGAAATGTATATTTCGAACCGGAGCGCAAAAGTTGCATCCTAATCCAATGGCAGAAAAAAACAATCTAAGGATGGAGTCGATGCCCATGCGCACTATTGTCCAAGGGAGGAGTCACCAATCTTGTGACTACAAAGACTTCTTCCAAGACAACAACAACCTGCAAGCATCCAAGCCAAACACCAGATGGCGATCTAATGAGAAGTGTGAGATCTGCAGCTCATATGCCTCGAACATGGAGTTTAGTATGTTTGAACCCAGAATGTAAATATACATCTTTTAGTTAAGATGATTTTTATGTTGTGTGTTTGGAGAGGTTACTTTTAGAAAAGTGGGCATTTTCTTGCTTAACCATCCATGTGCCTCTGCCTTTTGTGTATGCCTTGTCTGGGTTTACAGTGACAGGAGAACAGGATGTGCATTCACACTAGACAGACACGGGGGTTGAGGTGTGTCCAGTCTTTCCTGGGTGACTCATAAGCATATTGAATATACCTGGCTACATTTAGAGTAGTGCAAGGAGTTGACACTTGCACCTGAATGGACTGTGGCTGCCTTCCACAAAGCTGTCTCCACCTCCTGTGATGAACCTGGCTTGGGCCAGGCTGAACTGGATTGTGTGCCAGAGGAACAATGTTTGCACCAGGGCCCGGACCCCAGAACTTTAGATTACTGCTGGACTAAGGAACCTGCCAGAAAGAAGGGCTGGAAGCGCTGTGAGGAGAGACTACCACTTTGCTGTGTGCTTTGCTGGGTTGGCCTGCAGTTGCTGCTTCTGTCTTGGGCAGGGAAAGCACTGGACTGTTCTTTCTGCATTATACATATCTCCAAAGGCTTGATGTAGAGCTTGCCTCCTGTTGGAAGTCTCAGGGAAATCCAAGACTTCAACTTCTTCTGGGTACCGGCTTGTGGAACTGGATGATTCTGCTGCCACAGAGGAAAAAGGTAACCGGATGCCCCCAACGACGCTGCGGTTGCTGGATCCGTGACCTGAAGGCACCGGCGCACTTCACACCGCAACACTGGTCTCCCTGACTACGACGCCGCAACCGAGGCGCTGCGTGCACCGTGACCTGTGGGCATCACTTCGCTTCACATGCCGCCTTGGTATCCCAGACGACGCGGTCACCGACAAAGCTGCCTGCACTGCGACCTGAGGACACTGCTTGTGAAGAACACAGAGCACCACCACGCTTTGCACTGCAGCCCTGGTCTCACGGACGACAATGCTCCAAGTGGCCATCAATGCCGCTGCTTGAACGATGGTTTGGGGGCACTGCTCGTAAGTTATACCACGCACCCTCCGACCCACACCTCAGCCTTCACCCACCGAAACTACGGTCATCGACTCCAGTTCGTCAACCGACCCCATTGCCTGCACTGCAACTTACGGCCCACGCATGCCGCATTGCCCCATCAGGCACTGCAGGCTTGGGTCTACCAAAAACAGCACTTCAGCAACGATGCCGCTGCCTGCACCGTGGCCTGTCAGCACTACAACAAGCACTGCCCCACTTCGCACCACAGCCCTGGTCTCACCGTCACCGTTGGACAACCAGCACCGAGCCGACGCCTGCACCGTGATCTGAAGGACCGCACATCACACCGCTTCACACCACAGCCTGACGCCTGCTGACGCTAGCGCTCCGGACTTCAAACTCAAAAAGTTCGACCTGCAAACCGTGTGACTTCAAGGGCCAGACGATTCCCGCACTGACTTCTGGAACAGACGCCTGCCGGTGCCGCACCTCCGGGGTTCACCGCAAGGTCCGAAGCCCTGCATCTCCAAAGGTACGGTTTTACAGGTCTCCCCGACACCATAGCTGGCCAGCAACTGGCCGGAACTGTTGGATTTGTTTGTCTACGACACCAATAGCCCCGGACAGAACTTCAAGGAACTGTATATAAAGTCTATTTTTGCTTTATTGTTATTGTGAATTACTGTATGTTGGATTTTTTATCGTTTTGGTCTTGTTTTACACAGATTAGTATTGAATATTTTTCTAAAACAGGTGTGGTGTCCTTTTTTAGTGTTTTCACTGTATTACCGTTTGTTAAATGAAAATGCTTTACCCACTGCCTCGGAGATGCGCCTGATATCTTGTGCCAAGTTACCAAATGGGTGAGCAGGGGTTATTTTAGATGTTTAATCCTCTTATCCTGACTAGAGTGGTGTATTCTGCCTGGCTTAGATCCATACCTTAGCAAACCAGAAAACCCATTTCTACATTCACAGTTCTCAGAGCAGCATTAATGATGCGCAAATATGCAATAGCAGCAGCAAAGAATAATATGTGCAATTACAATTGGGTTATCCATCGCTGAAAATGCAACTATTCCTGAAAAAAGACAGCAGCTTCACATATATAAAAACAAACAAATTCTTTATGAATTCTCAGTTATTACAGTCATATCCCAAAAGAGCTACATTTGCATGAGTTATTCACCACACACAGACTTCCACCTCTTCATCTCTATTTAAGCCTGCAGGAAATTTCGTATGAAATTCTAAAATGTAAATACTCCAAGCGTAAGTCACTCTATTACCACCTCTTGCACTGATGTTCACCCTTTCCACTGCAAAGAAACCAAGATTTTCTGGGTCACTGTTGTTTTTCAGAAAAATGGTTAGTCCCCAATCTCAATTTCTTATTGCCCTTTGATGTTCCAGTATTAGTTTCCGTAAGGGAAAAAAATAGTTCCCCACATACACGAGGGAACACAGGCAAGTCAACACATACACACAGTGATCAGAACTACAATTATAAAAATATATTATTTTTCTCTTGTATCAATCTGAGGTGGTATATTCCACTGTACTAGGTGACGTCTTACAAGCCTTACAATGACTACACTTAAACCTCTTGGCTTTGGATAACCAAGTCTCTGGTTTTCGGGCTTTAGTAAAAGAGCGGTTTGTCAATTCATCAGAGAGTCCTCCCCTTCCTATATATTTAAGGGGGAGAAATCGGCAGTGTGTGTGTGTGTGTGTGTGTGTGTACACACATATATGTATATTTATATACATATATACACATAAACACACAAGTGTCTGGCTCATTTGAGGACGGTCCTTTTAACCACACCTGAAAGTTTACTGGACAACACCTGATTATCATTTATGTAATAAAACCTATAATGGCCATCAGCAACCTGCAACACATACTTGGAAAAAACGTGCAAAACAATCTCAGATTTCAACACGGAGGCCAGTATACTCCTGTTAATTAGTACTCATTTTAGAAGTAATATCAAGAAAATTAAACCTTGAGCTTACCTCTGCAGTTAAATTTGGTGGTATCATAATGTCTCTCAGCGCACCTACAACAAAAATGCAATTTTGTATAAAAGATCTTGTTAAAAAACTTAGCAGACTTACGGTCAATACGCTTTTTATAACTAGTGATCGTGTGGAGGAGGAGAAGGAGAAATAGCAATAAGGCAAAGCAACAATTACATCTACAATTTCAATGTAAATCTAGGGTATCTAACTACAGGATCGGAATACCAATTTTAAAAAAAATGTATTCTAGTTTCAATGTGTAGATCCCAACATCTGAGTATGTGTATATAGCTGAACTCAAAGCATACACAGCTAAGGCTCTGTCATCAAATCTAGACTAACAGTTTATGAGTTTCCAGTCTGTGACGAAGAACATTTTCATGAATTGGAACGATGAGAACCATTGTCTTATGTTTGACTCTGCACTTGAAATAGGAGTGCTGGAGATTAAAAAGCTATGCAAACTGTTTGCCAAAAGTGTAATTCCACTGGAGTGAGCCTGCAGATGTATGGATGCAGACTTTTACCATTAATCTATTTGCTGGACCCAAACAAATCAAGGGTTGAAGCACACCAATTGTGAAATACTTCAAAGACTTTATGATCTTTTGGTCAATCATTTAGGACACAACTGCCTCAAATTAGACTGTCATGAAGACTTAGTTTAAGTATGGTATATGTTAGACTAGGAATATTCCTGTGCATGGCTTAGTATCCAATATATTGCAATAACAATGGAAAACAAAGATCCACAAGATTCTGTAAAAATATATATTACTGTAGTGTTATCCACCTGGTTCATCACCACCTTGCCACATAATTTTCTTTGAACAGGGCTTAGAGTCAAGGTCAATATCTTTTAAGCTCCAACAGAATAATGTACTGTTAAGTCTTACACATGCCATCTCCACCATTCCAATGTTCACCACCACAGCTCCCAAACATATAAACTGTCTGCTGTGGAACTTGAGTGGTTAAAGCCCGCCCGATTAACAAATTCATGGATTTCCACCACTGACACAACTGTGTACACTCTGCACAAGAATTAATTATCCATTTAGACCTAAGACTAACCACTGGCCACTAAAGAACTATTAAGGCAGTATACATGTAGCTTCGCACTTGGCAAAGTAAAATGCTTGACACCATTCTGTCAGAGGGGGAACTGTGTGGGCTAAAAACATTTAGCAGGTGTCAAGTGTTTGGTTGCGTGTAGATAGTACAGCCTATGAATGGTTCAGATTTTACCTGTAGCATGCATGCCATTGGCTTTAGGAATGATGCAATATTCACCTGACCCGGTGGTTATAAATGAAGTGGATCTTCTGACCACATCAAACTAGGGGGGCTGCATCTGTTATTTTGGCGAGGTTTCATTTTAACAAGCCGCCTGGAGAACAAAGCCTGTTGGTGTTCTCTGCATTGTTCTACGAGTGCACCATTGGTAGTACAATTTAAAGTCTGTGCTGGACAAGTTACTTACCTTCTGTAATGCCTTATCTGGTAGAGACATGATCTAGCCACAGATTGCTTACCTTTGAATTTCCGAGGCGTCAGGTTGGATCCGGAAGACTTTTGCTCGAGCAATACCCTTGCACACAGGTAGGTGGGCGTTGGTCAGCTCCAAGTGACATCGACGGCGGAGTCCGCACCTGAAGCGACATCTGCATCACCTATATAGACGCCATCTCGGCATGCTGACGTCAGTTACTTTTCACAACTTTCCATGCAAGGGGCGCTGATCCATGAATTGCACTGACAGTGCTGTGTTTAGAACAACTAGTGCCCTGAAAGGGAGCAGCTCTGACCATAAACACCTGTCCGCAGTGATGGAGGACGGGTGGGTCAGAATGAAATCAGCAGCTAGATCATGCCTCTACCAGATAAAGAGTTACCGAAGGTAAGTAACTTGTGCATCTGATAGAGAAATATGCTGCAGATTCTTTACCTTTGAAAAGATACCCAAGCAATACCATCCCTGGAGGAGGGACTGCGGACAAGGTTAGCCCAGGAAGTCCTGCAGGCCAGAGCTACTAAAAAGGACACCCCCTTCGGACTAGACTGTCCAGCCAGTAATGTTTGGCAAACGTGTGCAGATATGCCCACGTTGCTACCTGACAAATTTGTCAAGGACTAGAACACCACATTGCAATGCCGTGGTAGCAGCCTTAGCTCTGGTGGAATGAGCTCTTGAGCCTTCAGGAGGCTACTTCTTGGCCAGAGCATAGCAAATTTTTATTAATTCAGAGGACGACCCAACGCGAGATAGTCCTCTTCTGCACCACACGACCTTTCTTTGATTGAACATACCCAACAAAGAGTTGTTAATCCACTGGGAACTCTTTAGAGCGGTCAAGGTAGAACAAAGCTATTTTCGGGTCCAGATCTCTCCTCCTCTTAGAGGAGTATGAAAGAGCAGAGAAAGTGGACAAGGTGACTGATTGCCCCACGTGGAATGGTGTACCCACTTTCGGTAAGCAAGAAAACCTAGTGTGAAGCACCGACTTATCAGGGAAGATGGTCAGGTAAGGAGGCATGGATGACAGAGCCTGCAATTCACTCACCCTCCTGTCAGAAGTTATTGGCACTAAAAATTATGTTTTGCTAAGCAGTTGAGCAGAGGTTCGAACGGAGCACACATCAGGAAGGGGAGAGCCAAATTAAGATCCCACTGAAGCATGATGAATGGGGCAGGTGGGAACATATGTACAAGCACCGTACGAAATCTTTTTACAATAGGGAATTTAAATAAAGAGGATTGGTCTGGCGGCCTCAAGAAGGCAGACAGGTCCCCTTAAGAGTGCCCAGAGCAGAGCCCTGTTGGACAAGGGCCAAAATAAAGAGAAGGACTCCAGAGGGAAGCTGAAATAGGATCAACAGACCTTTCTGTATAATATACAAATGTTTTCCACCAGCAGGCGTACACGGCTTGGTAGAGGGAAGCCTGGCTGCCAAAATAACATTAAAGACTTCGGGAGGAAGGTTGAATGGTGTAATAATAATAATAAATAATAATCCTGAGCTTATAAAGCGCCTGGTTACACTTAGCCAGTGTGTCCCCGCGCTGTGCCGCTGAGGAACCCGTCCTGGCCTGTTCCTGTGAGGTGCCTACTCCTGGGCACCCCAAGGTGAAGCCAGGCATCCTAGCGTTAGGGCCGGTGTGGAAATTAAGCAAGATATTGCCCAGAGTTGCAGAGTGGGACCCATGATTAGAGTAGGCACCGAGGTGAGAGAATTATCGGGTCTGAGGACAATGAGCCCAAGACCCTGCCGCGACGGGAATTGAACCCTGGTCCCGGGCCAGACCTCTGCATCGGAGTCTGCTGCTCTAACCAGTGGGCCACACTTCTGTAACTGCTGCTCAATCTCGAAGCAAGATGGTGCAGAGTTGACAGTTTCAGGTGGAGGACCCTAACCTGCTGATGCGACAGAAGGTGCTTCCGAAGGGCCAGCCTGATCGGAGGATCGATGCTCAGTTGGAAAATCTCATGATACCAGACTACCCATGCCCAGTCCAGAGCCACAAGCATAACTTGGGCACAGTCACTCCTGATTTTCTTGCACACCCTGGATAGGAGTAGTATTGGTGGAAAGGCGTACATTATGCCTGAGCTCCCTTGGAGGCAAAAACAGAAGTCAAGCGAGTGACGCCTTCGAAACTCCAGGGTGCAAGACTGCCGACACTGCACATTCTCGGCAGAGGTGAACAGATCTAACCAAGGTTCTCCCCACTTCTAAAAGAGACCTTGCACCACCTCTGGAGGGAGACGCCATTCGTGATCTGCTAGTCATCGACGGCTGGGTTTGTAGGCCCTGGCATTCAGACAACCTGCCAGGTGTTGACCACCAGGGATATGCCCTGCTGTTCTAGCCATGTCCAGAGATGCACGGTCAGCAACCCCACCTGGTCCGATCTGTTGCAGTATCACATGGCCGTTGAGTAGTCCGTGAACACCTGAATCACCTTTATCTTGATGGAAGGAAGAAAAGCTTTTAATGCCAAGCGAATCGCTTGGAGCTCCAGCAAGCTGATGTAGAGTCCTCTAATCTCCACCTCTCCCAGACGGCCTTCCCCAGGTCCTGTGCACTTACCTCCGTAATCTGGGCCATGTCAGAGAGATTCCCCTGATGCTGTGCCCACTGGTACTTCAGGAACCTCTGCGGAGTCTGCATTTGCCATCTGGCATATGTCGCTAGAAGGATGCAGGAGACCATGAGGCCTAGCATCCTCAGAGTCAGTCTCACCAAAACCCAGGATAGAGGCTGAAACAGTGTCATAGCCTGAATATCCTGGCCTCACCGCTTACGAGGATAGGCTGAAAACTGCACTATGTCCACAACAGCTCCGATGAAAGGGAGCGTCTGAGAGGTAGTCAGGTGTGACTTCGGCATGTAGATAGTGAACTCCAGCGAAAGCAAGAGGTTCGCTGTAGTCTGGAGGTGGGAGAGGACAGTCTGGGGCGAGCTCGGTTTCAGCTGATCGGCAACACTGGGGAAAACAGGAACAGCTGATCAGCGCAGAGGAGCTGCAACCACTGCCCTCACCCTGGTGAACACTGATGGAGTGCTGTCAAGGCCAAAGTGAGAGCACAGTGAACTGAAAGTACTCGTGGCCTACCGTGAACCACACTTAACGCCGATGAGCAGACAGGACAGGCATGTGAAAATAGGCATCCTGCAAACCAGTCTCAGGGTCTAGGACAGACCAGACCTATGACAGGAAGAACATTTTTAACTTTTGACTTTTTCTTACAGCGGTCTTGTCTCCGAAGAGACTGGTGCCATCAAAGGGCATGTCCATAAAGGAAGCCTAGACATCCCCAGAAAAGTCAGAAGTTCTCAGCCAGGTGTGGAGTCGAACAGCCATCTTCGATGATATCCCTCTGTCCAGTGAGTCGGTTGTGCCAAGCCCACAACAAATGGTTTCCCATTCCCGCAAGGAGTGGGAGTAACAGCCCAATAGGCATGCAGTGTTCACCGACCGCAATGCAAGGCTGGCAGAAGAAAACATTTCCATGCGCCAACTATCCAGCCTCATGGATTCCCTATCCAGGGATGCGGAAGGGAACGCACCTTGTGAGGGAGAGGCCTGGACCACCAAGCTCTCGGGGTAGGGTGGTTAGAGAGGAATTTTGGGTCATCCGGTGTAAGGCAATGGCGGCAGCCAATTGTCCTGTTCACAGGAGCAATGGTGCTGCGTTTGAACCAGGTTCCCAGCAGGACATCAGTCAAGGCCTCGTTGAAAGGCAGGCGAGGTTTCGAGTAGGAGACACCCGGCTGCAGGGGCCTCTGTCATCAAGACCTTAGTCTGGGCCTGCCGAGGTGAGGCAGAAGTTACTTACAGAGCGGATGAAGCCAACATCACATGGAGCCGACGACACACCTAATGGCAAGCAAAAATGTTGCTCGAGCAAAAGTCTTCCGGATCCAGCCTGACTCCAGGGAAATTCAAAGGTAAGGAATCTGCGGCTAGATGTCTATCAGATAAAAAGTTTTCAAATTACTGTGAGCATTGTTTGGTCTCATAGAATGCCTATCTGTAAGGCGAACATGCATGGCCTTTTCTGTGGCAGTCACAGTGCAAAGCATTTAGAAAGCCTAGCTCAGAAGGATCTAGGAGCATGTTAACATTTAATTACATGTTTACGACCTAAGGTTAAGGTGAAACGTTGGTGGTTCAACCAAAAACCTACAGCAACGCACATCATCTTTGTCCAACCTGTGGGGGTTAGGCATGTGGTCAAATTTCTTGTAGCTTGGATACACAAATCTAATAATTGGATACATTCCTACCTCTATCAGGATGAAAAACATTCTTATTTTGTTTCCAGTTTATCCCTCCATCTTCTCCCGTAATGGGAAGCAGGCAACTGCCACAGTCTGGACATTTATTTCCTATCACCTAGACTTTGGTACTATTGCCTTGTCAACAGGTGTACCACAGTAAAGTTACCTCATCTCCAGAAGGCAACACGAGCACAACCAGACATCCTTCTAGAGGTTGTGTAGGGTTCAAATGTTGTCTGAGCTCCTTTGCATGCTTAGTTTTGCAACCTCCTCCTTAATATGGGACTGCATGATATGAACAAGGCTGAACCAAGCCCTTTTGTGGTCATTGTGGACTTTCAGGTCATTTAAGGTATTCTAGTTCGAAAGTTAAACTGTAGGGACTGATATCATCCAAGAGGTAATAGTATTCTTAAAATGCTGTCCATTATTTTCTATTTGCCATTTTTGGTTAAGTGTTTTTGCACCTTAGGGATGGTATTGGTTCTTTGCATGAGGGTATTAGAGGTCATCAAGTCATTTAAACGTAGTTTTGTCCAGTGAAATTAACTCTTATGTTTTTTGTGTGCCAGATTCAGAGGAAGACTTCAGTGGGGCCCCGCATGTAATGCAGAACGTGTCAATATATGTTGTTTTGCCAACAGCAGAGCTACAATTCATGGTCTTAGACGTGACCTGAGCGGAGGTTAATACCTTGACTGGTGTCGGTCCATGGCAACAATAAGTTGGACGAGAACTAAGAGTTTAGTGATGGAAGGTCTTTTGTTCTCAAATTTGGGTATATACTGTGATAATAAATCACGAGGCACATTCAAATACAGTTGCACATTGTGGCCAATTTTGGGACTTTATAGGGCTTTCAAGGGCACAACCTGGTTAACTTATTCGCTTATCTATAACCTCACGGTCTGTGTCTGTGGATACATGCCCCCCCCCCATTGGTGGACTGTAAAAAAACATCTCTGCAGGAGTGCCCCCCCACACACACTTTTTGTCACCATTTGGACTACTAGATGCTGGTATTCGACTAAGAGCACTGAAACCTGGTAGCCAGGCTCCAGTGCCTCTGCTCTCCCCCACAACGGTTATTTTCGACTTGATAATCCCAAATTCACAAAGACATTACACTCTTATATGTCCCTAGTATATGGTACCAGAGGTACTAAGGGTATAGGTGATGAAAGGGTCCACAGGGCTGCAGCATAGTTTTGTACCACCCTGGGTTACCTAAGCCAACTACTGACAACAGGCCTGGCATGCAGACTGCAGGAGCAGTGCAAACTGCTCGAACTCTATTGTGGCCTCACCATGTGCGGGACAGTCAATGCACTATTTTTAATATATGTCAGCCACCCTTAAGGAAGGCTTCCTCAGCTCAGGAGGCAGCGTCCAGTATATTAAAGGTGAGGACATAGAAGTGCAAGCCTATATGTCCTTACAGTGGTGTTTCCCATTGGAAACTACTATAAGTGTTAGCAGTCCATAGGATAACATGGGCTTCCACCTGGGCATTCTTGAGGTTCCAGTTCTGTTACGTTATTGCCGAAATGTGTCATGTTTGGTGTCAAACAACGTGTTCTCTCACCACTAACACGAATCTCATACCCTTGGTGACCTGAAATGCACCCAGGTGGCCACCGTAGAAGATGTCAACCTAGATGCCCCAGCTTCAATGTGCTCTGCCTGGCAAGCCCGCGTTTTCTGTTGCCAAGACAGGATTCTGACCTCCTGCCAGGCAGTGGGGGCACTCCCAGGAGTCAGGAACACAGGCATGGGAAGGAAGGAGGTCCACATCGTAAGCAGCCTAGTGAATTGGCACATCAAAGCGGTGCGCATTAAAGGCTGCACCGCCTCCGATATGCAGCAGGGCTGACTCGCTGTAGAGGAAACAGCGCTGCCCAGGCACATTTGATCCCACAGAGGTGAGAAATTAGTTAGTGAGGGAGGTGTACACCCCCAGAAGTCTAGCCACACCTCCAGGGTGAGCAGCCTGGTCTGTACACTATATTTGGTTCTCTGCCATATTTAAAAGGGGCAGAATAGAGGGTTGTGGGATCAAGCAGATCACCTATGCCCCTGGATGTGGTCACCTCAGGGGCGGAGTAGCTGCCAATTGAACACTTTGCATTAAGGAAGGACAAAGAGGAGACCCATGCTGCCGACAACAGAACTTTGGCCACAGCACCAAAGCAAAAGAAGGATAATGTGTCCCTGTGTCACAGACTTGGAACAGCGTGATAGATCCTCGTCCTTGGCTAAAACTCGGTATCCCCCGAGCGAGGGTCCCATGTGGTAGCCACAAGCACCCTCAGACTCCCCTGGACCACTGGCACTGGTCCCCTGCAAACTGTAGGTAAAAATACTCAGCAGATCTGAAGTATCACTGGCCATCAGGCCCTCCGTGGGATCACCCAAATCCAGATGGCCCATTGCATTGTGAGAGTTGTAGTCCTGCCTGCCATGAGGTTTCAGGCCGCTATCTCGCTCCCTGGAACCTCTTGAAGTGCTTTTCGCTGAACATACCACTGAAAAGGCTTGTTGGTCGCAAATCTAGAAGTAACCCCCAAACTCAATTCTGCATCAACAGGGAACACCGTGCAACTGTCATCCGACGTCAGCAGATGTGCATCATAAGCAGTAAAATCAGCATCTCCGCTGTTCCCGTTCAGCACCACTGACAGCCAGGACAACTCTGCACCCAGACTCCACAAGCTAGGCAAAATTAAACTGACTTTTGTGGGCTGGCCCAGGGAACCCCCATGACCTTAACCTTGTAAGGGTTCCACATAACTCTACCTGCAAGTGACTATTGTCACTAGTAGTTTTTCCCTTTGACCGGGTTATATTTTCTAGATATTACTTTTCATTGATTTATTATTGCTTCTAAAATCTAGAACTCTGGTTATATGTATGTTATTCCGTTCGTTTTGGTGTCTAAATTAAGATTAAAAATACACTCTTTTTATGAATTAGTGTTGAATTTCGATCGATTTATTAGTGTGAATGCAAGGAGTATCTTTGGGGTATCGTGATAGTAATACATGGCGAAGTTTAACCTCCCGCACCACATAATACTCCACTTTCCTACATGGACATGTTCATTTCTATACTTAAGAGTCCCTCTGTGCCAAGCACTCAGTACTCCCAACCAAGACAGTTTTTTAGGTGAACGTCAAAGTAAAGATTACCTAATTGCATGACTAATGCTATGAGGAGATACGTACATCATAATAGTCATGGTGAACTTTCTGCAAAGTCATAATCACACTAAAGGCCCACCTTTGAAATTTTAACTGAATAAAACTGATACATTACCAGTTATCAGACTAACAAATGAACAGTCATGACTGAGATGTAACTTCTTTAAAAGTCAGTTTTTTCAAAACATAAAAAACAGGGTGCCACAGCAAAGTAATGAAGAAAAATCACAAACTTAGCGAACAAGTGTTAGAAAGGAAAGGAATGTGCTTGCTACTAAAATGGATAACATCTCACAGGTAGTTTCCATTGATGCAAATGTGATGATTTCTTCAACATATTTAGCTTTTTTTGCCATAAAACATTTCAGCAAATTTGAGTGAGCGTATAGTTTTATCAAAGTTGATTTTATTGTGCAAAACTACTGAAGCTATTCACTGGATTTCATTTTCCAATAACCTGGATCAAGTTACCCAGCCTTACCTTCCTTTCTCTTCTTTCAAATTATGATAGTTTTCCCTTCCATTTTTCTTTTTAAGCTTTTTCCAAACCGCACTGCTCACAATTCCTTTACGTTTTACATCTCACCACAATATTTATTTCTGCAGAGAGTCATAAAAACTAAGTAAAGTAGCTGGACTGCTTTGAATCTTCCAAAGGGGAATTGACTAGCAAAGGTGGGAGAAAATAAATGTACACAGACTACAGCAGCTACTAGTCTGAGTTGCAAACCAGACAATGAACATCAGTTTTGCACAATCACAGACAAAAACGTGCTGGCTTACTTTGCTCCAAAGTACTTTAAAGAACTACAAGGCGTTCGTAAATAATGGCTGGACACCGCCAAAGAACCAGGAAGGATGTTAGCCATCTTGACAGGCTACACAGAACACTACACAAACGCCTTGGAAATGGAAATCCAGGAGAGTGAGAAAAAGAAATTGATGAAAGCATTACAGATTACAAATCTTTAGCAATGGTCTAACATTTAGAGGAAAGGGTAGGTATTAAAGAATCTCTGTATTGGCCTATATGCTGGCGACAGAATTTGTGATCTGACAAGCAGGACTGAATCACGCCACCACATCAAGTCGGGGACGGGTTAACTAAAGAGTACTCTGCCTCATTTAAAAATAGGACCAAACCCCTACTCCTCCCCCCCCCCCCCTTCCACAACACGCACACACACTTCTAGATCTTAGAAGCAACCCTACACAGAGGTACATCAGAAATAATCTACAAAAGAGAAATTTGATAAGTGTGTAAACGGATTGCTGAAATTATGGATTAGGAAACAGTACAAACGTCAACATACTACAACTGTTACCACCTTAAAGCAGAAATAAACCACATATTGCATTCTAAAACATATTCACAGAAAAAAATACTTACAAATTGTAGATCTTGTAGTAGTTTTTATGTTTTTGATCCAAAAACCTCAAAAAGGATAAACAAAAGGGTAATGTTACATAAATTACAGCATCACCAATATTTCAGTTATTAACAAGTAAAACATTTATTTGGTTACTTCTCAGTGATTTTAAAAACAAAGGATTTTTTTTCTGTGCTCTACTCCAAACAATAGGGACATTCCCACTCTTTGCACATTTAACAAGTCATGATCTCGCTCTCAGTCCTATTAATGCTCCCAGTTCCTAGCTTGCTCTCAGAAAACCTCAATTCTGTCATTCTTCCTTTCACCCCAAGGTGAATGACAGACAGAGGGAAAACTAGTGATGTGTTATGAAAGCTTCACTCAAAGACAAAAGTACACAATAAAAGTTTGACATAAAGTAGCCTTCACTCAGTGGATAGGTGTTGCTATAATGCAGAAATGTATTTTGTGCTTGGCACAAGGTAATCCCGTACTTGAAATTACAAAGACCATTCTTAGGGTTATTCAATCTGACCTGACAGGACAACTGTCACCAGACCTTATGTGACCACTCTACACTAATTCCCTTGGTAAATCACTAAATTTAGCCACCTTGGACGTCCTGCGTATGGGAGGGTCACCCAATCCGGTCCTCCTGTACGCGGACGACGCCGTCCTACTAGCACGTACAGGCACGGGCTTACAAAGACTGTTAGACCATTTTGGATCTTTTATGGAAGCTCTGGATTTAAAGATTAATACATCAAAATCCCATGTCATGGTAACTGGCTCACGCAGGAAAAGCATGAAGATTAAAACTTTTAGATGCAACAAAACACCAATCTCTAGGGTACCTTTCTTTTGCTATTTAGGCGTCACTTTTGACGAAAGAGGATCCTGGGGACCTCAGCTAAAACTGAAGGGCAACGGAGTTGCAAGATCTACTACAGGTCTTTTGAACTTTTCTAAAAGACTAGGTTCGAGACCCATGGAGGCCATGATCCGCATCTATAAATCCAAATGCCTAGCAATCGCATCCTATGGGGCTGATATTTGGGGCTATGTTTCATCTCAAGGCATCCAAATTATAGAAAATAATTTTATACGAGCTTTGTTGTCACTCCCAAAGTCTTCTCCTACATACTCAATTCATAGTGAAGTGGGTTTGGGACATATTACCGATCTTCTAAAAATGTCCCCCCTGCTATGCTGGGTTAAAACCTGGACAAATGAGGAGATTACGTTGAACCACCTCATACTCAAAGACTGTATGGCCTTAGATAAAGCGGACAGCATTCCCTGGCTTGCGTATGTTAGAGCGGCATGCGTGAAGCTGGGGCGTCCGGATATGTACTCTTTACCACAGGGCCTCAAGAAAGAGGATGTAGGGTGGGTCAAGTTGCATCTCCGGAATCTGTTGGAGTCAGAAAGGGAGGAGGTTGAACTTAATAAACCAATTGTGAGAACAATATATCAACTATCTATCTCCCCAGTCATGGAACCCTACCTAAAATACGTGACTAAACCATACCATCGTTTTCTTCTATTGAGATTTAGGTTCAACCTCATTCATTTAGTGCTTGGTACCTATATAAAGTGGGGGACCCCAGAAAACACCCCACCTTGTACATGTGACAGCTTTTCAAAACAGGATACGCTTCACTTTGTGATGTTTTGCGAACACTATCTGGCGCCCCGAAAACATTTTTTATATCCAATTCTGAAGGAACTCAACTTTGTCCAGGTGAGGCCTGCACTTTTACACTTGCAAATGCTTAACTCTGTGCAGGTCACATATGGTGTAGCCAGTTTTTTGGTAGCGGCTGCTCGATTAAATAAAACAAGACTTGCCCAGATAAATACACATCTAGGTTGATATTTCGTCAACTTCGTTCTGGGGAACTGCACCAAGATTAGTGGGATACAGAGGCGCCTGTTGTTCTTGGACCTTATTTTGTATAGTATCTATTTTTTGTATCAAAACTTTTTAAATTGTTTTAGGAATGAACTTAGGAACTGCAATCAGGTGTACATTTGTTTTAAAAAATTTACCTATATAATGTATGGATATTTTACAATGAATTGTGTATTGCTTTTATGGTTTTAACTAACCGAATAAAGATATTTGACTGACTGACTACAAAGACCATTCTTAGGGTTATTCAATCTGACCTGACAGGACAGCTGTCACCAGACCTTATGTGACCACAACCTCTTAAAAAAGCTTAACGGGTAAGTTTTGGCTCCGACCATACGGTGACTGTCCTCTCTACCAGTTTCTGATTGAACAGAGGTTGTGCGCCTCCAATGAAATATAGGGAGAGAAAGCTTTTGCTCAGTTTAGTAGGCCCGAGTTGGTTATGAAGCCAACCTAACCATCTGGTAAAACATTTTATGAAATGTTACAACATTGCAGTAGGCATGCCTTACTTATTGCAAAAAGAATATGTTAGAAGTGATAGCCTTTCCGAGTTAAACTGGACAATCCGGAAGCAATGCTACATTTGGTAAAAAGTAGGCCACATACAAAATAGTGATTTATCAGGATACTGATTCCTGAGGAAGTTAAGACATTGGAACTAGTAACTAATCTGTTAGTATTTGCTCACCAAGGTTCCATGAAAGGAATTAAGATACAAGTTGTAATAACGCATTTGCTAATAGCCATGTTTAATCATCCGCAGCCATGACCATGTTATTAGTCATGTACATGCTTGGATACCCATGTAATACTAACATGCGCAAGTTCTCTTGCCTCTATAGCACCCGGACTCATTTCCAAGGCTTGGACTACAGAACCAGAATTCACAATGAAGCAAGTCTATCTTCTCAGATCTGTCCTTGAATCTCTTTTCGAGGTCCATTTTTTATTCTTAAGAGAAACTGAAACACCTTTGAATACAGATATCTAAAGTTTCAGTTTCTGTCACACATAATTCAACAGCCTATGTGAAGAGTGTACAAAAGTTGGAGAAATTTGTAGTGGGGTTAGAATTAAATGTTTAATTATTTGGTGAGGCGAAGTTCTGTCATGCTGTATAGTGATATCAATTATTTTTGCTGAATAAACACATTTTATGCTCCAAGTGTTCTGAGAGATACTTTTCTTTCAAAGATAAATCTGTTTAGTGGATTTGAGCTCACAAGACCGGAAATGGTTATAACCTCACAGCAGAACGAGAAATGAAACAGGTGGCTTAGGCTATAAGTGGTTATTCACCTCTTCTCTCAGAAAACACATTTGTGGAGAGGAGAGTGAAAGCCACTGCTCCACTTTCAATAATAACAATGATGTTTAGGGCAGCGGTTATCCAAGAGCCCATTGGGCTACGTTGTGTCACACCGATTCGCCCCATGAGATCAAATGAATGTGAAGGACATGCTTATGTAAGGTGGTAACACTCATTATTCACATCAAAGTTATCTATGCTTTCAATAATCTTAAGATTCATATAAACCTCTAGAAATGTGATACTCATGTGATACCAATTAAATAAGTGTAAATGAGAATTAAGTTGTTTATGTGCTATAAACCAAATTTATACGGACATTTTAATACATTTGGTCACTACACAACCAGTTATACGCATTCTTAAAAAACAATACAATTATATCACATAAGTAAAGTAGTAGAAGACTTTTACATTTAGTTGATACCTTGGTATCATATGGGTCTAAGAATTCATTCCAGATTAAATTAACGGTTATAAATGATCTCAATTATAAACAGTTGTTTCCATTTCATTATTAGCGAACATTTTCATCATAATAAAAAAAATTACTAGGTAATATCCATTAGTGTCTAATAAAGTCCACATAGGAAGACATAAAATTTATCCTGATGTAATTTTTAAAACATAATCGGTTTCTGATTTCTAACATTGACAAAATTAACTATCATCAAAAAAGGCAGGCTTTTCCGGTAGATGATGCCCAGTAGATTTTAGATTTGGTGTACTTCTGCTGCACAAGGACTGCTTGATGGTTGGCACTTATCTTTTCATGTGTTCTGCAAAAATCTGGACCATTCTACATCTGAAAATCATTTTGTTAAGTTTCTCATTCACTCAACCTTAAGGTAAATGGAGACCTTTACCATACAATTATGGAGATATAATAAGGAAACTGGGTAACATAAAAAACAGCAGAAAAAAGACAAAAGGAGAGTCAAACTCAAGCAGGACCTATACTCTAGAAATGTAGGACTGTGGGTTGAACAAGCTGCAGATGTAGCACATTCTAGTAAACAAACATTGGCAATACCAATAAGTTTGGCTTTAAAGGAACGTTTTCTGTAATTGTGAAGAATTACAAGTAGATATCTTGAGAATGGATATGCATTTTATGTGGAAGAAAAGAACTGTACAATAATATTGATGTAGGTTAAAACTCAGGTGACAGTTGAACTGTCAAGACCAATAAAAAAAGAAATCCATGTACGTCAACGACTGCCCTACTTCCATTTGTGCTGCTGCCCCACAAATACACCAAGATTATTTTAAACACTTTAATAGCATTACAATGTCATGTGTGCCCCTTAAAGTTCAAATTCAGGCAGTTGGATGAATAAAAAGAGGCTCACAGCTTTGTTAAAGACAAGCACTCTTTTGTAAAAGTACACAACGCATATCCAATCAAAACATGCACTCCTGGCTCCCTACATATGGGGGGAGCCAAAGCCCCTCTCCTGGTGATTCTCACATAATGGTCTGGCAAAAGCTGCGCTGTAATGCCAGACCATAAAAACTGGCTGCTTACAAAAAGCATTGGCTTCATACCCAGACTGGTTAAAAAAAATGTGTTGTATATTCAAAGTTAATCGTACTGAGAGACAAAGACATAACAGAGCTGAGGGTGGGTCAGTCCAGTATGGGGTTCTGACTACCTCTTTACCACCAGTGGAGGAGATTCAGGGATGGGTAGGTGAAGGTTTTTCTGTATCCCTCCGGATTAAAGCAGTAGAACCATACACAAGCAGACATACCTGTAGGCTGTTCAGTATGAAATGTATGCACTCCAACTACAGAACAACACGCTTATCCTGTAGATATTGAAACAATAACCTTACCTTACAACATCGTCAATGTTGTTTCTGTATACACCTTCAAGCCGGTCTGCTGGAAATCCCATGGCAATAATGTTTGGATAAATATCTGTACATATAATATTAAGGAACGGTGTTGAAATTTTTGGGAAAAAACGTCAGAAATTAAATCACAAGTTGATGAATAAAATCCATAATGGACAGTCTTAGTACTGAAAACTGCACAATACGACTAGAGCTGAACACGACAATTGATTTTTTTGGGAAGGGGACAGAGTCCAAACAAAAACCAGCATTAGCAATGCCTATAGCACAAGCTTATAAAGTGCCTTTTGCGTCACTCATTAATAAATCATACATGCACAGTCACTCTCGTTTGCACTCATGCATCCTTTAAAATTCATCAGCAAACTGATTCTTGCAGTCTCCATCTCACACAACCAGAATAAAACACACACACAAACTCACAACATATCCAAACTATTTTTTTTAAAACAAGTAGGAGAAAGGAAAACGTGTTCTTGTCTAAACATGACTGGTATGTGCATGCAGTAACTAAATTAAACATAGCAGCGCGATTCTACATAGTCTTATCGATGTTTTAAAGTTCCAGCATGGCCACCATGTTCAGAACCAACGTGCTGGCTATCTAGGAATGGTAAAATACTGATACACTATGGGCAAAAGCATTCCATAATGGTTGCCTAGTTTAGTGGGATGGGATGTGGGATGTGGCACACTGCATATGAAATGAGGAGCAAGCAAGCCAACCTCTACCACTACCTGAAGAGCTGTAGTATCAATCATCTTAGGAAAAATTAAAATAATAAGAGGATAATCAAAGAAATCAAAGGTGGACCATTTACAAGTAAAACTGAAAACTAAAGGACTGGCCAACAAGCTTCAACACCAATGATCACACATTATCAGGTGGATGTGCACGTGATCAGAAAATGCCATCATTCAAAGGATCAGGAAGCCAATGACTGAAGTGAACCGAACCATTACTCTATGCAGTACAAGGTCATAGACGCAGAATGTAAATGACAGACAGACCAATGGCTGGCCCAAACACCCTCTATCCATTTAGATATGCATTTATATACATGGATGCATAACCTTAATTTTTTTTTTTATATAACAAGTTCCTGGCAGTCAGCTAAGCCTGTCCGGTTTTCCCCAAGAGATGCTAACAAGAAGAATTATTGTGCAAACGTTGTACACCTAGGGTTTGTCATAGAGGGTAATTAACACCGAAACCTTTCCCTGCAAAGATAATCTGTGAGATTTCATGTAACAAACATATCTGTATGCTTTCAAACAGAGTAACAACAATTCTCGCTTAAATACCTACTGACTTTAATATACGCTTTTCACAATCAATAGGTCAGTCCTTCTGTCTTTATCATAACTTTTTACAGCAAGCAGATAAGACCTATGGTATTACACTTCGTGGGACACAGTGGATGGCTGGCAACACGCCTTTGCGTAAGACCATAATAGCACTTCCACGTTAAGGTCCAAATTGATGGTCCAGCTTTACTACCTCCACGTGGCATACCTCACTCCGGCGCGCCTTTTCCGGGCCCGTATGAGATCCTCCCCAGCATGCGCGCGCTGAGAGTCTGCTCCAGCAGATTTCTATCACATGGTATGGCAATGCACGGCTCTGGCGCTGTTCTGGAAAAGGGTGGAACTTGAGCTCACGGAGGACCTAGGGTGGGAGGTTCCCCATGATCCGAGGCGCTTGCTGTTGGGGGTGTTCGACGGCCTGGACGGCTCCAGGGCAGACAAGCGTTTTCTGGGGACAGCAGTGGCGGTGGCAAAAAGAGATCTAGCTGCGCTCTGGTCTCAGGCCGCAGCACCGACTGTGCGGAAATGGAAGAGAGGGGTGGATTGGTGCAGAGCGCAGGAGGAGTCTCTCTTCGAGGCCCGGGGTTGCCCCGAATTTTTCTTGTACATCTGCAATGTTTGGGGATTACCACACCCAGTCTGGAGGGGGCACCTTTACCTTTGTCCACTGTCTATGATGAGATGTGTTTTTACTGTGATGCTTGATTTGCTGCCAATGAATTTGATTGTTCTTAAAAAAACAAAGTTGATTATCAAAAAAAAAAGGCCAAATTGAAGGACACTCTGGGACAGGCGCTCCATATCTCAGACAGGAATAAAGTACTAAAATACCTCCCAAAAGTACCCAGAAATGTCCGATTTAAATTAATACAGTTCTAAAATTTGCATAAGGCCTACTTAACCCCCTTAACATCTCCATTGCATCTACCAGTCGACTCAAGATATCGGACACCAACATGTTACATCTGTTTGGGGCCTGCAGATTGGTATAGCTTTATTGATCATAGAATTTTCAGGTGCCAAGGGCTGAGAAAAGTTCACATTGAAACAACACTGCATACTTGGATTATGACCTCCAACATAAAGCCACAACCCGCTTCACGGACCTGGACTCCTCTTGGCTAAATGAGCAATAGCCAGCCATGAGATGGAAATCGGAACAACCCCGCCTCAAATACACCCCCCCCCCCCCAAAAACAGATCACCCTGCAGTGGTGAACAAAAGTGCAACAGTGGGCACAGATGGAGAGCACAGCGCTCTGTTGGGAAGATAAACAGGGCCTATGATATACCCCCTGGCACCCTACTGGAACACAATTCTACAAGACTGCACGAACCTAGGCAAAGATTACACTAAACCGCCTTTGGCCCCTGGCATACACATGAATCCTCTCCCACCGTTCCTAAACCCATTAAACTTTTCCCAGCCACCTCATCTCCTGGCATTCCCTCTATGCCCAAACTTTGTCAAAGAGAGACTTACTAAATCCACCTATCCATTTTTGGTAGCTTGGTTCACAACAATATCGTATATCCCCTAGGGGAAGAGTGGTTATTTACCGTTCATGTTGTTATTGCATAGGGTAAACAAAAAAATAAAAGGCATTTTTGCTTTCTTTCATACACCCTCCAAAACCTGGACAGCTGATCTGCTACTGATAACCTACTGACATCCAGCAATTGTGTCGTTTATAAAGGCAGGGTGATTTTTATCACTATCCACAACTCCTGTAGACAAATGGCTTATTTCTGTGACCATATAATGACATTTTCTGAACAAGCAGATGGAGACTTTAATTCGGAAATGTCCAAAATATATTTATATTAATAAAAAAAATCTGCCTTTCCTTAATCATTGGCTTGTTACCATAATCAACTTAGACAAACTGTCTTGGTCACAAGCTTTACCACAACACAACGATCAGGTACACTGTAATAAATGATGTACAAACATGTAGAAAAAACAGTTGTCAAAACAATATAAAATAACCAAGAATAGATCCTTAGAAGGATTACAATTTTGCAAATCTTCTATACCCAAGGTTTGTTTGGGTAGGTCAGCAACACCGAAACTCCTGCCTACTACTGCAATCTGTGAGGTTCCATGTAGCAAAATACCTGCCTACAGGCTTTAGAACACTAGAATAACAATCCACCCTGTGAAGTCTACTGCCTTTACAACGTTTCACAAGAAGTCTGGCCTATTTGCTTTGACATACAATTTAATTATGAACAGATCACACCTAAGTGACCTGGCACACAAATTCCCAGTGAACTGATGAGGCCTGTAGCCTCTACCATTGGGTTGACCCTACACCAAACAAAGGACTAATGAAGTGTGTATAAGCTGGCAACCATACAGTTATAAAGTTACAAATATTTACAGAATTAGAGTTGCAAAGCATACAACCAGTCAAAAAGGCCTAACAAGAATCATTACAGTGAACATTTTTCCTCCCAGGATTTGAGAATGGGTGACAAACGCAGAATCACTTGCCTACTATAGCAATCTTTGAGATCACATCTAACAAAACACCTGCCTATAGCACAATATGAAAACAACATATCCTAGTGACTAACAAATGCTTTTTACAATAAATTAGATCAGTCTACTGCTTCTGTCGTAGCAGCTCAGACGTATGCCTTCACCATAACCAGCTCAGTGCTATTTACTGAGCGCAAGCTTTTGAGCAAGGCATCCATCAGGCACACAGTTTAAATTAGAAAGTTATACAAAACTAATGTGTAACAAAAAACGTATCTGTAGGCTTTAATATAAAGTAATACCATTCCACCATTAAATGCCTTTTTACTTTAATATATACCTTTCATAATTAAGATGTCATCTCTCTCTCACGCTCTCTCTCTTGCTCTCGCTCTCTCGCTCTCATTTTATTTTTGTTAATTGCATAATATATGCATGTAAATTAGTGTAGCTCTGGGCACCCCATACTGATCTCAAACATGTAACTGCAATCTGAAATCGAAAGTCATTGATAGAAAGGAAAAGCAATGGTGGTTGGACTGGAAAACCGTAATACATTCTTCATGACTGTCCTACTCTCTGTGCTGCTGGCAGGGTAGTAAAAAACACAAACACCATGAATGATCTACACGACCAACAGCATTACCCCATGAGCGCCCGAATGGTCAAGCTGCTTATTACTTTGTTTATCCAGCTGCCTGATCCAACAGCAAGGTGATAGATGGAATGCTTGAATTATTCTCAGCCACTGGCAATCGCTCGGGCAACATTTAAAAAAATAAATAATTGCCCACCATGCCACCTCAGTTTGGACTCGGCCATATGCAAATCAGTCTTGACCCTGCTCCTCATGGGAACAGTCCATGTTCAACTGCCAGGCCGGGTTCGCATGAACCGGAGCACAAGCAACCCAGGACCAGATTCACCGTAATTCAGGCTTTTCAGCCAGGTATACCTTGTTTCCAGTGGCACATTGAGCCAGTGAGTCTAGGACCCATGTCTAGGCATATAAGGCACACTTAGGGTAGCAAATGCAAAAAACAAAAAGATGATGGATGGAATGCCTGAATTAATCTCAACCACTGGCAAGGGCTCGGGCCACGCCAATCCATTGTTTTTTGCCCACAATTCCACCATGTGTAGACCTAGCCATATGCAAATCAATCTTGACCTTGCTCTTCATGGGAACCTCCCAGTCCGAAATGCCAGGCCAGGTCCTCCTTGAACTGTAACACAAGCAACCTAGGGCCGGTTCAGTCCTAATTAGGACTCTTCAGCCAGGTATAGCTTAGTTCCAGTGGCCCAGTGAGCCTGGGACCCATGTCAGGTCATGATTTCTACTAGTGGGCAGTGAGGTCACTGATGCGCAAGGTCTGATGGTTGCAATATCTAAGGCCAAATTCATAAAAGTTGCATCAAAGGGAACTCAAAACAGTCACCACCCCATGCTGTTAATTCACAATTGCTAGCAATTGCTAAAGAAAAACAAAAACTGGTTCCCTGAGCAATAACACAATATATGTATCTCCATATTATACAGTCAAATTCCTGATTGTAAGTCCATAAAAAATTTGAGAAGTTGATGACATCAAGTGTTAGCCCGCAGTCTTTATTCTTGTATTCTGTTGTTCTCAAGAAGACTTGTTTACACACAAATTCCTTTCTCAGATAATACAGGCCAACACTTGTTTCGTCTATGGTATAATATCCAAAAGACTCTCTCAGGCCTGTAATAAATAGATATACAATCCAATTACCATCTACCACATCTCTCAATCAAAGTTAGGCCTAACCTCCACCAAAAGAGGGGAATAAGAAACGGAAACCAAGAAATAGAAAACACCCAAAAATTTGCATGTCATCGGTCAACCACCAAATAAAGTGACTAGAGCCTGGTTCTCGTCATTAGATAAAATCATATGATGATCCAACACCTTTGTTTCCAAACGACTGACATTTCAGAAAAGTCAAACGTATTCATAAATCTAAGAATCTAAGAAGTACATTCCAAGGTGAATCTAAAGAATAACCAAAAAACCACGTGCTCTACATCTGCCAAACCTGAGCTACTCACCTGGAGCAACATATTCATTATAAGAAACCAATTCTTCATTAATAAATATCACCATAAAACCTAATTTAATAAAAGGAGAACAAAACTACTATCCAATTCGATCCCGAAATAAAAATGTGATTCTATATAATCTATTCGTCCATTTCATAGTAACTAATCCCATTGAATTTAAAATGCACTTACCAAGATCAAGTATAGTGCATATCATTCACGAAATCCGGGCGCAGAGTTAATCTTTTAAAGTAACGAGGTCGCGAACAGTCTTTTCCTGTTCAATGTCTCCTAATTCAAGAGACACAAGCCTATTTAGGAGACTAAATCCCACTCCCCATTGCCAACATTCTTCTCTATCAAATTCCGTTAATACATGCTAGAGTCCCATTATTATAATTATTCTACTTTTCACACCTGTGTCCAGTATTAAAAAACCGCTACCATGATGCACTAATCCTGTTCTCCACCCCGTAGTACTACAATTTATCTCCATATCTTATTTCAGTCCGTAAACGATTATCCTTTAAATAAGGAAAAACAGACGATCTCTAAAAGAAATGGTGATTCTTTCACCAATATCAGGCAGTATGCAAGATTTTCAAACCTCACCTCTAATGTTGAGACGAAGACTCCCGGCGCATAATGCCTTAAAGTATGAGGCGTGTTGCATCTGCGCCATGTTTAGGACATTATTTTTTTCAACCAGGCATAGACACCATGCCCTTAAACCGTGTCAGTACTACTCTTTCCTTGATCACAAAGTTCCCCAACACCCCAGAATGCCTACACATCACCAAAGTAAGCACACCAACAGTGAACAGCACCACTCTCCCACGGCTTACCAATTCTAAGCCAGAATCAGAATTTTTAAAAGCACTATACTGCAATATACGCTCCCTCCCCAAGCACTCTCCAAATAGGGTCCCGACTAGACTCGGAGAAGCCAGACCTCTGCTTTTTCACTGAAACTTGGCTAAATGAGTCCTCTCAGCCTGACTTAGCGACTGCACTCTCTACCCCCCCCCCCCGATTACCAGATCAGGCATGATAGGACGGGGCAGAAAGGAGGAGGGATAGCCATAATGTTTAAATCTAACATGAAATTACGCACTGTTGAAGCTGTCCAGGCTGACTGGGGCAAAATCTGTATTTTCAGAATAGTAGGCACAAAAAACGAAGCATGGAAAGGTGCGCTCCTATACAGACCCCCGGGTAACAAAACCCAATTCACGAATAATCCAACAGAAACGATCACACTACATGTTCTCACTCCAGATAGGTTTATACTCCTTGGAGATTTCAATTATCATGCCGAGCTTATAAATGACCCTTATACTGGAGACCTCATCACCAACCTCGACTCACTCGGCTTAAAACAACTGATAGCAGACCCCAACCACAATGCTGGTCATACCCTAGATTTATTATTTACTAACTTGCATCGCATAAAGATCAACCAAATTCTCCCCATCCTATGGTCAGACCATCACCTCATAAGCTTTCAAATAGGCCAAGGGATGCCTAAATTGGCCCAAAAAAAAAAAACAGCAGAAGCTTAGCAGACCATGGAACAAGATCCACTTGAAATCATTTCAAACAGCCTTTGTCCCCATTTCTCCTTCTGAAATGACCAACATAAATGAGGCTGTGATACAACTGGATGCGGCCATCACCAGATCCCTAGACTTCATTGCCCCGAAGAAAAAAATGAACCGCCCCATAAAATTATCCCCCTGGTTCACTCTGGGTCTAAAACACATCAAGACAGCTGTCAGAAAGTAAATGGAGACAAACTAAAAGTACATCGGATAGCTATCACTATAAAATGCTTCACCAACAATATATGGATAACATTGCTAATGCCAAAAAAAACTATCTTGCAAACCGTATAAATCAAGCCTGTAACTCCCACAAGGAACTCTATAAAATTGTGAAGGAGTTCACACACCCTGTCTCAGGCATTCCTCCACATTCCATCTCACAGGAGTGGGCAGTCTCACTCTCAACCTTTTTTGTAAATAAAATCAATGATATCCATAAATGTTTTCCCCACGTTACTAACACACTACATAGTCAGAATAAAACTCCCCCACCAGATACCGATTTTCTTAAAGAATTTAGTAAAACTTACAATAGAAGACACCTCCATTTTACTTAATAGAATTAAATCCGGTGCACCAACCGACCCTGCATCCGCACAGATTCTACTCAAAATTGGTTCAGCACTCATCCTCAACCTAACCCATATCCTTAACCTCGCTTTATCAGAATCCACTGTGCCAGCACACTGGAAAGAAGCGATTAGACCAATCCTGGAAAAAAAAAAAACCACGGCCAACCCCAAACAACTAGCGAACTACAGGCCTATCTCTCTTCTTCCCCTGTTTGGCAAAGTAATGGAAGCAGCAGTGAACCAGCAACTGTCGACCTATCTCGAAAAAAATTATCCACTGGACTCATCCCAATCAGGCTTCCGGTCTTATCACAGTACTGAGACAGCCCTAGTAGAGATAGTTGACAACATTATGCTCTCCCTAGATGCCAGACAATCGGCCATCCTCATCCTGCTTGACTTGTCGGCGGCTTTCGACATCATCTCACACAACATTCTTTTAGAACGTCTAGGAGAGTTTGGTGTCGAGGGCCCGGCTCTGAAATGGCTAAAAACCTACCTAGCGGAAAGGACTACAACAGTACAAATAGGGGATTTCTGCTCCAAGAGCCTAATCATTGATAAGGGTGTTCCTCAGGGATCCATTTTAAGTCCAACACTCTTCAACCGTTACGTAGCGCCACTGGCCAAAATTATCAGAGACCATGGCTTTGGCACAATCTCCTATGCTGACGACACGCAACTGCTGATCACTCTTGACACTAACCCAACTGACACAGCGCAGATTTATACAATGCATGACATCAGTAAACAAATGGATGTCAACAAATCTGCTCCTCAACGCGAGCAAAACAGAGATCATGCTCTTTGGAGACACATTTAACATATGGTCCGCAGACTGGTGGCCTCCCTCACTCGGACCATGCCCATTGCCCAAAACAACGGTTCGTAACCTGGGAGTTATCATGGACAACAAATTGTTCATGAAGGACCATATCAACTCCCTGGTCCTTATTAGTTACGGACAAATGCGCGATTTGAAAAAATCTTTAAATGGATCACCCTCAGCGCTAGGCTGCCACTAGTACAAGGCCTAATCAACCGATTCGATTATGGCAAAGCACTGTTTGCATCCATTAATGAAAGACTTCTCTCTAAACTGCAAGTGCTTCAAAACACTGCGGCCAGATTGGTCCTTAGTCTCCCTTCCCGATCACCATCAGCCCCCAGTCTTAGGACCCTCCATTGGCTGCCGATAAAAAAGAGACTTTCTTTTAAATTATGCTGCCTCGCCTACAAAACTCTACCAACCAGGGACCTATCTATCTGGCAAAGAAACTGGTTAAATATCAGACAAGACGCCCCCTTCGCTCATCCAACAAGCACCACTTGAACATCCCCAAGGTACGCACGGTAAAAAAATGGGGATAGGTCCTTCTCCGAAATTGCCCCGGAGCTATGGAATTAATTGCCGACGCAACTCCGCCAGGAGACGAACCATAAAAAATGTCGTAAAGATCTCAAGTCATGGCTATTCTAACTCTGTCTCTCCCCTCTAGTTACTGTTGTTGGCAAAAGCGCTATGAGACCTTAGGGTGAAATGTGCGCTCAAGAAATATCTGTTACTACTACTAGATGAGAAATCGGAGGCTTGCTTCAACTGCATACTAGAGAAGAAGCTGCTACCATCACAAAACTGAAGAAGAGTGACATATTAAGTGAAAATACAGCCCCTTTTAAGAAGTGACCACATCCCTCTTCAGAAAATTAAGCTCTGGCTGTAATGACTCCATACTGTTTTGTTAACAGAGGCTGGGGTGTTTATTCTGCAATTCTCCTTCAACAAATCAAAATGGGTTTATTCTAATCACAAAACCAATTAGCTGTGGAATTTCCAAAGGATACCCCCTCTTCCAGTTACTATTAACATTTAGATGAGACTCCGGTCACATATCTCCCTATACGAAGTTAAAATCCAAATGTATGCATTAAAAAAAAACCTCTGTTTAGGTGACCTCTCCAATATGAGCATGACAGCATGCCAGAAACATCTACCATCGGATGAAGAACAGCCTCATAAACCTAAAAGGTTCCAAAACTGAAATCCTGATAACTTGCAAGACCAAAACCATTAGCCTCCCACTTGGATAGCCAAAGGAACTAGGTAACGTCTGTGGAAATGTGGGTCTGCTATCTTGCCATTCACTCCACCATTTTGTGCTTAATTCCACCAGGTTGTGCTTTAACCTTCATGACTGACTTTCTCTCTGTGTCACGAACACGCTGGAGGTCTACCTTTTGACCTGTTGCATTCCTGCACGGACACTCTGTTCATGCTCTGGCCTGCCACTAACTGACCAGCCCATGCACAACCAGTCGGACATGGAGTTTCTCAGATGTTTATCATCCTCACCCTGCACACTACGCCATGCAGGCGTCCTTCAACAGGCCTAATCAGACTTTTCTGTTTGCTGTGTAATCATACCTCTCACCTTTGCCCTGCTGTAGTCCAAACAACAAATATTTATGGACTCAATTGTAATAAACATGCCTTTTGCCTACACCCTACAGGGTCCTCACCATTACCTGTGCCTATCAGATTAACCTTTGTTTGACATGTAATCATGCTATGCCCTGCAGTGCCATCTAAATCAGATTAACCTCTATGAACTATGTAATTATAATGTTTTGCCCATATCCTGCTAAAACCCCAAAGGCTACTCACCTGCTGACCCTCCAGATTTTCCATTTGTTTAGGAATGTAATTGGTACAACTCGCTTACATGCCTGGGGCAGGATAATGAGTATATCAGTCGTGAAGTAAGACCATTTTAACAGACTGCCTCATAGGCATGTTCTTTCTTAGGGCTGGGAACCCGTTCACGCAGTGGTGGCGGGAGGGGGTTAGGGGGGTTGTTAGATTGCCTATTCATGCTGGGTGCTCATCAAGTTTTGTGCACGCTGGGACATGGAGGCACCCGTAGGGAGGGCAGAGATTTTTCATTATGTCTGGCACGGAGGAGGGAGGGCGGATAGCCCCTGGTTCCCTGCGCGTAATCAGTATGAATGTTCGCGGGCGCTGGATAAGGTGAAGCGAGGGGCCATCCTACAGTATGCCAAGAGAGACGGGGCCGATGTGCTCCTGCTCCAGGAAACACACTTACTAGGCACTAAAGCTTTATGTCTGCAGCGGTTTGGGTATCACCAAGTGTTCCATTCGGGGTTCACACGGGGCTCGCGGGGTGTTGCGATCCCGATTTATCGTAGGGTCCCATATGTACATGAGAAACTCTGGTCGGATGCATAGGATAGATATGTTATTATACAAGGTAGGGTTGGGGACGATATCTTGACGCTGGGTAGTGTTTATGCTCCACCGCCGCTTCAGTGGTCCCTGGTGGAACGACTCTTAACGCTCTGGGGGGATATGCCGGATACTCTCTCCGTGGTGGGAGGGGACTGGACCGATGTGATGGAGCTGTGACAAGACCGGTGGAGGAGCAGGGATGCAGTTGAGGCCGGTGGCCCACCTATTAAACTTCACTCCCTGGCTACAGGTCTTGATTGGATGGATGTGTGGAGACACATGCATGGCCCTCGCCGGGAATACACTTACTTCTCCACAGTACACAACTCTTTTTGTAGGTTGGATTATATCTTTGTTCCCAGGGGGCTGTCACACAGGATATTGACGGCAACTATTCTGCCCAGAGCCTGGCGGATCACTCGCCCGTAGCTCTCACATTCCGGATTGGCCCGGGACGGCAGCCACTTAGGTGGCGAATGTCAGGGTGGCAATTGCAGAGGGAGGAGTACAGGGAGCACTTGACCAAGGAAATAGATAACTACCTGGTGACTAACGTAGGGTTAGTGGAATCTCCAGCGACTCTTTGGGAGCATTGAAAACCACGATGCGGGGCATCGATATCTCTTGGTGCGTGGCGGCATGGAAGGAGCGGCAGCAGGACTTGGTGCGGCGGGAGGCCGACATGGAGGCGCTGGAACGCAGGGGTCGGGAGGCGGATGGTGGCCCAGCTAGACGACAGCTAGTGCTGGCTCAGCAGCAATACACCGCAATACTGATGGATGAGGCACGTCAGGCTTGGCTTGCTACGCATAGTAGGGTTTATCAATGGGGAGATAAGTCAAGCAAGATGCTCCACCGCCTGTGCCAAGGTACCCTGCACGCCCAGCCTTGCACCGAGTCCTTGACCCGGCGTGGGCGCCCATTCTTGAGCCCTCAGCACTTGGAGAGTTTCGCGGCGTACTATGAGGATTTATATGCGCCCAAAGAATGTCTCGCAGTGGAGACTATTCAACGGTTCATAGATAACCGTCCCCCTCGGACCGTATCGGATGAAGTACGGGAGCAGTTGGATAGACCCCTGTCGGACGATGAGTTGGGTACGGCCCTGGGGGAACTGAATCCCGGGAAGGCTCCGGGCCCGAATGGCTTTCCCTGTGAATTTTTTTAACGTTGTTTTGTGCAGTTGGGCCCTCATTTTCGGCCGGTGGTGGAGGAGGCACGTGAGAGCAGCTTGCTTTCCTCGGACTGGAGACACGCGGAGGTGGTAGTGTTTCTCCAGCCGGGCAGACCTCCGGAGAGGCATGCGTCATACCGTCCTATATCCCTTCTCAATATAGAATCCAAGGTTCAGGCCAAGGCTTTGGCCAACCGGATTAAGCCGTATATTACGGACTTGGTCCAGGGGGACCCCCAATAACATTAGACGTGCACACGTTGCGATATCGGCCTGGAGGCAGCTTGGGGGAGCCGGCAGCCTTATTGCTGGCGGACATGGATAGGGCCTTTGATTCCCCGAGTTGGGTGTACCTGTTCACTTTGCTGCGGCGCCTTAATCTCGGCCCGTGTTTTTTGGCTTACCTGCAGCTGCTGTATAGAGACCTTACAGCATCAGTGCGGGTGGGAGGGGCGATTTCTCGCTCCTTTCAGTTCCAGCGGGGCACGCGTCAGGGCTGCCCCCTTTCCCCCTATCTTTTCGCGCTCGCCATGGAGCCACTGGCGGCATGTGTGCGCATTGATGCTCAGCTCCGGGGTTCAGATGGGTGCCGGGTCTCATTGATAAGATAGCACGCTATGCGGACGATGTCCAGTTCTTTCTCACGGATCTAGATAGTTCGGGACCAACATTATTACGTATACTGCAGATTTTTGGTGAGACCTCTGGTCTTTACATGAATCTGGGCAAATCCACACTGTGGGTCCTGGGGGGTAGACCGAGGGTGGGAGACTGGGCCTCAGCCCTTCAACTGGCGTCGGGGGAGGAAGTACCTAGGGGTCTATCTATCGGATACACCGGCCTTATCTAGAGACCGTAACTTGGCCCCAGTGTGGGAGCGTACACGGGATGATCTGAAGGTGTGGTCTCGCATGCCTCTAACGATTTATGGTAGAGCGGCCATTTTCAAAATGGTAGCGCTTCCCCGTCTTCTCTATCAATTGCAGAACCGCCCCTACCAGATTTCGCCCCGCTGGTTCCAGCAGGTCAATTCGGCGCTGGGTGGGTTCCTATGGGAGGGGAGTGCAGTCCGGGTGGCCCTGCGCACCTGTTTTCTATCCACGTATACTGGGGTCTTGCTACGTCGGATGTCCTCTCCTACTATCAGGCGGCACACTTGCTTGTTCTCAACGAGTGGGTGTACGGGGATAGGTGGTACCTGGCTTATGCGGTCGAGCGGCACCTGATGGGTAATAAGTCCTTACACACTCTGCTGTATTCCACGCCATTACGAAAGTGCCTTCCCTCGGTCACGCATGTGATGTTCCATGTCTGGAAGCGGGCTCAGAGTAGGATGGGGTGGTGGAATGTTCTGACCCCGGAGACTCATCTTTGGGGAAATGGGCGGCTGCCCCAACTGGCAGCTTTACAGGGCTTCCAGGGTGGGACTCTATAGGAATCTCGTCCCTAGGGGACGTGATGACAGACCTGACACTCAAATCTTTTCAAGATCCTCGAGACTACTATGGGATGCCGCGGTCCCAGTTCTTCAAATATTTGCAGTTTCAACACGTGCTGGCACCTACCTGGAAGGTCTGGACTCCCTTCCCGACTTTAGTCCAATAGAAGCAAAGGTGTTTATGGGGGAACTACCTGACCGCAAGATCTCTCGCATCTATCAGACGCTGGTCCATCATTGTTCCACTGACCTACAGAGGTTCAGGACGGCTTGGGAAGGGGGCGTGGGTGACCTGGAGGAAGAGGACTGGGTGGAGGCACTGGCAGGCCCGTGGGGGCAGCAATATCTACACGCCTACGTCTGATACAATTCAAATACTTGCATCAGGTATATTTCACCAGAGTGCGCTTGTGGAGGGCGGGAATGATTGGTTCCCCTGAGTGTCTCCGCTGTGGGACGGATGAGGGCACGCTTATGCATACAGTCTGGGGTTGACTTGCGCTGCAGCGATATTGGAGGGGGGTGTTCCCCTGCCTGTCGGCGGTGTTGGCATGGGAGCTTCAACACGCGCCGCGATTGGCCTTGCTACATGTGATGGAGGGTATTGGGGGCAATAGATATAAGCGGCATCTGTTGCGATTAGGTCTCACGCTGGCAAAGAGGGACATAGCCAGGGCTTGGAAGGCGCCCCGGGCTCTGCCATTGGCTGCATGGAGGAATGGGATGGACTTTTGCATGAGGCTTGAGCTGCCGATCTTTATGGCCAAGGGATGCCCCGGTAAACATTTTAAGATTTGGAAAAGATGGGCAGACTACCGGGGGCTGGAACAGGACCCGCCGCCGGAGGAGGTTGCTCGCTTGCCAGGCTGATGGGTGGGTGGAGTTTGGGATTTGCAGGGTGTTTGATGGACTCAGTGTGCTGTTCCGGAGATGTAATCCTTCCTTAGTTGTGGCATGAATGCAATCGGGGGGGGAGGGGGGGCATTATTGTTGTTTCATTGATGTGTGCAGCAGTCTCCGGGTTGCGGAGCTGTGCAATATATGTGAACTGTGACAAATAAAATCTGTTTTAAAAAAAAAAAAATTAACTGAGTGGTGTGTATGGGGTCATAAGGCGCTCATATAGTATTCACACTATTATAAAATAAACAAACAAATTGATTCCCAGTGTCTTACGGTACATTCAACATGGGGAGAAACAACCTAAATCCCCAAAACTCAATCTAAGATTGCCATAGAAGGCAAAGTCCAACACTGAAAATCTTACTACAAGCAGTAAGTACCCAAACCAGACATTTCCTGACAAATTCGAAATGGACAGAAGACCTAGGCTTCACCTTTTTTCAGTAAGGAGAAAGAACTGAAAAGTTAATTATTGAACTTTTAAAACATCATCTTTAGTTAGGATTAGGAGGGTTGGCCAGTCATCTAATCGTAGCTAAATGACAGTAGTACAATACAAAATAAAATGTATGGAAATTTCACTAGAGACCACGAATGTGATGCTCCTATGGCCTATATTAACATTGATAAAACAAGGCTATTCACAACGCCCATGACAAAATTGGTTTATGAATTTTTTTCAAATCATTTTATTCATCGACATAAATTGCTTATTTGGAACACAATAGCCTTGGGTGTTAGGGGTCTTCATCAACAGGAACATAGCGTTATATCAAGATGATGTTTGCAGCACACCACTTATCACACTCTAGTTAATATTCATGCAAGGAAAATAACAACAATCCATTGGGCTCTTGATGTTTTTTTTTTTTTTTTATTCTCTCAACTCCAATCCCTCATCTCAACGCGTTTCGCCGTGGTTTAAGCAAACCCACCGGTTTCGTCAGGGCTCAAATGCGTTATTCAAGAGTTCCTCTGTGCAGGTATGACTTCAACCATCAGTCTAGTATTTACAGGCTTGCAGAAAGTGGAAAATATCCGTCCAAAACTTTTGATTCAAGTCCTAGGGTGCAGTGAGAAATTCATTACATTCAGTCCTCCGTGCTCCGTACACCTTGTTAAGCAATTCCAATTTATCTGTTTCAATCCGAGTCCCAGTTTCATAAGCAATTCTCCTCACCGCCGCCTGCTACAAATCCATTCTTCCCCAGCCGAAATCTCAAATCAGTGCTCCCGCTCACCCGAGTACAGGCAAAGAGGAACTCTTGAATAACGCATTTGAGCCCTGAGGAAGCCGGTGGGTTTGCTTAAACCACGGCGAAACGCGTTGGCATAAGGGATTGGAGTTGAGAGAATAAAAAAAAAGAAACAGAGAACATCAAGAGCCCAATGGATTGTTGTTATTTTGCCTTGCATGAATATTAACTAAATAGTGTGATAAGTGGTGTGCTGCAAACATTATCTTGATATACTATTCAATCTCAGGATTGTGGGTAGGGAAGTAGGGGGTTCTCTTCTCTCAGTTGGTTTATAAGCACCCAAAGGAATTAGGAGGACGGGCATTCAAATAAGTGTGATTTCTATATGAGGGCTAGTTTCTTCTGTACACCCAGCGTGAAAGTAATTTAGGAATATAGTGTTACATCTGACCATTTTTAAAACCACTATAGAAATTAAGGAAGGTGTATGCCGTTTACACCAACGGCGTAAATATAGTAGGGTATTCTTGGCATAGACATTTGAGAGTATAAATGAGCTCTCCTAGGTGACCGTCCATCCTTTGTTAGGAGCATCTTTAGTCAGATTAGAAATCCCTTACTCAACACAATGTACTCCGCCAGGTGCATGCAACATTGTTCATGGTATCTCTACCAAATTAGTAGAGGAAGAGTTACAACCCAAAATGAACTTGTTTTGATATGCCATACTTCCACAAGATAAAATTTAAAAAAGTGATCATTCTGACCATGCACTTCAATGCATTCAGATTTATTTCACTTTTCTCTCTGGAACGAGACATAGCATGCACGTTTGTCATACAGGTTGATTGCACATGAGCCATGCAAGTAGGCCATAGAATATTTCTATTATAGACCAGCAGTGGTTATTTTCTTTGCAGTATACACACATTTCTTATGCTTAAGTAGACCACAGAGAAGTTGTTAATGTGCCATGTGCTCCTAGGCCACAGTTCATTTTGTGGTCTGCGACTCACAATCCTCTGAGGCAATCAAGTGCCATGGCAATATTACCACACAAGTAACCTACGCAAGTGTGGTAGCCACAGACGTGTGAAATAGAAACTTTGCATGCTGTACCACTTTTTAAACAGACGACCTAGAAATGGTTTATAATGTTGTAATAGTTGATTCACTCTTGAACACTGGGAATTTCAATGGAAGTATTCCATTACAGCAAGATAACTAAAAAGCATCAGAAAAGTATAAATTAGACACATACATATTTAGCAAAAATAACTTAAGACATCTCTTCATCCAGGCGTTTTTTTATTGACTTGAATAACCTTCCATTTGCCACTGCTTTAAACAGGTTCACATTTAGTATCCAAGACCACCGCCTACCTTTCTTGTTTCACCTCCCCCTCATCAAAAAATGGATCTCCTTCAGCCTTACAACAAACTCAACTAACTATACATCACAATGCACAGAACCGAGCTACCCGTTCCATTATGCCTGGACTGAATTTTTGCCTTGGACCCTGTACACTCCTTTACTACCATTCGACTAGGTTTGCATGCATACAAGTCATATCCAAAGAATTTAAGCTCTATCCAACAAACTTCTCCTGAACACATCACACACTGGAAAATACTTCACACACTGGTAAATATTTCAGTTTCATCACAGCCTCTCCCCCTGTTTATCATTGAAAGTTCTGCCCCCTGTCTGCACGGACTCTCTTCTCTCTTCTAATACCATATTTATTGCGTTCTGCTTCTCGTTGCTTCAATAACTATGTTTGTTTTATTTAGTTATCTGGGATAATGCCACCTGTGTGTTTCTTTCAAATCTTTGCTCTATTTTAGCTTGTCTACAGCAACCAGCAATTTGGAAATAGATGTTGTCCAGACTCCCAAAGAGGAGTCTAGTAGAATAGTCAACAGGGTGGTATTCCAAATCCGTTTTGTCATCGACTGAAGTTCAATGATAATGGCACCCTTCAACACCTATTTAGGACTAAAGAGCAGTGAGATGTTAAATCCCAAATCTCTATAATTTCAATAAGCACTGTATTTCTGCAAACACAACCAATATTTAATCAGATTTGTTCAAAGTTAAACATCCAGATTTGAGTTTCCTTGACTTGGTTAGAATTGTGTCATTTTTAAATTAAACATTTCTTACCTTCACTGTTTTAAGTTTTTACTTGTTTAAATTATTTACAACGAATACTTCCTATTTCTAAACTAGTATTAAGGAACAAAATAATCCATTACATTTAGTATTCTGCTATTTTCATCATAACATTTGCATCAGGCCCAAGGGCTAGCCTAACATTACCCCACATAATACAAGTCCTCAACACACCAAAACAGGATAGATACACACTAAACAGCATTTAACAGCAACACGGCATCCTACTGAACGTAGACATAAGTCTATACATATAGCACAGGCTATATAGTTGGGCGCAAACAAGGTCAATCAGCACCGTACTCTCACACATTCACCACAACATATTAGACAGAACACCTCACACATACAGAAATTCATAGGTATACCAATCACTAGGATGTATGTCAGGGTGCCCACTGAAGTGGTAAAACTCTCTAAACGTGGGCTACAGAATACACTGTGAAATTCCTAGCACTTGATGGTCATGCTCCCATGGGTACGCCAACTTAAAACACCTGCTGTCCATACACACTTCAATTTTGGAGACAGGTTTGGTCTCAGATTAACACCATCTTTAATATCACAGCCCCTTTTTCTTCCATCAACATTTTTATGGGGAGCTTATCAGTCGATTGGAATATGAGACAATCAAATACAAATCATAGACTTGTTGCTGGCAGTTGCTTCTCAGCAGATAACGAATTTGAAGTATACATCTTAACTTGGTGGTACACTGTTTGTCATAATCACAGATTGGACACAGCCTTTGTATATCCTATATCTCTTGCTAAAAAAAGTTTACAACTATGATCTCCTGTCACACAGTTTTTAGATAATAGTGCAAAAAAATCCTTTGCTCCCATCCCTTTACTACAAGATGTTGCTCAGCTTCTCTGGCTTCCCTTATATTGAGAATGACATTGTTTAATATATTATTTCTGTAATATTCATATGATGGCATATCATTAGTATATTAAGTTTTTCTTTTCATTTCTAATTACATCAAGATTTCCAAGAACCAGATCTTTATATTTCTTAATGTACTTTGTCTATCTCTTTCAAATAGAATATGTAATATTAATATTTGTACCCATGTAATATTTGATGTTTAACTGTACGAACCATTGATGTTCCCTTTGGTTGCCACAATCACTGTTTATTTATTCAAGGCTCTTCTGTTGCTTTTGGCCAAACACAGGGCTGCCATGGCTTTGCTGAGGGGCCCACTACCATGGACAGTGGATTCGCTCAATGATACTACCTTTTCCAATGACTGCAGACACCTTTGTCTTACAGGCGTCTCCAACGAGTAGCTCGTGAGCTACCAGTAGCTCTCCAGCTACCTATGAGTAGCTCTCCTGTGTGCAGCCCATACTTGAAGCTTTTGCTTGGTGGAATTACTTGTATGCCAAAATTAAAAAGCATGTATTAGAGACAAAAATGTGAAAAATTTCAGACCTCATAAGATGATGATTGGAGAATTATTTTTTTCAAAATTAATTGAAAGATGTTATTTGAGTTGGAGAGATTTATTACTCATTAATATTGCGGTTCTGGGTGGGTTGTAGCTTTGGATGTTATGTCATACAAATGTTGATGTATTCAAAGTTGATAGTGTTGTTTTACTTTATGGCAGGCAAATCTGCCTAATGCACTGATGTGATCACTGCTGACAGTCTTGGTTGGGGTTCTCACTGTCACATCACTAACATCAGTGCATCAGGATGATTTTTGTTGAACAAAAGTAGCTCTTATTACAAAAAAGGTTGGAGACCTTCAGCCTATCCAATGTAAACACTCTGATAAATGGAGGCCTCTGATAAATATTAAACTTAAGACGCTACAGGTATAAATGAGGAGGTTAACTCATGGTGTTTTATCAAATACATGAAAGACCTGATATAACTATGTCTCCCTATGGATACACTATAAATGAAGAGGTGTAATGTTATTGGTCTGTAGATAGGAGATGTTGAAACACCGCTGCCTAGTCATGTGTTTGTACTCTTGATCAACATGCATATATGAACCTGTGAACAGCTGCTTTCGATCTAATGCATATTGATTTATGAATGCTGTTGTACAGTATACCAGATTGGGGTTGTTTCACGAGATCGCGAAAAAAAAAAAATCATCAAATCCCAGTTATAAAAGAAGTCTCCAAAAGCTTGTTGTCTGTAGACAACAAGCTTTTGGAGCATGGTCACACCAAATGCCAGACCTTGCGCCAAGCGCACATCCCACCCAAATAGAAGTGCAAGTCCTTTGGCCATTAACAATAGACTCTAGATGCAGATATAAATAGTTCATTTCCCGTTCCACCAATACAACAGGATTGTAGAATATAGCCAGACGCTGTGCGAAGCACCGGCGTACACAAACCAGCTGCCCCAGGCCAGTTCAGGTCTGCCCGTAGACACCATCCCACCAAAAACCAGTCGCTATAAGCAATCAATTGTTTCTCTCTAAAAAAAAAAATTACATTGACAGATTTGGTTATCTGGATTTGCGAATCCCATCGTCAAGCTAATTCATTGTGCACCTTTCTGTAACCCAAACTGGCTTTAAAACTAGAGAAAGGATTTGCAAAAAATGACAAAAGATCTCTGAGTAAAGTTCTACCTTCATGCAAGCTCGGTAAAATGTATTCTAGAAAATTGTGGTGGAGAGCAAAAACTACTAAGAGACATAAAAAGTGAAGGAAAACGGAGTGTCAATGGGAAGTTAAGCATAAAAGTAACAGCCTAACAGCTATTACAAACGAATGTACATTTACATAGCTTTGGTTTACGTGTGTTGCCATAAAAAGTTACGTTGCTGTAACGACAAATACAGTAATATCAGCTGCAAATCATGCAGGTAATGAAATGTGTGACTACTAATAGGCAGTATTATACCGACTTTGTGCAGCAAGTAACAGTAAAAGTGTGACAATATCAATAAAAAATGCATTAGGAATGTGTAGCACTCAAACGCGTGGCAAAATAGTATCATGGGCATCATAAAAGGGGAAAAATGGCCTGCACCATTTTCGGTCTGTACAAGAATCGCCCCCATGGGTTCTGGAAGAACAAAATAAACCACGCTTTGGATCAAACTTTCAAAAGATTACATAAACGCCCACAAGGTGTGCCTGACGTTTAAATGTAGATAGGATTTATCAAGTCTGCGAAACAAACCAAAACACCACCAAAAAGGTGAATATTTCCAATTTAACCACCCGTGTCCGAAACCACGTGCAATTACTGTCCACGTTTATTTAATGTGTTTGTTAAAAAAGACACTGTTTATAAATCGAACATTTCATTAATATATTTCTTACTGAGAGCTTGTTTTGCCATACCCAGATCCGGGGGAAAAACGCTTACAAAATGATGAGGGAAAGGCTGATGTCTAGATTTTCAGAGAGATTTGCTACCTCTTCCAGTTATGGATCTTAAATAAAACTTTGCATTACGGTCCCAATGTATCTTTAATGCATTCGTATGAAATTATTCTGAGAATAAGGAATGATACACAAACCGCACACTCCTCTGAGTTGAGCCAAAGTCCACTCTTAGTATATTTCAAGAATTGATTACAACGGGTTATGCAAGTAGGACCTAAAAAGAAACATTTCATGGATAGTTAACAGACTACGGTAACAGAAATAAACCAGATTAGGGAGAGAATGAAGTTCCACTAGAGCGGCTAGCCATGAAATAAGTGATCATGGCCACTGTCTTCAGCTGCAAAAACAGCAGCACATTCTTGGCCTGGATATTGAAAAAGGGGTGGAGGAGCTTTACACAAACATAAAAACAAAACCTTAACCGCATCTGGAAGTCAGCAGCAGATGAATATGCATCTAAAGAAACCAGAAAGGAATCGGCTATTGTCACCAGTTGAGGCTCCTCGCATTCCTTTCATGTGGGGATCAACCACAACAGAGAATAAGAAGGAGACTAAAGACCAAGGGCACAGGGGAAGAGTTATCTGAACAAAATAAATCCCACACCAAAAAGAGCCATAGTTCAGTCTAAAAGGAAAATGCCCAAGTTCAGAAAACCTACTAAAAATAATTGGATTTAAGACCACTTAACAGAATAACCAGCAATGTGCAAAAAAAACCTTCAAGGCGAAAACTCAAAGATTCTTTAAAGTGGACTAGGAGTGATCAGACTGGATGCCATTAATCACGGATATTAATAGGAGAGCAGGTATATCAGAATCGTGGATACTGAGTGGAGAAATCCTTGCTCTTCCTAGCAATGTCTAATAATCTGGCAGGTCTTCAATAACACTGGACACAAGATGTGGGACACTAGAAGGCCTACTTAGTTATGACCATCGGATATTGAAGTGAAACTTAAATTGACTGCAACAAGATCCATGTAATGGGTAAATCAGACTATCTAATTAATCCCTGTTCATACACGTGACTGCACATTTATCAAACTCAACTAGGCTTCATATGATAGTTATTGCTGGGTTATGTTTTACAGTATGCAGTCCGAGGCCCCGAGTTTGTGTTGCCAGACATAGTGCTGGTAGTCCCACCTGCACCCATCACCTGTGTTTCTTGCTATGACGTGAATCCCACAATAAAGGAAAATCGACAACAAGACAAGTATTGTAAATCAGGGAGAGAACCCTGAATTTAGTGAACAGCTGCAACAAAGCTTGTCAAAGAAGGTGGTAAAAAGCCCCTATACTCACTGAAGGAGGTGTTCTAATCTTTCTGCAGTTTGAAAAGTACAGTGTAGGTCAACAACCAAAATCTGAAACAAAAGGCGGTTACTCATCATAGAAAGAAAGGAAATCTAAATTCTTCACTAGAGTCAAAGAGTCTCGCCTAAATATAGACACTCACCTACACATTGGGCTTTCACTCAGCCCTCTTCATTCAATGGACAGTTCAAATATTCACTTTCGGTGAACGTGCGCGGTACAAGAATTTTTACCATGCGTACTCATAGTATCTTTTGACCGCGCATGCGCACTAGCCCCGTCTCCATCCTGCTCTGCTGTCGGTGTTGTTTACTCCTCCTTCCTCGGAGCCGCTCTCCCTTCAAACGGTAATAGGTTAGCCCACTACAGCGATTTGCTTTGGGCTCTGAAAGACTGCAGTTTACTTACACACAACCACCTAAACAGTAGTGCACTTCGGTGGAGGTTAGTAACAGATTTCATGTCGTTTTTTCCCCTCCATTTTAGAGACAAATGTTTTTTAGGTCGAGCCTGGGCAGCGCATGCGCTGATCTGCGAGCTATGCTCTATTGGAGTATATACTTGAAGCCCCGCACACTCTCTGCCCATATTTGCCATTGGCTTGTGTCCGTGTCCTTCATAAATGCTGAATTCTGATTCGTTATTAGGCTTGTTAGTCCCTCCTTAGTACCGCCTCGTCTTCATTCGTAACCTCCCATGAGGACTGGCCTTTTACTTCGGTTGTTGACACAGTGCGACTTCTTTGGTCTGTAAGCACTATTTTCTTTAATGAGTTTCTCTTACCGCTGGAGGGTCTCTCGTGCACTCTTGTGACCACCGGCTAGTAGTAATCTGGGATCTTTTATGGGGCCATGGGAGACAAAAGAGGGCAATTTAAGCAATGCAATCAAGCATTTGCAATGCAAAAGGTCTTGCATTTACAAGAGTTTAAGCTATTGGGATTTTAAATGACGAGTTCTTTAGGTTTTAAAAACCAAAACATAAACAAAAGGCATTGTCATTTACAATGGCAAGAGCTCAAACTCGCGTTAAAAAGAAAGACCTATTGTATTACAGATGCTGGTTACATTATTTTCCCCAAATAACACCAAATTTAGACAAACATTTTTACTTTGTATTTCATTTACATATTTAAGGCATATTGCAGGTTTGTAAAAAGAAAAAACACAGGTAACCATTAGGCTTGGCAAGGCCAGGACAATTGGCTTTGACTAGTGTTTTGTACTAGTCAAAACTGTTCTGTTTAGGCAAGGCCTTTGTTATCTGCAATACTCTAACTGCTGCCCAATTTTCTAAATGCATTTATATTGTCATTTTCCAACCAAGACAGTATTTGCCAAATGCTAATAAAAAAGCCAACTCATTAACTCGACAGGTAGACTATGGAAATGGATATTCCAGAAATGTTTTCGAAATAGCTGGAGACAAAACTTAAGACGCTGCCACCAGCAGTAGAAAACGCTTGAGATGAAGCCTTGAAAACTAGACAGGACACATAGGTGGCCATCAGAAAGGGAGAACAATCCTGATATGGCCTCTGAAAGATAGCAAACAGTGCTCCAGGTGAGGCATCGCAAATTAGATATGATCCACATAGGAAGGACCTCAGGCATTTTGCAGATTACTTTATGTGGTATCTGACAATCAGACACACGTGACAAAAGCGACTTCCAAAACACTCCACATAACGCATTCAGATGTGGGAACAAAACAGATGAAAGTCTGCCAGTTATGTTCACACATCCCTTTTCCACTTGCGTACTCTCTCTCTGCACAACAAAAAAATAAATCTCATGCTGAAACCTTGATAATTTTTGCTATGTTACAATAATTGGTTATCAACTCCCAGATGCTTTAGTAAGTCTCCATATCCTTGGCCCACCTCTCGTTCCCCTCAGTCTGCACTATGAGGAAGAACATAACATTACTACTGTACATGTGCATGCTTGAGGTAGGGAGGTTTACAATATCACAACCTGTTTACTTGTGAGCTGCATGAGGACGCCTGTATGCTGCTATTCAAGCACTTTATCTGTACTGTTTATGGTGTGTGCGTGAGGGACCATGTACAGATGTTGCGCAGTGCCATGCCTTCGAAGTTTCCTTAGTAGTGATTCAAACAATTTAGGGAATATAAGGTGAGAGGTCAACCTGTACATCCAGCAGATGGTTGTGCTGAGAGATGGACTGCAATGGGGTATTGTCTCCCTCCGGAGAAACACACATAAGCCCTAGAAACTGGAATCCATCTAGCTAGTCTTGGACTACTAAACAATACCTGTAATTACACTGCACACAATACCCAAGACAGAGTATATACTTGCTTTTCGGTGTTTTGTAGAAAATCCATTGCTACACTAGACTCCATACTAAATTTTATCCAAAAGGAAAGGAGGAAAGGTTGATTCAGTCTCCCTGGAATGTGAATACGTGGCCCGGAGACTGTACCCCAGTACCTGGGGAGATGTACAGATCCATACAGAAGCCTTATAACAAATGAAACTGGTCTATTTGCACCAGGCACGTAGCATGCTCAAACCTCCAACCCCTAAAGATCAACAGATGTTTGTAGAGGGAAGCATACTTCTATGTGTTCTGGGGATTTTTTTATTGTTCAAGACTAAGAATCTGTGTCCTCAAGTACGGCAATAAAGAAAGGAGGGGAGGGGGGGGGGCACTTAAGGATGAAACTTGCATGCTAGTTTTTTTCTTCCAAAAAGGGTCTCTCTCATAACCTTATTTAACAATCATTTGTAATGTAATAGGTATCGCATTTGCGAGAGTTTAGCTATTGGCATTGTAAATTACAATGCCTTTTATTTATCTGTTATGATAATTAGGCACTGTCATTTACAATGCCAATAGCTCAAACTCTTGTAAATGCGAGACCTATTTAATTTTAAAGAGGCAGCCGCCATTGTCCCGGGCTGCTAGGAAAGTGAAAGCGGGCATGGCGTGCTGAATGTTCAAGGAAAGCATGTTGTGTCTGCAGTAGGAGAAACTCATTAAAGACAATAGTGCTTACACACTAAATAAGACATACCGTGTAACAGAAATAAAAGGGTCAGTCCTCATGGGAGGTTACAAATGAAGACAAGGCGGTACTAAGGCGGGCCTAACGAACCTAGTAATGCAGCAGAAGCCAGCATTTACAAAGGACAATGACACAAGCCCAAGACAAATATGGGCGGGGAGTGGGCATGACTTCAAGTACATACTCGAATACAGCATGCCTCGCAGAGCAGCGCATGTGCTGCCCAGGCTCGACTTAAGAAAAGGGTTTGTGTATCATGTTTGTGTGCCCCTAAACGTGACATAACGATTTATTGTCTTCCTTGTGTTGTTTGCCTGAACAATGTCTTAGGCTGGAATATATGTGCATTCTATTTCGACAGCCACGGACAAGCTTACCCATTTGTGTGGCAATAAACTGCTTCAAATTTCGTTTGTGCCATTTCTTCACTGGTAGTTGTGGCCAGTTTCAACCATTTGTCCCACATATATTCTCGAGGTAACAGCTTGAACCTCTCAACACAGTACTGCAAGTATACTCAAGTCCTGAATGTTCTAGAATGATTTTATACGGTGTGGTGCCTACAATAATAAGTAGTTATAGCGAAGCTGAACTTTATAAAAAAGGACAAGTATTTTCAATAATATCTTATGTATCTATATGAAAATTAAAAGACACATTTTCTCCAAATACTGTCCTCTGTTCAGAATTTAGAACATATCCGTCAATAGAATTAAAACTTATTCTGAAAAAACACCATATGTAAATGGAACATTACATTTTATTTTTTGCTCTCCACTACTGCTTACTACTAAGAGATTAACACCAAACCAATGAAAATAGGTATTGGGATAATAATTTGTTTAGTATTTTAGGAAATATTTGCGACTACATCATAGTCAATCTGTTATTCGAATGACTAATTTTATCTCAACTTGACCCGTTATTAACAGTGAATCAGCATTCATATCGCAATGTAAACATTTTAAACACTAATTGTTTTCATTAACTAGAAAACTGATAGACTAACGTCCTTGCCAGGGTTTATGTAATAATACCACACATTGAAGTGTTTAAGACGGATTTCGATATATCCCGAATTAGGAAAAACCCAAACTAAAGAGACACAAGTGTGATTTACCATAACATGCGCTAGCTAGCGCACTTTTAGGCAAGAATGAAAAAACAAACGGGTTCTGAAGCACAGGGAGCAGCAGGAAGTTAAAACATTTCACTGGAGGGCAACCCAAAAATGTAACCAAAGACCAAACAATACAGATATAATAAACGTGATCGTTCACAAAGATTCACTAAGTTTGTTTAAACTTCATTACAAAATTCTAAAAAATAACACCAATGTGCTTAAAAATAAATTAACTATTGAAGGCAAAAGGAAATTGGTTTTTATTTTGACACAAACTGTACAGGTTTGAATGATGAGGTATCATGATTAGAGTTACAGAGAAATAACATAACAGTACAAACAGATTTGAAAATAGAAAAAGGAGAGGAAAAAATAGACTGGCGGCTTCAAAGTTTCCATTTGCTTAAGATTGATTATAATCTTTATTACAAAAAAAATGTTTTGCTAAGCAATTAGAAATTACTCATGCGTAAATATGGTTATCATGCTGGTTAACTCCCTCCATATGTTACCCACAGTTTGTGAGATGGAAAGCTAGTTTGTGAGGGTCTAAGGCACAAGTAGGTGTATGCACAGCGAGGAACCCAAAAAACTATAGGCAGCAATACTAACAGAATGCTTTATTATATAATTACACACAGTATGTAATGTGTGCACGCCTGGCAGCCATTTCGATAATGTATATTGCATTCTTAGTACTTTTTGGAGAGCAGTGCTATGATGAGTTGTCCCAAAACGGAGGATTAATTTCAAAATATAGTTATGATTTTAAAACCGTGCCTACTTTCTTTAGTAACATAAGGTAGCAAGTAGGTATGAGGGGACCATTTTAAACATACTGAAGGTACAGGCTTCTTTCATAACAACATGCTGCCTGGCTACTCACTAACCTAAGAATACTTCCTCGTAATGATGTTGGCATTTTACTACAGTAGGGTTTGGCAGAACATTTAGGGTTTATAATTTAGAGCGGGCACAATTGTGAGTACAGATTAATGCATCGTATGGGTTTTTCTTTGGTGACATATTATAAATTGAACACCAACCACACATCACTTCAAATGGATGTGAGTGGATATAAAGTCCACTAGGTAGATCAGTTTATCTCAGTCTTTCTGAAAGCTAATAGATGGGCCACATAGATTTAATAGCAGGGCTATATGGTGCAAACTGTCCGCACATACCCTATGCTGCATATAGCAGGCAGGGGACGGATCTGGGATGAGGGACATATGAAAAGATAATCTGGACACCCAGGTCTGAATCATAACATAAAATATGATATCTCCTGCTTGTGGGTCCCTCTGCAAGAATTTGTGTGTAGGTTAACTGTGGTGATCACTCACAAAGACCATGTACATAACTATCTTGCTTTTAACAAGAGAGCGCCCAGTTTCCCATAATTATTTGTGTTTCAAAGTACAAGAAAGCATACCACTAATCCGCAAAACTCACATGCACTTTTATAGATAAACTGAAAGCAATACATTTAATTCCACAATAAGTGACATGGAGTAACTGTGGAAACTGTTATATTACTGATGTGCTAAATGTGATCAATTAAAATGAAACCATCTTGGATATAGTAATGTATATTTAAAGTCAAAGCCAAATGGGTCAGAGTAAAACTAAAATGGACATACTGCAGGATAGGTTGTACTAGAGCCGAACTGTACACACAGAAATTTCTGGCCTATTAATAAAACAATTTAGGGTTTAGATATTGTATCTCATAGCCCCTTCTAAGAAACATTCATCTTGGACTTCCTTTGGTGACAGAGAGTTTGACACAATCTAGTTTGAATGAACTTGGCCCATCAAACTTGATCCTTAAAGCGGTTGATAAGGACACATATAGCTATGGTCGTCTTCTATTGAGAAGGAAGCAGAGACATAACCAGAACATTTTCAACAGGTCAGCAATTTCTAAATGTGCTACTCCTTGAAGAATTCCTGCTAAGGGGTCACGTTTGTGCAACGATCCCCAAGCACAAATCCTCCCCTAGACAACAGGGCATTTTTTCATTTGTGGAGTGAGTCACTTGCCACCTTTCTCCCTTCAAAGTGAATGTTAAATGTATTTGTATGCATGTAATTTATTATTGCAATTGCATTTCTGTTTATCTTATGTGTTGCAACTTGAAGCATTTTTTCTTCTTAATCTTCCCCTGTAGTTTTTTTACCATTGCGATGTTGTTCGGTAAGGCTCCGAATGGGATTCGGAGTTACAGAATCCGATTCAGAACCTATTTTTCCGACCAAATCGTACACATTTACAACCAACCGATTACAATGCAAGGAAACGATTTGGGCTGTCCGAATCGGTTGCGTAAGGCATTCAGACAGCCCGAGTCTTTCAGAGCCAAATTGTACAGCTCTATGGATATGGTTTCCAAGCGAGCGATTATGATGGCCATTTCTGACAGTCGCTCCGGTCTGCCCAACACAAAACAGCTGTCCGAATCAGACTTTGGGTGCCCACAGCAGGCTCCCCTTCAGCCGTAGGCCTACAGTGTACCCAAGGGACCCCTCTTTCCAACCATGCACAGTGTCGCAGGAGTGGAGTGGTGTGGCTCACTGGTTAGAGGTGGCAGACCCGGAAGCAGAGAACGGCCCGGGACCAGGGTTCAATTCCCGACGCGGCAGGGTCGTGGACCAGGGTCAGCGGACTCGATAATTCTCGCCTCGGTGCCTACTCTAACCAGGGATCACACTCGGCAACTCTGGGCATTAGCTTGCCTCATCTCTACAACGGCCCCCCACAATTCGCCGGGGATGCCTGGTTTCACCTTGGAGATACCCAGTAGGGACTATCTCACAGGGATAGCCAGGACGGGTTCCCCAGCGGTCTACAGCGCCACGACGCCTCAGGGCAGCAGTGCGCTTTACAAGACACATACATTTACATTTACATGAGGTGCCTGTTACAGGGTGCAAGGTTTTCGTCAACCTCCACTTTTTTAGGTCTCGCCTAGGCAGCGCGCATGCACTGTCTAGGAGGGCCTTTAGCCATCGGTTTGCACATTTTGAAGCACACTCATGCTTGTGACGGCATCCACCTTGAGGGAGCGAGCAGCGGCGCACGTGCTAATTGGCCGCTGCTCGCTCCCGCAAGGCGGATGCCGCCACAAGCACAAGTGTGCCTCAAAACCGTCATTAAGCAGAGCGCGGGCAGTTTCACTTAATGACTGTGTGCTTGGCAATCTAACATGCTTGGGTCTCGTATCACGGTTCTGTGTGACAAGACTGCAGCACTTTTATTTTAGCAGGCATGCCCCTCTTTCACGGCATTGCACAGTAACTTAGTATAGTGCCTGGTTATTACTCATTTTGGGAACTAGTGGACGAAAACATGGCATCTTTTCTGTCTGTTAAAAATGTGAACAAATAAGTAACACAGGAATTTCTGATTCTTCTTTGACATTTCTAACTTCCATTGTTCTCACTTATCAGTCATTATTCCATTACTATACTCCTTTACAAGATCCATTATTGCCCTGTCATGCTATATTCTCTCATCATCAATAATGGCGGCCCCACAGCATCCGCATTCTTGGTGACTTAATGTGTCATCCTTCGAACGCAGAAGACAGAGATCTGTCAAGCTGACAATGTTTTTTCCAGGCCCGCGCGCTGGCTATTGGCAGGCCTGTTGAACCTTGCCTCTTCTTCCAGCCTCCACGTCCCCTGCTATTTCACTCATGACAGGACTTCCTGTTGCAGCAGTTTTGTCATCCCAGTGGAATTGACATCTGCTTTCCTGCTAATTATCACAATTTGCTCAGCACACAGAGCGCTCGCCCGTTTGTCACGTGGCCCGCCCTTCACGCAGCTGGAGGTTTGGCTCGCGCTAGTTATACATGTCTCAGTGGTAGCCAGAATCACACCACACACCTCCTCCCCCCACTCCATATGTTTTATTAATTGTAAACATTATTAATGTGGCACGGGGTAGGCATTCTACAAAAGTAAAATATGGGAATATCCAAACTTAAAATATGGCATAAGGAGTAGTTTCTGTCCTGTAACTCCAGTTCTGTAGTAGGGGTATCTCTGTTATAGTCATAATCTAGTGAATAGTCCCGCCCATGTGCGTGGACCCCGGAGCAATCAAAAATAATCTCTTACAGTGTCAAAAAATGCAGAAATGCATAGACACTTAAGAGAGAATTTAAAGACAGATAATGCAGCCAAAAAGGCTACACTGTCTTGTACTTCAACTAGAAATTCCACCACAAAATCCACAAAACAGCAAAGCCTGTACAGATTTCCCTTGCTTAACCACTTGGATGCTAAGGTGTTTTATGGCTCCGCATGCACTTTCCATTGAAATCAATGGAAACTCCATGACGAGTTACCCTTGTCATTAGCACTGAAGGGGTTAACAGCAAAATCCCTCAGGAATGATAGAGAGAAGAACCTGGACAGACAAGCCCCGTAGGCTGCCATTATGTGGCTTAAATAGGATACTGTGCCTTTAAGGAACCTTCCAGAACCTTCTCCCAGTATCCCAGAATGCACAGCAGGTCGAACTTAGTTTCAGTTCTTTTTGAAGGCGTAAAAAACGCCAGACCTGTAGCATTATGTACCTGAACAAATCTCCACCGGGGAGGCGGGAGGGCGCTTATGACTATAACAGAGATACCCCTACTACAGAACTGGAGTTACAGGACAGAAACTACTCCTTCTGTAGTAGGGGATCTCTGTGTATAGTCATAATCTAGTGAATAGAATGGCAAGCCCATCCCCACATCAAGCGGCGGTGGAGAGTATGAAATTACGCCACTATTGTGCGAACAAATTCCGCAGCGAAGCCTGCCTAACCTGAGCGTCTGCCCTGGCATCAGTGTCCAGGCAGTAATGCTTAGCAAAGGTATGGACCGACTTCCAAGTGGCCGCCTTGCAGATCTCTGCAAAGGGAACATTACGAAGCATAGCTGTCGTGGCAGCTTTGCCTCTGGTGGAATGAGCCTTAGGTTTACCCGCTAAGGTCTTATTAGCTTTGCAGTAACACAATTGTATGCAGGACACAATCCACCTCGAGATGGACTGTTTAGAGGTAGCGAGACCTGTCCTGACTGAGCCATAATTAATGAACAATTGGTCTGACCTACGAATATCTTTAGTCTTATCAAAATAAAACTTCAGCACCCTCCTCACATCCAGGGAATGTAAAGACCTTTCCGCTGTAGATGACGGATTCTGAAAGAACGTAGGCAAAGTGATAGTCTGATTGATATGAAAATCAGAAACAACCTTGGGAAGAAACTTAGGGTGAGTACGCATAACAACCTTAGCAGCATGAAACACAGTATAAGGTTCTCAACAACACAACGCCTGAATCTCACTCACCCTGCGGGCCGATGTAATGGCCACGAGGAACGCCGCCTTCCAGGACAGGTGCTGCAACGAAGCCTTATGAATAGGTTCAAAAGGCTGCTTCATCAATCTGGACAGCACCACATTCAAGTCCCACGAAGGCGAAGGAAGCCTGACAGGAGGGAACACTTTCTTCAAGCCTTCCAAAAAATCTTTGATCACAGGGATCTGGAAGAAGGAAGTCTGTGAAGGGCCTTTCCTGTAGGCAGTCAAAGCAGCCAGATGAACCTTAATGGAATGGACATTAAGGCCCGACTGCGCCAGATGTAGTAGATATGGAAGGATGACATCTTCCTTGCATGTCGTAGGGTTAAAGTTCTTAGACTTGCATCAGATGCAAAACCTCTTCCACTTGTAAGCATAAGAAGTCCTAGTGGAAGGTCGTTTAGCCTCCTTCAGTATGTCCATACAATCCTCTGGGAGATTCAGATGGCCATATTGCACTATTTCAGGAGCCATGCCGCCAAACTTAAAGACGAGAGGTTGGGGTGCACCATCCGCCCCCCGAACTTCGTGAGAAGGTCCGGCCTGCACGGCAGCTTCATGTGAGGAAGGAGAGACCGGTGAAGCAGGTCCGTGAACCACCACTGTCTGGGCCATTCTGGGGCAATCAGAATCATTCTCGCCCTGGATTGGGACAGCTTGATGAGAACCGCCGGAATCAGGGGAATTGGTGGAAAAGCGTACAGAAAGCTGTTCGACCAGTTGATCCATAACGCGTTCCCCAGCGTCCCTGGCTGGTAGTACCTGGAGGCGAAGCCTCGGCATTTTCTGTTTTCGGCGGTGGCGAACAGATCTACGTCTGGAGTCCCCCAGCTTGCGAAGACTTCTCCCAGAACTTCGTCGCTTATGACCCATTCGTGGTTTTCCTGAATGAGTCTGCTCAGTTCGTCTGCCTGAACATTCTGCACACCTGGCAGATGGGTGGCCGTTATCGACAGTCCTCGAGCCAGAAGCCAGTGCCAGATCGCCTGCGCCTCCTGCGACAGAGTGCGCGATCTCGAGCCCCCCTGCTTGTTGAGGTAATACATCGTTGTCGTGTTGTCTGTCTGAACAAGCAGAGAGTTGGTCTGAAAGGACGGGTGAAAAGCCTTCAGTGCCAAGTGCACAGCCCTGAGTTCCAGGAAATTGATGTCGTACGTGGCCTCCGTCTGGGACCACGTCCCTTGAATCTGCAGGTCTCCGGAGTGCGCTCCCCAGCCCTGGAGAGAAGCATCCGTCACGATAGTCTGTGTGGGAATGTCCTTATGGAAGGGAACCCCTCTGAGGAGATTCTCCTTCGAGCACCACCACTTCAGAGACTGAAGAGCATGTAGAGACAGTCGTATCTTGTCGGCCCAAGATCCTCTCCTCTGGTCCCATTGATCCTCCAAGCACTCCTGCAGCGGTCTCATGTGCAGCCGCGCATGTGGCGTCAGGAAGATACCATCGATCCCAGCAGAGAAGACACCGTCCTCACTGTCTAGGATGGAGTAGACATGAGAGTCTGAGCCTTCCGAAGGAGTGATAAACGTCGCTCCTCCGAAGGAGACACACTTGCTGACAGCGTGTTGGAGGCTCCCAAGTACTGGATGCACTGGACCGGAGTCGGGACAGACTTGGACATGTTGATGTGCAACCCCAGCTTGTTCAAGAGAACGCACGTCTTCTGGAAGTGTGCTTGAGCTTCCGAGAAGGAGGAGGCCTTGATCAACCAATCGTCCAGGTACGGGTAGACAAACACCTTGTTCTTCCTCAGGTGTGCCGCTACCACTGCCATGCATTTCGAGAATGTCCTGGGTGCAGACTTCAGCCCGAAGGTCAGCACCGTGTACTGATAGTGATTGGTGCCGACTTGAAAGCGCAGAAACTTCCTGTGTTTGCATGCAATGGGCACGTGGAAGTATGCGTCCTGTAGATCTATGGCACACATCCAATCTCCTCGTTGCAGCTGAGGGTAGATCTGATGCAACGACAGCATGCAAAACTTTTCTCTGCGAATCCATTTGTTAGCCTGTCGCAAATCCAGAATGGGCCTGAACTCGTTCTTGTCCTTCTTGCGGACAAGAAAGAACCGAGAGTAAAGACCTCTTCCCCGTTGAGACAGAGGTACGTCTTCTATCGCCCTTTTCCTTAGCAGAGTGTCTGCCTCCGCCTGAAGCTCGCGCAGTTGATACTGCGAGCTGACGGGAGGAATCGATGGAGGAGGGCTGGTGAAACGCAGACTGTATCCATTGCAAACAATATTCAGCACCCACTTGTCCTGAGTAATTTTTCTCCACTCTGCCAGAAAAAATTGAACGCTTCCCCCCACCGGAGCGGGTAACGGACGAGGGGGAAGTAACCGCTCAGGGTCGAGACCCGGCCGGGCCCTTAGACGCGGCAGAGGACTACTGTCCACCTCTACCCCTCTGACGCTTCTGGAAGGGGCGTCTGTATTGCTGCTGCTGATGTTGTCCGGTGGACTGCCCCCTTCCACGACCCTGCGACCCAAACCGCCGTTGGAACTGGCGGTAGGGTTTCTTTTCCTTGGGCTTCTCCAAGCCCACCGCCGTCAGTGTCTCCGCCTCGGCCTTCATCCTGGCCATCTCGTCATCCGCGTGTTTTCCGAAGAGGGTATCTCCGGAAAACGGGAGATTCGCCACACGTTGTTGTGCTTCTGGCTTAAGAGACGTCAACCGAAGCCAAGCATGGCGCCTCTGGTTAATCTCGTGGCAGTATCCGTGCGCAGACAGCAAGGAGATATCCGCCGCGGCACTAATGGCCTGGTTAGAGACCAGCATCCCCTCCTGGACGATCTCCATGAAGTCCTCTTTGCGGTCTCGAGGAACGAGGTCCGCAAACTGCTCCATTGAGTCCCACAGTGCACGGTCGTATCGTCCCAACAACGCCGAGTCACTGGCAGCCTTCATTGACGAGGAGGATGTACCACACGCTTTTCGCCCAGCAGAGTCGATCCAGCGGCACTCCTTGTCCGGAGGCACCGTGGATGCAGGGGAGGTGGCATGAAGCTTCCGGGCCGCCGTCACAATGACCGAATCCGGCGCCGGGTCCTTTCTCAAGAAGGCTGGGTCCGAGTCCGGAGCTCTGTATTTCTTGAGGAGCCTGGAAGGCGCAGACTTCACAACCGCCGGCGTCAGGAAAAGCTGTTCAGCCGGCTCGAGGAGCCCCGGCACCAAAGGCAGTAGGGGGCGAGACATGTGTTTCTTGTGTAACGTCTCAAAGATGACAGAAGTCGAAGGCGTAGGCGCTTCCACTTTGATCCCCAACTTCGCCGCTCCGTGCAGGAGAACCTCTTGGAATGTGCCGATATCGTCTATCGGGGACACCCTAGTCTCCGGCGAATCAGACAGCGTGGGTGAGTAAGAACGGGTCCCAGATGAGCGTGACCTGGACCGACGCCTCCTATGGCGATGCCTGGATCTCGATGAAGATCCGCGTCCACTCCTAGACTTGTCCCGTCTCCCCGAGCGAGACCTCGATCTCTTGGGCCTGGGACGGTCCGCCGGCCTCCCCGGTTCCGGAGTCCGAGGCTTCGGCTTCGATTTAGGAGTCTTCTTCGGCGGCGGCGGAAACTTGGGCATCGACACCGCCCGCGGTGGAACCGGGGGTGGGGGAGTCACTGGAAGCGGGGCCTGCGGAGCCGGTCGAGCAGGCAATGGAGGGGGGGGTCGGAGCCTTTGGAGGCGGACCCCTTGGTAAAGGAGGCAGTGAAGGAGGCGCTAAAGGCTTCTTCGGGGTATATACCTCGGAATACGCTGTTCCCGGCGAGCCATCATCCTGTCCGGAATGTGGGGAGCCCCCCACAGTCCTGGGCCTGTCTTTTCGACCTCCTGACGCCGAAGATCGGTGCCCAGACGGCGAGCCTGGGTCCCTAGACGTCGAACGGCCCTTCGGCGTTGACCGTCTCTCACTCCTCGACGTCGACCCCGACCAGATGGACGAGCCACGGAATCTCGACGACGGCGATGGTGCCTCGACGGCGACCTCGACCTCTTCGTACGTCTCGACGCCGACCTCTTGGATCGTCTCGACGTCGACCTCTTTGAATGTCTCGACGTCGACGTCTTCAGCGCCGGAGACTTCTTCCGTCTCGACGGCGGTCTCGACGACGAGGATCCCCTCGACGACGATGTCCTCGATGGCGAACGGCGGTGTCGCCTCGACGGCGAGCGCCGATGCCGGGTCCTCCGATGTCGACCACTCGACGGCGACGACGACGAGGAGATCGACACCGGCTTCGACGGCGGCCGGAACACGTCCCTCGACGTCGACGGGCGACGTTTTCTCAACCCAGAGCCCTGGGGAGACCGGGAACTGGCCGTGGACCTTCCCCTCGACGTCGTGGTCATCGCAACTGACCCAGACGGAGATCTTGGGCGCGGGCTGGACTTACTGCCCCTGGGGAGCCCCCCAGAGGCCTCAGCATGGGCAGAAGGAGCCCCCCTGACCCACCTCGTGCCTTCAATCTTCTTTCTTCAAGTCCCTGAAGTCTGATTTTTCTCCTGTCCTTCAGGGTCCTTCCAGAGAAGCCTCTACAGATCACACAGTCCTCAGGGATGTGGGAAGAGGGAAGGCAGAGGATACAGACCTCATGGGGGTCTGACTTGGCCTTCTTCCTGGAGCACTCAGGGCATTTGTCAAATAATGCTGGCATTATGGGCAATAAAAGAGTGCAGGAACCCAAGAAGAAAGTCACTAAAGTACTTTAAAAGCACCAAAAATCGAATTTAGTGTAAAAACACCAACAAACACCTTGAAAAGGGAGAGCTCAATGCTCCAGGGTCCTGCTTGCAGGAGCCGGAAAAAGAACTGAAACTAAGTTGGACCTGCTGTGCATTCTGGGATACTGGGAGAAGGTTCTGGAAGGTTCCTTAAAGGCACAGTATCCTATTTAAGCCACATAATGGCAGCCTATGGGGCTTGTCTGTCCAGGTTCTTCTCTCTATCATTCCTGAGGGATTTTGCTGTTAAGCAAGGGAAATCTGTACAGGCTTTGCTGTTTTGTGGATTTTGTGGTGGAATTTCTAGTTGAAGTACTGGACAGTGTAGCCTTTTTGGCTGCATTATCTGTCTTTAAATTCTCTCTTAAGTGTCTATGCATTTCTGCATTTTTTGACACTGTAAGAGATTATTTTTGATTGCTCCGGGGTCCACGCACATGGGCGGGACTATTCACTAGATTATGACTATGCACAGAGATCCCCTACTACAGAAGTAAAGTATATCAAATGTATCATCCTCTTCCTTTTATCAAAGCAAAAATATTGTCCCTTCTTTATTCTGTTCTCACAATAGGCACTCGAAAGGTCAGTGACCCACCGCTGCCTCACCATGACTGCAAGACTGAAGCAATAGCAACAGCACTGATTTCTTTCAGCCAACTGGCGAACAATACATAGCACACTCCACCATCGATTTTGTATAATTACACTTAACAATGGAAGTGCTCTCAGAGCAGCACACATTTCTTTTTATTATACTTTTTTTAGATCTGAGATTTCACAGTGAAGCTTAGCTTCCTTGTCTTCATTTGCCAGATGCAATGGTGACCTCTTCCAGTAGCACAGTGTCGCCAATTACCTTGCTAAGCACCAGGCAAACTGTGCCTTACAGTAAAAACTGCAAGAAGGAACAAGCATTGGCATAGCCAATAGGTCTCGCTTTTGGGACCTTATAAGTATTTAGTTATGCAGCACAGCATCCTGGGTGCCACAACATCAACTGTTACATGGCTAAAAACTTATAAGGTCCCAAAGGCGAGACCTATTGGCTATGCCAATGCTTGTTTCAATGGGTGCCTGTGTTCTCGTTCAGACTGCAGACTCCCATTGAAGTCAATGGGAGTGCGACTGAACGATGTTTGCAAGCATCGTAATCAGTCGGTCGGACTCCCAGAACCCGACGCGGTCGAAAACGATTCGATCGGAACAGTTCGCAATAACCTCGTAATCGGCCCCTAAGTTGGTCATCCAGGATTGGTTTGAATTTTGATTTAAATTGACTGTTTCCATTGTTTCCTGCCTCAAATTCCAGTGTACACTGCATGGCATGCTCATTGTCTAATTAGATCACAAACTTATCAGGACAAAAATTTCTACGAGTACCCCTGTATCCTTCCTAGCACACAGTATTTGAGGAAAAAGACTTTACATATAAAACAGACACTGCGTCTCGGAGGACTGTTGGGAGTCTTAAGTCCACCAACAGAAGAGATCTGGAAGGCCAGTTTTGATAAAACACTGCATCTTAGGAAAAGGATCATGGATCAGAATAGCAAAGTTATTTTTCAGTTGATGGTACTCTATCTAATGAGGATTTCTCTTTCAAGGAGTTTGAAGAACATGCAAATGCAGCAGACCAAGTCAGTTGCAATTTCTCTTTTCCTACAGCTTGTACCACTGCGACCCAGTCGTGAGGCAGTACAATCCAGAGTGCAAGCTGGTACTTTGCAGAGCACAGCATGAGTACCCATTTGTGAGCTGCCTACTAAGATTCCAGTCTTCAATTCCTCCTTTCACTCAAGATGCTGGATTTGAAGTTGATACCGCAAGTTTTTTGCCTATTTAATACTTTTAACTTTGTGGAAGAAGTGTTCCTTGCTGAAATTAGGCAGTAAAGCAATCTGTCCCCGAACAGTTTATATGGTAGCATGGAGGCACTCTGGCACCTCATTCTAGTCCACACCTCAAGACTCCCACTTTACTTAGGAAAAGGAAAAAAATACCTTCAGGGCACTTTAGCGGTGGTCTTTCAGTTTTGGCGACATCCAGCTTCCAATCTGTCATCAGCAAAGATCTTTTTTTTTTTAGTCTGCAACATATGTGCATTTCATTGATAACTATGCAGCACTGCCACCGAACTACGCAAATCACGACAGACTGCTCAAAGTTCGGCTTATTCTGGTCCATTTCTCTGCCAAGTTTCCTTAGAATTATAATCCCGGGAAGAATATCGCAGACAATGATTCTCCAAACCTTTATAAAGGGTGGATGCTGTTCAGGCAACATATACCAAGCAAGAGCATGCAGTATGGCAACAAAGCTTTATATACCATGTAAAAGGACCACAGGTTATGCATATAGCCCAAGAGTGTAACATGGACAGGACTCCAGTATAAATCAACAATTTCTAAACAGGAATACACATGTTTAACAGGCTATACAATGCAGACATTGTGGCGTGTGGGATCATTTAAAGTTATGGCAAGTAATTCACTCATAAGCTATGACAATTTTTAGTCACTGCAAAGGATGACTTTGTTTTTTAAATCATGACCGTATGATGGGTCTTTCCCTGATTTGGAGTTGTCCACCATCATTAGCCTCGCTGCTCTAGAAGCAGTAGACTCTACTTTGCTGCAGAGTATGCTACAAGGCTGTAGGATCAATATTTTGTACACAGTGTTCCTGCAACAGAGAAGAGGCACCTACATCACAGATGCATAGTTTGTACTCAGCAAGGAATGAGGCAGTAGACCTGTCATTACAGTCCAGTGCCCATCTAACCAAGGACTGTGCCTTCCAATATGCTTCACTTTATTCCTCACTAAAGGGAAGTTTTGGGAAACTCACCTAAGTTGAGCAGTCTGCTTAAGAGCTACTTTTTGGCTTTACATGGCTGTGCATGACCACATACCTTCCAAGGCCCATTAATTGACTTTTCTTTGCCGTCTTTCAAATTGTTACATCTAAGAAGGAATATCTAATAGTGGTCATCCAAAGATGAACCATAATTCATACCAGTTTCTCATCCTAAATTAGATTTGAGCCACTGTGCCTTCATTGCCTTTAGTAAATCGGCACACATTGGTCACAATTTGCTTGCTGCCTTCATCTCCCTCAAAATGTGGAAGATGTTCTTTCTACTGTATTATAAGTGCACCATAGTCAATATAGGTACTACACATAACCACTGAATTAATATCCTCCACACACTGATGGAGTGCCATATCCACCAACTCGGAGGTCCTAAGTCGTTCAACAAATACCCTTTAACAAACTTAAGAGTTTGTTCCAGGATTTTAACCATAGTTTTCTAACTTGGATATGCTTGCACTATCCAAGGAATGGGTCAACAGTGTAGAACATCTGACACTCACCCCATCTCCAAACTTACTACCAAACAGTAGAATTATTTTATCTCCAGTTATTGGCTGCATTTTTGGCAGAGTGGCAGTCAGGAGCCGAATTCTAAATAAACAATTGCTCCTGTCAATTAGAGTGAACAAGCTAAAGGTGCAAGAAAGACAAGTATTCCTAAGAAGGTTGCCAAAAGGATGTTTAAGTATAGGTTATGCTGGCAGCTACTGCAATATTATTCAGGAATCAAAGTGAGACAAGAGACATTTGGAGAAAGTCAAAGCTAAGGCGGACATGTTTTGACAGGGAGTTCATGCAGGCCGAAGGCAGTAGGCCATCATAGCAGTGAAAAACAGATCACTGCACCCACCACCATTTACAAAGGTCATACTGCAAACAGACATCTCCAATCATGCACACAGGTCCACTTCTAACTCTCCATGCTTGTGGCACTTACACTTCGAAACACCAGATAAAAGAAAAGTAAGTTCCCCGAAGCGAGATGAGGCGCCACACTACGTGAAAAACGGTCCACCTTCATACATACCTTCGATCATATATTAAAGAGCGTAAAAACACAACTAGGAAGTGGGGCAATGTTACAAGCACACCACTAGTGGAATTACGATATTTGCGATGCAAGTCTTATGCTGCCAATAAATTAAGAATGCTCCATCATTCATCATTTTCGCACTACTGGTGAGTTCAAGTAAGGTGTGACAGGAATATCTGAGCCCAATGTCAACCGGTAAAAAGGAAAACCAACGAACACATTTCCATAAACTAGACTCTGCAGAGTCCTGGGTGGTTTGCATTGCATATACCCATTTTTCTTACCCAAATTGTATTGTAAATGTCAAAGTATGGATGAAAACATTGAAATGTCAAACATTTATGAGACAGAAAAAGGCAGGAACAACCAACCTGCATTTCAATTCTTCTCTCAATGAAAACTCTACCCCAAGTGTGAGTTGGCGTTCTGCATGATACAATGAGTGACATGAGATCTTGAGGTCTCCATGTTGCACCTAGGGGACCTTTCCTATTGTAAGTGATTGGCCCAGCCACACAAGGTGGTGCTTAGGGGTGTGGCTCGCCTATAGAGGTAGAATCTTTAGATATAGCAGCCTTGTCCCGTAGACATAGACCCTAGGATTACTACACCTATGCTGTAAAATAAGTTATTCAATGCTTATCTGTCAGCATAACTGTAATTCTGTAAAGAAACATTAAAGGAAGCAACCGTCACTAGGTTGCTGCAGTGTTTTTCCTAAAGATGCATTACACTACACAGATTTCTGAAGCTTGTGTATCGTTCGCCTTAAGAAAATAAATAAAACATGTTGACCCATCTCTAGGCCCATCTCTAGAAGTGGATGGAGTGAACGTTAAAGGACAGAATAAAGCACATTGCATCAGACAGTACAACGACGTTGAAAGAATAAGAAGTGAAATAAGGTTTCTAAAACTAGAGTTCCAAACAGAGCAGAGACCTTGCAATAGGCAGGGGTAATGATGACCTGCTTTCAAAGTTGCGTACAAGCTTCCTAGACAAAGTGGATGCGAAATAGCACAGCCTCCAAATTCAATATTGAAACTTTAACAAAGAGAACAAATCTGTTTTTGAAAACGCAAACTTTATCCACCACTTTTTGAAATACTTATGTAGAGAGGTAGGCAACCGAGTTTGCCATAACAAATTTGCCATGCAAAGACTATTTTATTTACACACGCCTAGCGCCAAGTTTTTCCTTTTTGGGGCATTAATAAACAGTTCTTTATTGAAACTAAATTAGCGAAAGGGAATTAAGAGCTTTTTAAAGCATTTGCAGGACGTGCTATTAGACCTGCATCATCCACATACAAAGGGTTTGGTACGAAGAGGCCATCAACCATAGGGAGGTCATCCTTAATTAAACTCTAGGTTGTATCCAACAATGTCGAAAACATTAAACAATACTTGGGTCGGAACAAAGCCATGGCATTCGAATCTGGCATGCATCACGTAGCACATATTGCACCTGAGCTGTATCCCATTCTGTAAAACTTTAATTACTTCAAGTAGTCCTAGATTTAGGCCTAGGAAATATAAAGCAAAATCTTTAGTGGATGGGATAGGGCATCAAAGACTCATTTCAGGGCCCCGAAAGCCATAAGGACATAGCTCTTCCTGGTCAGATGACATTTCATGGTAAATCACTACCAGCTTTGTTTTAGAATGCCAGAACCAGGTCCAAATGCCGCCTGGCGGCGTGACAAGACACAAATGTCTAGAGCCCATAGTTCAATATGGTGAAGTAAGCTTTTTTGGTCGAGCATAAGAGACCTCTTGTATATACTTTAGTAAATACTTATTATATACTTATATGTGCATGTACTTTGTGGGCTCTGGAGATCAGCCCACAAGCTTCCGCTTAGGGAGTTTTTATATGTTTAACTGCCTCTATTTAACGGTCTTGATAGAAAACGATCAACAGAGTTAAGTAAAATACCAGAACTGCTTTCTCCTAAGGTACTATTTATTTTTTTCTGGAAACTGCTCTATTTAACTTTTCTAAAGGAAAATGACCAGCGGAGGTCAGTAAAATACCAGAATCACTTTAGCATTCCCTAGATTCCAGTGCATAGACATTTTCTTCCACGAGCACCCACACAATATTTTTTTCAAATCTTGTATTTTCAGTTACATCACCACCTAATGCCCTGATTTTATATTATAAACAGAGCTTTGGACTATATCATTTCCAGCTGAAATGCAATATTTCTCTCCGTGTGTTCCTATACGTGTCATGCAGTTTGGTGCTTACTTTCCCTCCATGTTAAAGAACAGTAGATGTTTCAGCACCCAGGCTAATGTGCTGCATAGATAAATACACATAAGGTCCCAAAAGCAAGACCAATTGCATCGCAAATCCTGGTTTCAAATAGAATGCTGTTGACTCATGAAGAGGATAGGCAGTCGTTTGCCCGTTTTTAGGTTTCGCCTGGCGTCCACTGCGCAGCAGTGTTCGCGCAGGCGAAATCTTTTGAGTTTCAGTATGGGGCTTCAACCCGCCTCTCTGTTCCATTGGCTAGCTCCATAAATGGAGGCTAGCCATTGGAACAGAGATGAGTCAGTCATTGTCCGAGCAGATTCGTGGGCGTTCCGGCGATTTTTTCGCTCTCCGCCCCTTTAACAACGTCATTGCGGCGGTGGGCGGTTGTTTTTTTTCCTCCAAGGTTTTTTTTTTTTCATTCCTCCGAAGATGGCGGCCGGGCAATAACTTACTTTGGGAGCTCCGCAGCTCGGACCCTTTTCTCTGTACTAAATATAACCGCTCGAGTGTGACGAAGATGATTCTTTAAAAGGGTAAGGCCATTTCTTAAAGCGAGCACTAGCAGCCATTTCAGGCCGACCGCCGCCGGAAGAAGTCCAGGTGAGTGCTTTTTTTCTTGCTTTCTGCCTTTTGATTGTGCCCGTTCCCGCCTCCCCTCCCACTGTTCGTGTGCCCGTTCCCGCCCCCCTCCCGCTGTCCGTGTGCCCGTTCCCGCTGCCCCCCCTCCCGCTGTCCGTGTGCCCGTTCGACTCAGTGGCATGTTTACCTGACGATCCTGGCTTATTATACCGTTGGAGGAGCGAGAGGAGAGTTGTGGCGGCAATGTGTAAATGCAAGGTTGCAGCTTGGTTTAAAATTGAGGGTGTGTCCGTCCTTCAGGGGAGGACTGGGCTGCTGGGTGCGCAGTTTCTTCCGTTTTATTCTGGTGCCGCCTTCTTCCCTGGAATCCCCTGCTACGCCAGGGGGGCCTGGACGCCTCAATGATGTGACTCACTCGGGTAGGCATGAGCGCACTAGTTACTCCCCCCCCCCCCCCCTCCACCTGACCCACTGCCCAGCATCCTCCACTGCCTCAATCAATCTTCCACTCGCAGTATATATCTGTTGAGTATACCTGGGGCTTAAAAGTGCATGTCTTTTTGCGACTTTTTCGCTTTTTTATTGGACCGTGAATGAATTTGCAAGCCACTTACTGAACAACAACATCTCTCTACGTCACGACCACCAGCTGTTAATTTGAATGGTGAAGCTAACTGTCGTTTGCCTCAGGCCCAGTGTCTAAGGCCAGGATCCAAAGTGGGGGACAGTGAAAATGGGTGCCTCCACGGATGCGGGTATAACAATGCTTGGGTGCAACGACTTGGCGTATTGCAGCAGCTACGTCACGTTGCACCGCCCTCTGCCCGTCTCCTGCTGCCTTCTGTCTTCAGGTTAATAATGGGTGATAGGATAGCTGGGCAGTGGGGCAACCCCGGAGAGAACGACGGCAGCTGTGTGCGTCTTTCTCCTAGTTCTCAGACTTTGCAATGCGGTAATGCCACCTGGCTGCTCTCCTCATCTGATCCGCTCACTGCTCCTTTCACTGTTGCTTGTTAAAGCTTTTTGTGCTTGTTTTTACATCGGTCAGGCAGCCCTGAGGAGGAGTAGAGAGCAGACACTGGATGTTAGAGTGTCTATGCAGAAGCATGCGTAGTCAGACGTCGGCGCACAGGTTGAGACTGGCATCGCGTTAATCAGCGGCAGAGCCCGCAGCGCCCCCTAGGTTTAGACCCGCCAACCCTAGAGCTCTGCGGCCGGGGTTTTCGCTGGCTTAGAAGAGATACCCTCAACACTGGGGAATATGAGCAGGACGTCGCCTGGCCAGGAGAGCTGCATCGCATTGAAGTGTCCGGGCTTCAGGTGAGTAGCAGACGGGGCCCAGTCGTCGCTCCAGGCGATGGAGGTATCGGTGAGGAGGGGTCCGGGGCTGTCACTATGAGAGGTTGAGTAAGCATAGGCGGTAGTTCTCAAAGGCAGGCTGCTCTTTATTTACATTGTCTGCAACAGCTCCTCTCAGCAGTTGTAGCACCGGGTCATTTGCAAAGAATAACTGAATACAGCGGTTTTTGCATTCGCTTTTTATATGATGGAGGGTCAGGTCTCTCGCTTACTTCAAAATATCCTATTATCCCCAGAATATGGCAAAGGACCGTATCACTACCCTCTTCCGCCCCACGACCCGTAGAGTTTCCCAAAGACCCACTTTTAGTGGGCATGAGTCCCATAGCGTTCTGTACCCTAATTCACTACACACCAGGATTCATGATCAGAGCATCTGGAAGTTCGCAGTCACCCAGTGGGGGGCACGATGCCTCACACCTTCTCAATGGAGCCTTTCATGTTCGCTGTTCTGATTACTTAATACCCACTCGCTTACAGTGAGCCCCTGTCCCACACACAGCAGAGCGGGTAGAACCACATAATATGAGAGTTCTCCGATTGCTGCCAGTTCCATTAGTGCAGCCTTTTGCCCTTCATAATCCTATTGCACGTTGGTTTTTCTACTTTGTGACCCATGTTCTCACGAAAGCATGACCCATGTTCTCACCGGAGCAATCACGATCTCTTCTAATTTCTACTCCCTTCAGAGTCCAATACAATCTGACCCTATAGTATCAACTGGACACCAAACAACCCCGTCAAATCGTCCGTGCCCCTGTTATCAACAGTACAATTCACTGTCACACTGACCACTTTGCTGGCTCTGTTCAATCTTGTCAAGCCCTTTCTCTTGCACCTATCTTTCACCTAATAGTGTACCCTGAAACGGTGTCACCATCAACTAATGTTCCCTCTTTTTAGCAATTAATCCTTCCTGCACCGCGCTCTCGCTTAGTATGACCCCTGCCACTGTTGGCCACAATACAAGAACATATGCGACCACAGTATGAATCTACATACCGAATTGAAATGCAAAGTACATGTGCGAAGATTTTGTGGTTTTTCAGAGGCACACCTCTGGTGATCATTTAGTATCAAAAGGGCAATAAAATGGTCAAATGGCATGCTGTTGTCAGTACCCGTATAATCACAATTATTCATGTGGACGACTAAATAACCTAAACATTAATTATCAAGAATCTCTAGGAGCGGTGTTAAATTATTCGTAGGCAGTGCAGCAGTACAGCTTACATAAATATAAAAAATACTTTGACAGATACTTAACGTTGTTTCATATCTGTACATATCTGTACATTGGGTGTTGTGGTCTCAGTTACCTGCTTGTGCTTTTATGTTACACAGCTTCTCCTTATTTCATGTATATGTATGCAATATCTGAGCCAAAAAGTATGTGAAACAAAAGTATTCAAGAGTACTGAACCAAGGTCTCAATCAATGTTCTGCTATTAATAACACCACTCTAACGTAATCGGCTCTTGCAAGAGAACACAAGTCATCAAGAAGCATTCAGGCCCTCATCAGGTATTTACAAGAACATGCAGAGTTTGGGGCAGTAAGAACCTAAATCTAAAAGTTATTCTCCAAAAACTCGTAATTGGTGTGATATTTATTGTGCTTTATAAGATCCGACTCCAATGAGCAACAGATATAACCCAATTACGAGTTTTTAGAGAATCACTTTCAGATTTAGTTTCTTACTGCACCAAACACTGCATGTTCTTGTAAATACTGGGTTTTTGATGTCTCCCTTCCGCCGTCTTGAACCAGCGGACGTGGCCGCTCCGGGATGCCAGTTTGAAACTTTCGAGTTCTTATATTCCTCCTGTAATGTACCTTTTGCTACCTCGTGTATTTTGTTTGCTCACAATTGTCACTTGCCTCATGTAACTTAACGTCTGCTTTTGTAATTTGTTCACTCGTAATATTCTCATGTATCATTTCTGTTTCTATTGTGAAGCGCTGGATTTAGCAGTGTCACTGTTGTGTTATAGAAATCGTCTGCAAGTAATTGCTGTCTGCTGAGCTCGTCCAGTAGGGTACAATAGGTCTCACATTTGCGAGATATTAAGCTATTGGCAATGTAAATGACAATGCCATTTATTTATCTGTTTTCAAAACCAACACATAAATAAAAATTTTGTCATTTACAATGCCAATAGCTCTAACTTTTGCAAAGGCGAAACCGTTGCATTGTAAATGCTTGTTTTTGTTCTTGCAGCTTTGTGATTAGTAAAAAAAAAAAAGAAAAAAGCTATACCGCTGCCTGGCACCGGTTAACCGAAATATATTTGATACCAGTTCAAAACTTTGAGAACAGAGCAAGCTAAAATTTAGTGACTAACTTTTGTGTGAAACACATCAATTGACTATTCTGTCTAAAAAATAGAGTTTACCAATAGTCAGTTCTTTATATCGCAAATTTCAACTTATGAGTTTTAGTTTACCATTTACTGGATAGCCTGCAAAGGAGTGCTCAAAGCAATATTGCTCGGAAGAGATAAAGTGTTAAACATGCAACAGGTCTTGCTTGTACTCTCAGGCGACAGTTCCACTTGGAGATCTTTTTAAATAAAATAGGGATATCTCCTTCAACGGTACAACAAGTGGGTACAGAGGTCACTGAACACGAACCAAAACACCAATCCTGCCATGCTTAATGTGAGAAGTTAGCCTGGCATATGATGTCCACTAGTTCTAGTGGGCACCTTGCACCAGTCTAATCGACCCTTATTGATGGTGGTTGTAAAGTCAACCCTATAGAAAGCTATCCTAGGGGTAGCAGTGACGAGCAGTCTTCAGGCTAAGACTTCAGAGAGCGAATTAAGGGAGTTGTTTTACAAAATTGCTGCAGAGGGGCTTCGCTCATGCTAGGGCACCCTCTCACATTAAACCAAGCACTCTGCCTCCAGGATTGTTAAGGTCTGCCGTAGGAGTGACTTATAGGTGTATGTGTGTCTATATGTATATATAGATATAGGTATACTATATCCAAGTAAGGGGTGATTACACCACCTTACCCAGGCTGTGTGAACAGACCTGTGGTGTCAGTTTGGAAGGCAAACCAGGGGTGGCATAATACATGCTGCAGCCCCTGGTAGGCCTAGGGTGCACCTATGCCCTGGGTACCTAGGGTACACTTTACAGGGGCTCACATGGGTGACCCAGTAACCAATCTGGTATGCACCTAAAGTACATGGAGTCCATTTTACAGAGAAAGCAGATCGACTGGGGCCCTGAATAGCAGGGTCCCAGGCCAACTAAGTAGAACACCAGCAAAACACCAGGCAAAACGTGGGGGTAACAATATAGTCAGATATCCACCTTCCTACACATAATATGGGCTCGAACTGCAGTTTGTATTTAGGGAGGGAATTGGTGTCGTGAGGGATAATTCTACACTCGGGAAAACCAGTGAAATTCGCTGGAGGCAAACTGAAATGGACAAACAAGGTTTTGATGTTCATTTTCCAACTCATAGCATTACCAAGCAGAGATATTTTGGGACTAAAAATAAATAAATAAATAAATGTTAAAAAAAGACTCCTAAGTTGCGAGGATAAAAACACCTATCAGAGTCCAGACAACCCAATACGAGCAGAAAGGTAAAGAGTATCCACTTAGCAATAGCACTTTTAATCCATGTATTAGGTAAGTGTTTGCCAGAAGACATATGGATTTAGACAAATCTGCTCCTCTTCCACACTTCTGCAGTGTCTCTAGTCAGCTAGATCAGCACTCTGGAGCAGAAATGATTTCAGGGAGGAACATGCAGTACCCATTAAAAGAGCGGCAATCACAAAATCTTTGTCCCTATAAAATTTAGGAATCCTCTTCAAACATACATTTATTTTTACTTACAGTAAATTAAAAATCAAATGTTTGCGAATTCATAACACATTTTACTCTGCAAAAAACAAAAAAGGGGGGGGCTGCAATATTGAGTTGGCCACAAAACTACTTTCACCTGCGGCATGGGCAGCTCTTACTTTTTGTAATGTTTTCACTGGAGTGCTGTGCAGAGATAATGAAAATTGTACAAATATTTCAGAAATTCACAACATTCCTGTAGAAATATCAAACGGATGAAGATAGTTAAAATGGTACAAAAAGAAAATTATGCCAAATTTTTAAGTACGAGAATTGAAAGGATTAGGGGGAGGGGTAAAGTGAACAGAGAAAGAAGAATGAAAAACGAACAATAAGGATTCAGAGTCAGCAGTGCCAAAAAGTATTGCGAGAGAGAGAAGACAAAGTTAAGCGAATGTAAGAAGCAGAGCAAGACGGAGGAAGCACCGAGCGTGGGGAGAGGAGCAGACAGTGAGAGCGAAAATAATGCATACAAAATTATAGTTTGTGACATCTAGGAACACTGAAGGAAGAGGACCAGGGATGGGGTTTAGCGAGGCAGGAGATGGCTATGAAAAAAGTACAATAGCACGAGATGGAGAGTGCAAAGCCATAAGGACACAGACATGAAAACTCAGGCCCTAAGGCCAATACAAATTTCTTAACTGGAGAAAGTGAAACAAAAACATTGACAAAGGCAATAGGTCTAGCGTAGGCCGTGTGGAAAAGTAGGTTTGTTACCTTGCCATTTCGTTCTGTCATTTTTTTTGTCCTTCTACCCGTACCACAAACGCTCTGGACCTTCACATCTTGATTGGTCTCATTCCTGCACGGACACTCATGCCCTGTTCGTGTCTCGACCCGCCACAACCCACCAGGCTCCCGTTAAAACCAGTCGAACAGGGAGGGGCCCAACGGCTACAATCTGCTAATCTGACCCATGTGAGACCGGTTCAGCAGGGAGTTCCCCATGCCCTTTACTGCTTCCACCCTGCACGCTGTACCCTGCAGGGTCCCAATGACTGCCATCTACTGATTTTATCAGAATAACCTCTGCTTGTATAATTATGGTATTTCTCCTACTGATTTTATCCATTTCACCACTGTTTGTGTAATCGTGGTTCCTTTTATTCTCTATCTCACCTAGATTAAGGGTAAGGGGCATAAAAGATTCTGTTTTCCCTGCACGCACAGTGTGGGGATGAAGGGCATATAAGATGCGGAACCAAAGTACTCAGCAGATTGCCTCCTCAGACATCTATGGGTGTCTGTTGCCGATGCTCGCTCTCTCTCATGAGATTGCAATAAATATCTTTTCTCTCCATGCTCCAGTGTTGGTCTCATTTTGTATTCCAATAGGGTGACCCTGCACCTTTGGGTGGTCTTCCATGGAGACCACAAAATCCACAAATAGGCACCCAACGTGGGGCCCATTCAATGAAGAGGCTGCCCGGTCGAGGGGTCCAGACGGGGAAGTTGAACGGACGGTGGTGGGGTATATCTACGCGAAAAAGACACTTGTCCTCGTAGCCACCACCTGACCTTCACTACATCAGAAAAGACACCCGCAAGTGGCGCCGGTACCGAGTCGGGCCCCTGATAGACTTGGATGATCCTTGCAGCTAAGAGACCGCCTGGAAAACGAGAAAGGATTCTGGTAGGGTCGCTGGTTTGCGACACCTTTTTGGTGTTTGTTTGATTGTCTGTTTTTTTATTTTATTGTTCAGTCTTTGCAAAGATTGAAATTAAGCGGGTAATGTGGACTTTTTGTCCGGCCTAGAAACTTGTAGACACGTTTTGGTAAGATAATATAGAAAAACATGCCCGTGTTTAGTAATTTTGCATGATGGTGCTGTTGCACATCTTGATCGAGGGTGCTGGAGAGTAGTCAGCTAGCTCCCCCGGAAGGTACCCCAAGTAAGGACAAATGTACATGAAATATGGTATTTCTCCCATAATGTTTAATTCATTGTGGCATAAATACACATCTAAAGAAAAAGAGACTCAGTGGCCCACGTACGGCTCTTTCGAACCACAAAAAAAATAGAGGCTGTGGAAGCACAACTTCATAGGAAGGGGTCTCGAAAAGCAATGTTAGACCCCTTGGGTCAGTGGAAAAAGGAAGGAACTGAGAGGGTGAGAAGAGCTCAGGCTAGATTGCAGAAAGAGGCTTGGAAAAGTGATAGACAGAGGAATTACAACAGGAAAAAGTCGCTTCAAACATCGCATGTACAGATCGAGAACATGGGTTAAATATGTCCGGTAAATACTACGTACGTTACGCTCCTTTGTCGCGAACGGACCCCCACAAGGAGGAGCTTCTCCTCCACCCATTGCCACCACCGTACCATGTCCCTCCTCATCCTATCCCTCAGCCCGCCGAGGGGAACGTACCCCTCAAAAACACCCAACCTCTACCTCCCCATCCCAATGCCCCTCCCGCTCAAACCGACCTCGAGTCAGAATCCTTTTGTCGATCACACACCCCGCATTACATCTACACAGAAACAGGCCTTGAATGGTCTAGTTCACACCTGAGTGAAGGATCTTTCCACCTCTAATCAGATTTGTGCCATTTACGAAGCCTATGTACCACCTCAGAGGGGTTATTTCCTGCAACGATTTGTTTATAAAGTGTTCTCCCTGTATGAGAAACGCCACGGAGTAACACCAGAAGAGCACGTAAGAGAGTTGTACCGTAAGTTGATAGAGGGGCGAGAAAGTGTTGAAGAAAGCCACAATTTATTAGCATTGACGCTACAAATGATGGAAGGTCTAAGAAGGAGCGCGGACGGGGAGGAAAAGTTACCAATAGTAGAAGGCGCAGTGGGAGGCCACATGGCGCCAATAAGGGAAGCTGCCCAGTCTTTGTCCCCGTCGAGGACAGGGTAATGCTGAGGCAGTAGACAATCCGGATGCGAAGAGCCGGACGCTATATAATTGGGTGAATACTCCGTGGCTTCGAGCCGACATCTTAGCCTTCGAAAAGGACTTACCCGACCCCCGGAAGAATCCTACTGAATTTGATGAAGGGCTGGATACAGATATTACCACCTACACCATGCCCCCAACAGACATTGATCAGTTTTGTGGGCTAATTCTGCCCCCAGACATTTGGAGACCCATAAGGAAAATAGACGATCAGACCCTATTCAGGCAAAAGTGGGAAGATATAGTCACCATGGTGAAGGACAGAAAACAAGGGGAAATACCCAGAGAAGCTATTTTAGCCCTTCCAGGTCGTATAGTGACGAAGCTGAAGGCCACTATACTGGCCAGAAAGATTGATTGGACAGTCATTACCGCTTGCAAACAAAAGTCTGAGGAAACTACATTTGACTACTTCTCTCAACTCAGCCAGGTGTTTATTGACTATAGCGGACAAGACTCGACCACTGAGACAGGCAGACACTTATTAGTCCAGACTTTTGTTAAGGGATTATTGCCACCCATTTCCTCCAAATTACAGAGTAGTGAAAGTACATAACCAGCGTCCACGCCAGCACAAATATTGACAATGGCCCAATATTATGAACATCTGCAGAATAAGATAGAGGAGAAAAAGAAAAGAACTCAAAGAAAAAGTAATGGTTTCCCAAATAAGCACCAGAGGGGGAGGTAACGGTAGAGGTCCACAGAATAATTATATGCCTGCAGCGGCTGGAACACACCCACCCCCAATGCCAACTGTCCCAGGATCAATGCACGTACTGTTAAGAGACGGGTCACTCGTGCGCAGGTTGTCCTCTTTTACAGTGAAACACAATGGGTCGGGGAGGGGACTGAGTAGGGAAGGAGGAAGAGTCCCTTCCTCCAACGAACAATGCCCCAATGTCTTCGATAACAATATACAGGCTTTTTCACACAATTTTACGATTGACCACTTCCGACAATTAATTTGCATGAGACAGCCAGGGACAGGGAAAGGAACCAGTGGAACTTCCAGTCGATCAATCAGGCCCCTATGTCACAGCTTTACAGGTTGGAACCCAGGACAAGTTCTTGGTCGACACAGAGGCCTTTAGAAGTGCCCTCACACATAAACGGAATCCTAGGGCGCCCCTGTCTGGCTTATCAGTTACATCCGTAGGATATGACAGCAGGCCCTCCACCAACCCACTTTCAACAGAGGAGCTCCTGGACATACAAGGAAGCACAGTGATGGCCTCTTTTCTGCTCTCCCCAAACTGCCCAGATAATCTAATGGGCATTGATCTCTTAAAACATTGCAGAGCCACCATTTGCTGTTCTCCACGAAATGTCAGAGTCATATTGTTTGACAATTATTGCCCCTTTGGTTATGAATCCCGTTTTTATGGTCTCACGGATTCCCAACAGGAGTATTTGTCCCAGTTACCCGACACTCTGTGGGCCATCACGGACACAGACGTGGGGGAGATTGTGATGGCTCCTGTTCAGATAACAGTAAAACAGAATGTACCTCTCCCTCGCCTCCCCCAGTATAAAATCTCTGCAGACGGTGAAAAGGCCCTCGTGACTATAGTGCAGGATATGATAACAGCTGGGGTAGTTGAGGAAGTCCAGTCCAACATCTGCAATAGTCCTATCCTTCCAGTTTTGAATAGTTTGTCCACCTCTGAGAAAAGACACAGTTTTATCATTGACCTTCGCGTAGTTAACAAAATAGTGGTCCAGCAATATCCTGTGGTCTCTGGCATAACAACTATCTTAATAATGATCCCCTCAACTGCTACCACCTTCACAGTCATAGACCTCAAAAATGCCTTTTTCTCTATACCCATACATCCTGACTCAAGCTACCTTTTTGGTTTCACCATAAAGAACAGATCCTACAGATTCTGCCGTGCTCCTTAAGTATACACTGAGAGTCCTAGCATCTACAGCCAAGCCAGATACAGTTACTATCCGGTGCTGTCCTCATCCAGTATGTCGATGACATTCTTTTGGCTGCGGACTCTCCGGCCCTGGCTCGCACTGCCTCGCTTACCACTTTACACTTTCTGGCGTCACAGGGCCATAAGGTGTCCAAGAATAAGCTACAGTATTGTAGACTGCAGGTGACCTACCTTGGACATCTGCTGTCTAAGGAGGGACATGCCCTCACACCTGACCACATCCAAACAATACTAAGCCTTTACTCTCCTACTACCCAAAGAGATGTTTGTGCAGTAATTGGTCTCACCTCTTTTTGTCGTCAATGGATTCCAAATTTTTCCTTCATAGTTAAGCCACTCCTTGCTTTACTTACGAAAGACACACCCGCACCTCTTCCTTGGACACATGAACACGATCAAGATTTATCCCACGCTCTTTGCTTTGTGCCAGTACTGGTCAAGCCTGATTATTCGAACTCTTACTGCCTCTACACCCATGAACGCTCAGGGTGCGCTCTCTCGGTCTTAACCCAAATTCACGGCACCAAACAACGCCCATGCGCCTACTTCCCGGCCACTCTAAACTCTATGGCCAGAGGTCTGCCCCCTTGTCTTCGAGCAGTCGCGGCTTCGGCCGTCTCCATACGACAAAGTGAGGGAATTGTTTTGGGATCCAAACTAATGGTATCAGTTCCCCACGCAGTCGACATATGACTGAATCAGACCAAGACACAACACCTCACTAGCGCTCGACTGACAGGATACAAACTTACGTTGTTAGCACCCCATGTCACGCTAAAACAATGTACGACTTTAAACCCCGCCACACTCCTGCCCACACACATTCCACATGACTGCCTCTTTCAAACAGAAGAACAAACTAAGGGGCGGGTGGATTTAAAAGACATCCCTCTCACGGAACAGGAAGGGCAATTATGGGTGGACGGGTCTTGTATTAAACTAACAGACGGTACCAAATCTGCTGCCTATGCCCTCACTACTACCAACACTATTGTTGAGACTGCACGCATACCTCAGAAATTGGCCCAGGCTGCGGAGCTTATAGTTCTCACCCGCGCTGGTATCCTTAGCCAGGATCTCGCTATCACCATCTATACCGACAGCCAGTACGCATTTGGAGTAGCCCACAGATTTGGCATCCTCTGTAAGGAAAGAGGGTTCCTAACGTCCCATGGTACACCCATCCAGCATGGTGACTTAGTAACTGCATTTCTCCAAGCCTTGACACTGCCCCGAGCACTAGCTATTGTTAAATGCAACGCCCAGAAGAAAGTCAGACGAAATAGGACTATGAAATGCCTTTGCTGATAAGACAACCCGGGCTACTGCACAAGAAAGAGCACATACCACTATGTATGTAGTAAAATCTCAAGCAGAGAAGTGGCATAACGTTAGACAACAGATCAGGGATATCCAGTCTACTGCCACTATTAGAGAACTTCAACAATGGGAAAAAGAGGGCATGTTCCATGAAGAAAATTGTTGGTGGTCCAAGGACACAAAGCTAGGGAAATTGCCAAATGCCTCCCATTATTGAACAGGACTCATTTACCGGCCCACACCAATGCTGCCACCAGGACTAAAATTTTACAGTAAGTGTGGGATAACAATCACAAGGCTGGTCAAACAATGTTTTGTTTGACTCCGCTACAATGTAGGAAAAGGACCTCGAGTACCATTGGCAGGATATACCATCCCTATATCACCCTTCGAAGTCCTGCAGATAAATGATATCCAAATGGAACGATGCAACAACCTTAAATATGTTTTGGTGGGGGGTTGCGCGTTCAGCAAATGGGTGGAGGCCTACCCGGTCAGAGAAAACACTGCCCTAACCACTGCCAAGATATTGTTAAAGGAGTTTTTTTCCCTGCATTGCCTTTGCCGAGTCCTCTAGAGTGACAGCGGGAGTCACTTAATTGGAGAAGTAGTCAAGCACATATTAGCAGGATTGAGGGTTCAACAGAAATTTCATGCCGTCTTCCACCCCCAGTCGGCAGACCTAGTGGCAAGATACAATGCCACGATCAAATCTAAACTAGCCAATATAGTGGAAACTACGGGGCTCAGATGGCCAGATGCGTTGCTACTGGCCCTTCTATCCATAAGCTCGGTCCCGCATTCTCGCACCTCGTTGACACCATACAAGGTGGTTTTTGGACGCCCAATGAAAATATGGGGTGCGCCCCCTGCTACCACATTGTCTGACTCCCCTTGTGAATTGCTAAGTGACTATTTGTTTGTACTTACACAAACTTTGTTCTCCATTCAGCAACAGGTCCAGGATGCATTGCCTGACCGATTCACTGGGCCGGGACACCCCATCCTACCCGGGGATTATGTCATGATAAAGAATTTTGCTCGCAAGAAAACGTTGGAACCCCGGTGGAAGGGTCCCCTGCTAGTCCTCCTGACAACTAGAACGGCTCTATGAGCGGAAGGCAAGAAATCCTGGATACATGCCGTACATTGCCGGAAAGTCCCCAGTATCACCACTCAAACTAATCCCACCTTGTCGACCTACAAAGAAGTATTAACGTGCGACCCTCCCTGTGTATGGCCTTTGAGAACCAGAACTTGAATTATTTGAAGATAACACCGTGCCAACTAAAGAAAGATACAACCTCCGTCCACGCAAGGCCTCTGAAGCTCCAGCGACTGGACAGGTTGGTTAAGTCAAAAAGTCGCAAAGCGGTAGTACAGTCTGGAAGGGTGGAGCGGTAGTCCTTATAGAGGGGCACTGAGAAGCCTGAAACCACCACCTACGGGCGACGTGTAGGGCCCAACTTTCCTCTCCAACAGCTGTAGAGCCCAAAAGACGACTGATCATGACTGATGAAATAATGCAACCCTCCAACAAGAAGAGAGTATTCTGTAATCAGCTGCATAATAAGAGATCAACAGATTTGACGACGATTCTCTTCCTTACTATTTTCTTTGCCATCCTCTTCTGGGTCATAGAGGAAAGGATACCATATTGCAAATTGATGCCGTGTCTCCGAACACTCAGACGCCTCCTTATCACCTTATCTTCAAGATAGGCAACAAGAATTTTGGAACACCACCTTGATCCAAATGTTGAACCAACATAATTCGGTCCTAAATAAAACGAACTGTTGGGTCTGTGGACTCTTACCCCACTCCACAGAAAAAAACACACCCCTCCTCCCTTGCCTGGATAATGCTCATCATGGACGCCCACCGATCCAATCGCCTGGCCGATATTGTTTTCCAACAATTCCGAGATGAGTTCTGGCAGAACAAAACAGGCAACGCTGTCAACCCTTTTTTGTCCAACTAGCAGTTCTATAGGCATGTCTGAGGACGAGAAGGAGGAAATGCTGATCTTCAACTCTAACAATAGAATACGTTTCACCAGGTTCAAAGAAAAGAAATCCCGTCCAGCAGACACCACCGCTATCTGTTGTTCGCATCCCAGGACTTGTATGCCTTAGAGGCTTGGGGTCTGAATATGTTGGGGACAGCTCCTGTACAATAACAGCAACACTCAATACAACATCCTCACCCCTCCTCGTCGCTTCCCCGAGCACCTACTTTGTGTGTGGGACAAAGGCATATACCGGCTTCATAAGAACTGGGTGGGGGGGCACATGCTATATCGCCTTCCTTCTCCCCCCTGCCTATGTTGCTCCTCCTTTCTACCAACGTATGCGCCGCAGCAACGATGTTGTAGATCAAACAGATACTAGTTCTCAACAATTCCTGGATGCTATGAAAGGTCTCCTCCCCCTCTGGGGACCAATGGCGAACAGCAGAGCCATTCGTCGCCTCACCAGAGTAATGGAAGCTACAGTAAACATCACGGCTGGTATCTTGGCCAACAATACTGCAGGACTTCAAGTGGTCAGTCTCGTCACCTTACAAAACCGCATGGTCCTGGATATCTTCCTTGCTGACCGCAGAGGAGCATGCCGCATCATCGGTGCCAGCTGTTGCGTGTACATTCCGGATCGTTCCTAGTCCGTCTATGCAGCGATTTTCACGCTTCATCGAATCGCCTCTGATCTCCATCAAGATACCAGCTCATTGTCCCTTGGTTCCCGGATATGGCAACTTCTGCTGACATGGGGAAGGAAGGTCCTAATGATCATCCTAATACCTCTTGCATTGATTTCCTTTTGCTGTCTTTGCCTTCATTGTGGTCCCCTACTTTGCGGCCTCAGCGCAAATGCTATCAAGCCAGTCCCCATAAATACACATGTAGAGAACAATAAAATAATGACTGAACCTGAGACACAACTGTTGATGAACATTGTAATTGACTAAAATAGGTTTTGCTTATGGCAAAAGGAGGGACTGTGGAAAAGTAGGTCTGTTACCTTGCCATTTTGCGCTGACATTTTTTTCGTCCTTCTACCCGTACCACGAATGCTCTGGACCTTCACATCTTGATTTGTCTCACTCCTGCAAGGACACTCACGCCCTGTTCGTGTCTCGACCCGCCACAACCCGCCAGGCTCCCGTTAAAACCAGTTGAACAGGGGGTGTCCCACCTGCCTGTCGTCTTCAACCTCCACGCTACGGCCTGCGGAGGGGCCTAAAAGCTACCATCTGCTAATCTGACCCATGCGAGACCGATTCAGCAGGGAGTTCCCCATGCATGCACTTTACCGCTTACATCTTGCACACTGCACCCTGCGGGGTCCCAACGACTGCCATCTGCTGATTTTATCAGAATAACCTCCGCTTGTATAATTATGGTATTTCTCCTACTGATTTTATCGATGTCCCCACCATTTGTGTAATCATGGTTCCTTTTGTTCTCTATCTCGCCTAGGGTAAGGGTCAGGGGTATAAAAGATACTGAACCAAGGATCCCGGCGGATTGCCTCCTCAGATAGCTATGGGTGTCTGTTGCTGATGCGCTCTCTCTCTCTCTCATGAGACTGCAATAAATACATTTTCTCTCCGTGCTCCAGTGTTGGTCTCCTTTGTATTCGGAACCCCTGGGCGAAGGGTGTCCCTGCACCTTTGGGTGGTCTTCAGACAAGCCCCCAAATCCACAGCCGCCAGCCTTCTGGCAATCCTCATTTTGCTTTGCCATGGTTTTTGCAAAACTGTATTGCCTGGGTATATCCGGTCTCTCAACCTGGTGCAGGGGTAGATTATCGGCGCACGTCTTACTACGGACAGGACACCACACACTAAGGTGTCAAGTGCTGAGAGTATCGTAGAAGCCAGCGCCATCACCTAGTTAGGTTACCACTACACTTGACGGGACATCGCGCACGCATGTAAAAATAGTGGTAGGTGGGAACACTTCCACCATGTGCATATAGTGTTTTAGGTCCTGATGAAATGCACAGTATCTTTTTAACACATTGCATGAAACATGTTGACCACAATTGCAGAGTAGAGCATTGCTCCCCTGGATCATTGGGCCAGCGAGCAGCCTATCTCTTATATATTTTTAATATGGTGGACAGCCACTCCATTAAATTGCTTATGTGGATTATCCAACCTTTTTTAGAATCACTCTCATATCTACACTTACCCCAAGGGCCCTCACACCCGCGGCACCATACGGCAGAACAGAAGATCTCCGCTAAAGAGCCCATCGGGTATTGCACCGCCAACACGACGAGGAGCGAGTCCATATGATAAGCATGACACCTAGCTTGCTGGGTGTGTGAGGACTCTAGTTCCGTTAAGGAGGATCCCCCTCCTTTGTTGCTCTCATTTCACGTTGCTCCATGTCCTTTTGGGGAACTGTATACCTTCTTTTGTTTTCAGTTGCTTGGGTATATGCCAGGCATTCCGCAACATTAAAAAAATCCTTTGCTATAATCAAAAACGTTTTTATCTATATAAAAAAATAAAAAATACAATACATTATCATGGTACTGCCAGACACTGAAGGAAATTACTTTTTTTTTTTACATTATTTTCCATTTCCATAATTCAAAAAGTCACTGCATTCACATATGTAGTTCACTGCCGCACCGCAGTAGGTAACTCCACGTTGAATCACACAATGAACACTGACTACATTTGCGGAGATAGTCTCCTCCACCCTCCAACAGGCTTTGCATCTGTAACTGCCTATGTAACCAGAACACCCAGACAATGCTTTCCAACCCCACAATAATCATCTGAGAAGGTCGAGTTTCTGCCCCCACAACCCCCCCCCCCCCACAACAAGATATATACATAATGGGTGCATCTGAGAGGCGTATGCCCACCCTGTAGTGTTTCACCCCAATCCTGTGGGGACCAGCCCGTCCGGGGGTTGTTAAGTGGGGGTGGTGTTCATGTCCACTAAATAGGCTTTGAAGGGGCCCCAAATATCCTTCAGACGCGACACTCCAGGTATGGTGTCCGCATACAGATCACCATTCGCGTTACAGTGGGCTACACTCTGGAGCCAGGCCTTGGTCGTGGGAGGGGCCCTGCAGCCCCATTTAATGGCAATATCCCACTTGGCAAGCAGGAAGGTCATTGCAGTAATTTTACGAACGGCCTTAGGGAATCTTAATACACATCCCAATAATGCAGACCCCAGCGAGAGAGCCACATCCCCATCAATCATCTTAGCTATTTCAGCGCAAATCAAACGACAATATGCCCCAGGCTTTGCGCAGTTCAAAAGTAAGTGTGCAAAGTCTGCGTATGGTGCGCCACACTTTAAACATGCGTTAGCGTCGATGGTGTCTATTTGTTCTGGGGACATGTAGACCCTCCATAAGAATTTAAAGTGTAATAACCGGTGTCTGCTGTTTAAGGAAACTTCTTTAATTTGTGCAGAGCTAAGGTCCCAGTGTGTGTCTGGAATAGGAAGCCCCAAAACCCTTTTCCCAAGCCTCCCTGATCTTGGTGTCCTTGCCAGGAACTAGTGTCATGCATTAACTATACATTTTCGAAACCAGTAGAGCACTACCCAGGGAAGAAATTACAGTTGTTAACGGGCCGAAATCGGCTGGCACCAAGGGAAATTCTGTAAATGTAGTCCTAAAGCACTTCGCACACAAAGGATGAATTTGTTCATAAATGTAGCTTCACTAAATCTCTTCCACTCTGTCAAAGACATGGCCGTCTGGAAATAGGTCACCGATCTTGCGGATTGTAAATTTGGTTAGAGTGTGCTGCACTATTTTTTCAGTCATGATGGGGATCCATGCTTTTTTCGAAACCAGAATTTCAGAGGAATATAGTGTATTCGCGGTTGGGATTCTAATCAATATCCGCCAGGCCCAGCTGGTCGTGGAAACTGTTTGACTGTCTCTAGGGTCTCTAGGAAGGCCCGGAGGTAATACTTTGTGAAGTTTCGCAGGCAACACCAGATCAGCCTCAGGTCTTCAGTAGGGCAATCTAGCATCGGGAGGGTACCAGGAGAACGAAAAGCTGAAATGCGCTACCAGGTAATATATGTGAAAGTTCGGAACCCCAAAACCTTCCCTGGCATAAGGTAATGTCATAGCGTCCCAGCTGACCCTGGGATTCCTGCCACCCCAAGTTAAGCGAATCAAATGGGACTGAAGTTAAAGAAAAAAAGCGGTTGGGAAGCGGAATCCGAATATTATTGAACAAATATAAAAAGTGAGGGAGGACGATCATTTTGATCAAGGCAGCTCGCCCTGCCAGTGAGAGAGGGAGATAAGCCATCTTTCGATTTGCTCTTGCAGAGTATGCATCGTGGGACCTTAGTTTAGTCTAATTATCTGGCCTGTATCTATATGGATATGTATCCCTAGATACTGCGTTGAGTCGGAGCACCAGTCAGGAGGGAACCCACAATTCCATCTCTTGGTGACGGGAGTGATCGGAAAAATCACAGATCTCTCCCAATTGATCCCCAAGCCAGAATACAACCCAAAACAAATGATCTCCCTGATGAGTGGTTCAAGGCTCTCCTCCGGGGAGCATATATAAAGTATAATATCATCCAGGTAGAGAGACACAAGCAAAGGGCCGGTCTTGAACTGTAGTCCTCTAAGATGACGTTCTTGAAAGTGCCTAACCAGAGGGACCATTGCGATAATAAAAAGTAACGGGGAAAGCGGGCAACCCTGTCTGGTGCCCCGAGAAAGGCATAAGACTGCAACAATGTACCGTTCAAGCGGAGCCTAGCACTGGGATTCTGGTAGAGGAGCTATAAAACTCTTTGGCATGCCCATTTTACACATCACTGCCAGGAAAAAAGGCCATTCCAGAGAATCAAAGGCCTTTTTGGAGTCAAGTAATATGGCAGCAGCAGGCACCTCTGGTGAAATTCTATGCAAGACAGCAAATTGCATCCTCAGATTCAGGTCGGTCGATCTATGGGGAATGAAACCAGATTGAGCAGGGGAAATGATCCAGTCTAATACCAGGGCTAGACGCAACACATTCATTTTGGCCCAGATTTTATATTCTAAGTTCAGGAGCGAGAGAGGCCGATATGCTCCACATGACGGCAGCTCTTTACCCGGCTTGGGAACTATTACAATTACTGTTTCCCATAGTGTGGGGGGGCACTTCGCCTTCTACCAAGGCTTCATTATAAACTTCGAGCAAATGCGGTACCAATAGGTCTTTTTAAGCCTTATAAAATTCTCCAGAAAATCCATCTAGTCCGGGGGGCGTGGATCCAATTATCGCGTCTATCGTGCTGGAGATTTCCTCTTTAGAAGAGGGTTATGCAAGGAACTCCTGCATACATTTTTCTAACACGACCACCGGAATCTCTGCCAGGTAGGTTGCTTGTGCAGAGCCATCATCGTCTCTCCGGGAAGTGTACAGGTTTGTGTAGTATGATAAAAATGTATCTCGTATTTCCGTTGTGCTCGTGAGAATCTGTCCTTCAGGGGTGTGAATCTCAGTGATATAAGCACGTCCGGTGTGGGGTTTCAGCAGCCTGGCCAACGTCCGCCCTGGCCTATCCCCCCTCTCCATATCGCCAGGCGTTACTGTATTTGGTTAAAAAAAGTTTCCCTTTCTGCGGCCTCCTAAAATTCAGTCAGTAGGGTCAATCTAGTGCCATATCATGTGGTGTCGGGCAGCCTGCTCCCATCTAGGTCTTGTAATTTTCGCTCAATGCTCAGAATCGTAGCTCTGAGATCTTCGAATACTCCTGCATGTTTAGAAATGCAAACGCCACAGAGGTATGCCTTAAAAGCCTCCCAGAGTGTCGCCCAAGTAGCAAGTGAGCCCATGTTTAATTCAAAATATTCTTCAATAGCTACCTGAAGCTCTGCTCGAAAGAGTCCATCTAGAAGTGCCCGTCCAGGAAATCTCCACCCCTTCAGGCCTAGGAACCAGCGGCTCCAAAACCACTGGGGCGTGGTCCGAATACATTCTGGGGAGTAGTTTAATACCTTTGTACCAAGTAGACAAATTTGGAGTAATTAACCAATAATATAATCCGGTCCAGGTATCGTACTGGGCAGCGTAATGTGTGTAGGCGGGGTGGTCTGATGTCGTCATCGCCAAATATCTAACAGTCCAATTGAATTGCAAAGTTCAAACAGAGTTTGGCGCGCTCATGGCTTAACATCTGAGGAAACGGAAGAGCGGTCTAGTTTTGGGTCAATTGGTAAATTAAAATCTCCCCCCATGCATTTAAACTCTGCCTTCATTTGCAGAATGTAAATCATGAAAATACTCCGGACAATCCATCTTGGGGGCTTATATGTTCACTAGGGCTACACGGTTGCCCATTAATTGTCCCGTCACCATGGTATAGCGGCACTCTGTATCATTGTGTACTTTATGTAGGTGAAATGGCAAGTGTTTATGTATTAAAATCTCTGTACCACGAGCATAGGTGCCGAACCCAGCGAAATATCCATGTGGACAACAAGTGGAAGCAAACGAGGTAACCTTTATTCTAGGGAGGTGAGTCTCTTGCAGAAATGCAATATCAATCCCATGTCTCCGTATATATTGCACTACATTCCTTCCTTTCTTTGCATTGTTCAACCCCCTAACATTCCAAGTGATAATTTTAAGGTTGGAAGAGGTAGATAAATCCTCTATAGCAGGCATATTGTTCTGTTAAACATTGTATTTAAATTGTTGGCGGTATAACGTGGTAAAGACTACAACTAATTAAATGGAGCGGCAGCAAATATAGCCAGGAATATGCTAAACCCCCACCCCGCTCCCATCCCTGCACACCCTGAAGCAGGGAATATCCCCAGTAAGCATACAGCCAGCTACCCCAAACAAACCATTCAACACTGAAGAGGGATATGTATCCGAACAAATCATCAACATCGTACACAAAAGTGTGCAAAACACAGGGGTGGCAACGCCACTCCATGTACCCAAACTATTGATTATCTAATAAGTCCGATGACAGTCCATGAATTAGGATAGCGCAGCTACATCTTGTAGAGAGATACCGAAGGCCACACTCCTGTGCCTGTATTGTGCAGTAGAGAAAAGCTCCACACTGGCAGCAGAGATACTACATAGGGGGGAGGATTCCGCTGCATCTGTGCTACCACGCTGCCCGCCACACTTGTAGCCTCTGCAAACTTCTTGCACTGTTGAAGGGGACTCAAATATTTGGAACCTGCCCTCAATATCAACACGAAGATGTGCCGGGTATAAAAGCCCATATCGCAGGCCCAAATTACGTAGCGTCGCCTCCACACCGTTATATTTACACCTCACCTCTTGCACCGTAATAGTAAAATCTGGTACAATGATAGCATAGAACCCTGCCAGCTTACGGAGCCCTTTTCCCTTGCTAGTCGCAGGGCAGTGTCCCTGTCGCAGAAATTTAGCAGGCGCACAATTATCGGTCTGGGGGGCGGCGAGAGCCCAATGAGCGATGGGCACGCTCCACAATGAAAACTGAGATGAAAGATTGTCTGCAAATAGATAAGCTAATAGATTTTCCACAAACTGATCCAAACAACCAGTATTGGGAGTTTCTGGAACGCCTAGGATGCGCAGTTTATTCCATCTACTGCGGGATTCTAAATCCTCGTTTTTAACTGCCACATCCTTGAGAATCTTTTCGAATCGCTCAAGCTTGCGCACAGCCTGAGCCAACCTATCCTCCAAGTCTTACGCACTCCCCTCAACAGTGTCGAGGCGCTTCTCATGAACATCAATCTTGGGGCCTAGATTGTCCAAACTTTTGTTCAAAACGTCAAATCGTCTGGCCAATGCTTTAAATCCCGCGTGGAGCTCCTGCAGCAGAAAGACTTGGGTTGTGGGTTGATCCACTGGGGAACCTGTGGCAGAACCCCCTGCAGTCATATCCGAGTCAGCAGTAGGGACCCTCTCCGTCACCTTGGGGAACTGCAATATTCATTGCTTCGGGTCTTTACGGCCCATGCCTTCTCGACCACATCGGCTACAATGTGCCAGCCAGAAGGTTCCTTAGGGTGCAAAAACCAGTGTAGTAGCAAGGGGGCAGGCCGTGATGGTCGCAAGGGCGAAGCAGGTGACCCAGAGAAGGGCTCGGACTGACCAGGTCTCAGAGCAGCGGGTTCTCTCATCCACTATATCTCTTTGGACCGCTCTACTGCGACACACCGCCCCCACACAAAACAGTGTCACAAAACGCTGTCTCGTTGCAGACCAGGATATTAGGCAGCTTCATCCCCAATTGTTTGAACCTGGGATTCCCCTGCAGGCCTTAGTTCATGGCACACAGACGTTTAGCAGGCCCACATGCTGGGCTCCTCCCCATCACTGATGTCGCGGCTGTAAACTGAAGAGAAGGGCTGATGTGTTGTTGTCCCCACTCCACTCCCGCCCGGTCGGCCGGGTGGTCGTATTCCCAGGCTTGCCTGCAATCTCTGTTGCCGCGGGCACCACGCACACAACTCGCTGGTCTCGCTGTAATGGCGAATCTGCATCGGGAGTGGGGGGGGGTGTAAAGGGAGTAGCCAGGATAGCCCCGCTCACCTTGCTGCTCACTCTGGTGTTCTGTTTGGTGGGGGTTCACTGCGGCTCTGCAAGTCTGCAGCACGGCTTTATGCTAGGCCGCAAGCCGGGGCCTGGATTTGGTCACAGGTCCCAGCGCGCAGCTCCGCTCAATGAAGTTGATCGGGCCCGGTCTCAGCGATAGTTCCTCATCCGCGCCCGCTGGTCCCAGCCTCGCCGAGTCACCACTGCCTTGCGCCACTCCTGCGTTGGTCTCCCATGATCTAGGGGACGTCTTTGGTGCTAATAAATTAAGTTTCTATGGGCACCACGGAGGAGTTTCAAAGCTTCGCAGCCATCGCGGTCGGCAGCTTGGCCACGCCCCCCTGAAGGGAAATACTTTGTGCACGGATGTGTTACTTGTGAAAGAACAGCATGCCGCAATTCGTAGTTAAGTCAGCTAATGGCTGAAGTGGGCTTATACAATGCCCTTTATGAATGCGGGAGAGGGTGAAAGAAAAATGTGAATCACACCAATCACAGACTAATGGATGAAATCTGGCTGAAACACCTATAAGTAACTATGTTATACACACAATGTTAGGAAAATCAAAGGGCCTTGGCTAACGGACCGTAACATAATCCGCCTTGAATTGGCTGCAAGCTTCTTGCCTTGACTTTGAGCCAAGAGAGCGAAAACAGAAGTAAAAAAAGAAGCAAATAAAGGGTTATGGAATGAAAGAAGGCATGAACAAAAGGCAAGACAGGCAAAAAGAATTTAAGAGAACGAAAGCAAGAGATAACAAAGAGGATAACAATACAAAACAGGTTCAAATGGACCAAATCTGATGTGGTATGCTAAGAAATAGCAGCAGTCAGAAAAGAAAAACACTCTAAAAGGAATTTTCAACAGCATTGGCATCAGAAAGAAGCCTCTTGCTATCACATCTGGCTCTAACCACAAAGGCAACACTTAAGTAATTATAAAGTAAAAACATGCAACACTGACGGGAACTAGCTTGTATGCAGCGGTGATCCAGAGCAAAATGCAGTCCCTCAAAGTGAACGTAACTAATGGCTTAAGTAGGTTGACCCACTGCCCCATGCTACAAGCTGTAGTGGGCGGAAGCCAAATGTAAACGACAACAAAACGACCAATGGATGAAGAAAGGTGGCTGAAAGCCTCTATATGTAGGCATATTATATACATTTTAGTAAAAACAAAGGTCTTAGCTAACGACAGACCAAACGAGAAGAAAAAGGTTGCCATAAGAGGAAAACAATAAGTCAAGGCAAAATGGAAGCAGAACATGTTAGTTTGATAGGAGACTGATAAGGTACATGGAGAATCTCAAAGCTCATTGCTTCATAAACTGGGCCGAAAAGTCATTCATTTCATCACAGGCCCAAGTCTGTGCGAAAAAAACTGACAAAGTAACAGCCACACTAAAGTAAAATGACTTAATCTCAAGCAGACAATTGTTAAGGAAGTAGGAGTGGATAAAACACTACTCTGCCTTGAACAGCTGTGAAAATAGTAATATTTGGAGGGGAGGAAGAGGGATCTGCCAAAAAAAGATAATTGCTCAGGGACAGTCTAAATAAGAACTGCTATGAAATCCGAGTCACTGTATCCATCAAGTCTTTTGGGGAACGTTTTAAAAAGGTAACATTCCGATTTAAATATACTTTTATAAGCACCTTTCTGGGAATTAACTTACAGAGGAAGATGGAAGTTTACAGACTGATGCTATGTTTTGCTTTCATTCAATACCAGAGGCCACATACAGAAACCACAGAGAAATGCGTATATTTAACAAACACTATTTGACCTCAAAACTTTTAAACGGCATGACATTCATGCATACAAAGTTATCAAAATGTCACCATATTAACAGCAAATAGTAGAATGCTATACAATTAAAATAGCATTTACGAATAAAATAGATTGGTTCAGAGGGTGAATTTGATGCACTTCTGCATGGATACATTTGTGAGAGCTCTCGGACTATTGGGGCTAAAGGACATTTTGGAATACACAGACTGTTGGCCGATTAGATCTCACAAGAGGTGATAACAGCTACAAAAAAAAGTTGCTGAAGGACTGGTGCACTGCCACTGGTCCAAAGAACTGAGAATAAAATGGAAGGCCGTCAACCTACAAGAACTAAAATGGCAGCAACCTGGAGTGCATGTTTGGAGGCAACTCATTCCTAATTCCTTATGGAGGCGTTTTCGGTCGTCCAACTCACTTTTCATGTACACTGAACATCACTGGAGCTCCGACCACATGTGGACGAATGCAATTGAATAAATTGTAAAGCAGTCCTCAAAGTGGGCTTTATTTTTTTTTACCCATGTGAAGGATACGGTGGATGTCAGACTCGGCATGCTAGGCCTCATCCGAGGTGGGCACATCAGGTAGACAACAGGATTTGGGAGCACACCGCTGACCTCTCAGGCAAGGTTCGCCCCTGGCATTCTGGGAAATGCAGTCTCTTGTAGCTCGCTCCGATATTTTTGAGTGTTTCACCAAGGTTGGCACAGATAGTGCTGATCTCTAGACACGTGTTTCTGGTTTATTAACCATCATCATCATCATCATCATCATCATCAGGTAGGATTGTTTAAAACCAGCAGAAGAAATTCAGAGAGTCTTCAGGAGTCCAGTTACGCTACTGCCAATGGCGTTGTGTGAGGATGTGAACGTATTCTAGTTATAATGCGCTTGGGATTGCTAGACACACTACGTGACTGTCTTATGGGGGAGGGGGGTTTAACGGTTCAGCTATCTAGTAGCAAGCCCACAAATAAAACCTGAATTTGAATAACACGGAAAGCCGTGAATATTCAGTTTGAGTTGCTCACTTTTCCACAGGAGTTGCTGTGAACGAGAGGGGAGCATGAAAGTGTCAAAAGGAAAAGGGAAAAAAACATAAAACGGCATTTGGGCATTTTGCGGTAGCTAGACCGGTAGCAAAAAGGGTCCAGAAAAAAACCCAGAATGACATGGCTGCTGCACAACACACAACCAGGAATGACGGGAGAATTACATGAAAGCTAGTAGATTTAAACGTCAAAATGCATGCTGTTTTAATAGAGAAATCGGCTCTCTCAAGCAGCATGGCAGCGGTGCAGAAAATAAGACCCTTGGTTGAGAAAGGAATGGACGTAACTGAAGGTGCAACAAACTTTTTTTTATCTAAACAGAAAAGATGTACATGAAGCCTGCCTTCAATTTCAGTACTGCATGGATAAATGTGGCTAGTTATTCCTCAAGATCAATGGCTAATGCACACAGTAAATAGACAATGGAGAAACAGCGGCCCTCATCCTCCTTGACCTCTCCGCGGCCTTCGACACGGTCTGCCACCGCACCCTAGTGCAGCGCCTCGACAACGCCGGAGTCCAGGGGAAGGCACTGGAATGGATCATCTCCTTCCTCGACGGAAGAACACAGAGAGTCCGCCTACCACCGTACAAGTCAGAGGCCACCGAAGTCATCTGCGGCGTCCCCCAAGGATCCTCTCTGAGCCCCACCCTCTTCAACGTCTACATGAGCCCCCTCGCGGCCATCGTACGCAAACACAACCTCAGCATAATCTCCTACGCCGACGACACCCAGCTGATCCTCTCCCTGACCAACAACCCCGCCGCCGCCAGAGCCAACCTGCACGAAGGGATGAAAGAGGTAGCCGAGTGGATGACGACCAGCCGCCTGAAACTGAACTCGGACAAGACGGAGGTCCTCATCCTGGGCTCCTCGCCCTCCGCCTGGGACGACTCCTGGTGGCCCCCCGCCCTGGGCACCGCACCCAAACCGACGGACCACGCACGCAACCTGGGCTTCATCCTGGACTCCTCCCTCTCCATGACCAGGCAAGTCAACAACGTCTCCTCGGCGTGCTTCAACATCCTGCGCATGCTACGGAAGATCTTCTGGTGGATCCCCACCGAGACCAGGAAGACCGTCACCCAGGCCCTCGTCACCAGCCGGCTGGACTACGGCAACGCCCTCTACGCCGGGACCACCGCCAAGCTCCAGAAGAGACTCCAGCGGATCCAGAACGCCTCAGCCAGACTCATCCTCGACCTCCCACGAACCAGCCACATCTCCGGACATCTGAGAGACCTTCACTGGCTCCCCGTCAACAAAAGAATCACGTTCCGCCTCCTCACCCACGCACACAAAGCCCTACACGACCAAGGCCCGAGCTACCTCAACAGCCGAGTCAACTTCTACGCTCCCAAACGCCACCTCCGATCAGCCAACCACGCCCTCGCCGCCGTCCCCCGCATCCGAAGAGCGACATCAGGAGGAAGGTCCTTCTCCTACCTGGCCGCCAAGACCTGGAACTCCCTCCCGACCGACCTGCGCCTGACCCAAGACCACCTCTCCTTCAGGAAGAAGCTGAAGACCTGGCTGTTCGAGCAGTAGCGGCACCCCCCCCCCCCCCCCCCCCAGCGCCTTGAGACCCTTCGGGTAGGTAGCGCGCTTTATAAGTGTCACTGATTGATTGATTGATTGATAGAGTGAGAGGGACTTTAAGATCAGAAACTGAGGCCGGGACAATACTCACCAAGTTTAATGTTTCTAAGTTAATATTTGTCAAATATTGCTACGGGGGTTTTGAGATAATACTTGTATCACATTTACTCTGCTGAGGTACCAATAAGCTTTCATTAAGATAGCCATCCTCCAGGACTCTCTACTATCATCTGATTGAATGGTGGTAGGTATTCATATTTCTAATTACAAGGGCTTATGGATGGTATAGGAGCATGCTAACTACCCATACCATTATTGACCACTTGGCTATACAAAGAACATCCTCGGGGATTGGCTGGATTGGGGAGGGGAATCCGGATATGGTCAAGTAGGGAATATTTTGCTTAGAAAAGCCAATTTCTGTAGCAGTAGAATTTAGAGGCGTATTTAATGTTGAAATTCATTAGCACCATCGAGTAAAGGAGTATCTGATGACAGTGGGGTGGAAGTTCTAGTGCCGGATGCACAGGTCGAGCTTTCATGTTTAGCACAAACCCATTGGTTTCCAATTCACAATACCACATTATGGATATGGAACGAGGATGGTTTGCAGTTCAGGTACAATTTATATCCATAAGCTGTTAAAACTCGCATTAATGGTTCATTCACGCCAAGTCTTTATCAATAGGTTGTGTAATGTATGAAAATGCTGTGAGCTAAGTTTGCATTTCTGACAATGCTTCCAGGAGAAAAAAAAAAACGTATACACATTTGCAAAGTTTAACAATTTGATGCTACCTATAATGCTCCCAGTATATGCTCTGGTTAAATGCAAATACTTGCAGTAGCCTGAAAGCAAGATTGATTATCCTTTGCTTATACAATAAAAACGTACAAAGAAAATAGCAGCTTTAAGAAAAACGTTTTACAAAACTGTGCAATTTTAGTTCACATTTTTGAGGCATCATTTGGTAAAATGAGTTTGATACATGCTAATGTTTATAAAGAAATTAATGATGGAAAATAAGTGTAAAAACAGTTTCGGCAAGATTACAGGAAACATGAAAATACAAATTGGAAAAGGATCAGCCTGGTGGCGGTTACCAGCATTTTGTTTTTTTCAATGTGGTGTTTTCAGTTTTCGTAAAACTTATTGGGCGAGCTACTGGGTTCTCACCAACGTGACAAAAACACAAAAACTACTTTGTGTGCCAATGTACTGCTTGTGTAACTGCAGAATGCCATCCCTCACAGTGAAATAAGTATATGTGCATACACAGACATTTTTAATAAAAACAAAAAGGTCATGGATAACGCCAGATATAATTAGGCTCCCAATTATTAAAGAAAGTTATAACAGTTCTCAATATAGGGACAGCGGATGAAGCAAATGTGAGAGCTCCAGTGAACAGCCAGAGTGCTAACGTTGTGAGGAACAGCATGCAACCGATGCTGGCCATGTTCTTTGGCAGTATACTTTCAGCAACACGGATGCCCACATCACCTAAACGCCATCACCCAACAACAACACAGGGATCCCTGAGGGGACTACTCATCGGATGAAGGATTGCATATCAAATGAATTGAAAGAAAATAGGACATACATTATAAAGGAGAGCAAGCGTTCCTGGACACCCCGACACAAATTAAGGTGCCCCTTTTGTCCCTCACTCACTCACTCCTTGTGATATCAGGGGCAGAAACCAACGCTACCTGGGTCCCTCAGACACCGCTGCTCTCCCCCGCGGCTGCCGAGCGGGGAGAGCTGGACTTCATCATACAGCAGCCCTTGCTGGACCGGGACGCCGCCCATCAGCTGCTTTTCACACCCGGAGGCGCACAAGAGGTCGCTGCTCCTCCCGTGGCGCGGGAACCGCCGGGAGAAGGGCGGGACAGTCTGTGGCAGTCCGGGGCTTAACGAGGCTGGGCTGGGCCACGGACTTTGGCTTTTGCGGACCAGACTTACCCCTAATCTGTGGGATTATTTATGTTATGTATTAATGTATCATGTATTATCGTATTTAAATCCTTAGTTATCGCAGTTTATATTAGTGTGAGTTCTGTAGTAGGGGATCTCTGTGTATAGTCATAATCTAGTGTATAGTCCCGCCCATGTGCGTGGACCCCGGAGCAATCAAAAATAATCTCTTACAGTGTCGAAAAATGCAGAACTGCACAGACACTTGAGAGAATTTAAAGACAGATAATGCAGCCTAAAAGGCTACACTGTCCAGTACTTCAACTAGAAATTCCACCACAAAAATCCACAAAACAGCAAAGCCTGTACAGATTTCCCTTGCTTGAACAGCAAAATCCCTCAGGAATGATAGAGAGAAGAACCTGGACAGACAAGCCTCATAGGCTGCCATTATGTGGCTCAGAACAGGATACTGTGCCTTTAAGAGAACTTTCCAGAACTTCACAGTATCCCAGAATGCCCTGCAGGTCCCAGTTACTTTCAGTTCTTTTTTCCGGCTCCTGCAAGCAGGACCCTGGAGCATTGAGCTCTCCCTTTTCAAGGGTTTATTGGTGTTTTTTCACTGTAAAATCGATTTGAGTACCTTCTAAGTACTTTTAGGCTTTTCTTCTTGGTTGTTTGCACTCTTTTGATGTCAAATATGCCTGCATTATTTGACAAATGCCCAGAGTGCTCCAGGAAGAAGGCAAAGTCAGACCCTCATGAGGTGTGTATCCTCTGCCTGCCCTCTTCCCATATTCCAGAGGAGTGTGAGATCTGTCAAGGCTTCTCTGGCAGGACCCTGAAGGACAGAATGAAGATCAGACTTCAGGGCCTCGAGGAAAGGAGGCTGAAGGCGCAAGGTGGGTCTGGAAGGGCTTCGTCTGCCCATGCTGAGGCCTCTGGGGGGCTCCCCAGGGGCAGGAAGTCCAGCAAACATCCACATTCTCCGTCTGGGTCAGTTGCGCTGACCACGGCGTCGAGAGGGAGGTCCACGGCCAGCTCCCAGTCTCCCCAGGGCTCTGGGTCAAGAAAACGTCACCCGTCGACGGACTTACAGAGGCCGCCGTCGAACCCAGTGACGATTTCATCGTCGTCGTCTTCGGCGTCGAGTGATCGGCGTCGACGGGCCCGGCGTCGGCGCTCGCCGTCGAGGCGACACCGCCGATCGCCGTCGACGGACAGGACATAGTCGTCGTCGAGGGGATCCTCGTCGTCGAGGCCGCCGAAACGGAAGAGGTCGCCGTCGAGGCAGAAGAGATCTCCGGCGAGGAAGAAGGTCGCCGTCGAGGCGGTCGAGGTCGCCGTCGAGACGGACAGGGTCGCCGTCGAGGCGTTCGAAGAGGTCGCCGTCGAGGCGGTCGAGGTCGCCGAGGCACAAGAGATCGCCTTTGAAACAAAGGATCATCGTCGAGATGGTCGGGCTCGACCTCGAGGCATGGAGGCCGTTCGACGCCGAAGCATAGAAGACGGTCGACGCTGAAGGGGCGCTTGACGTCGAGGGACCTACGTTCGACGCCTGGTCACCGTTCTTCAGCGTCGAGGGGTCGTGCTGACAGGCCTAGGACCGTGGGGGGCTCCCCTCGGTCCGGACAGGATGGCGGGTCACCGGGATCGGTGTACTCGGCGGTGTATACCCCGAAGAAGGCACCAACCCCTCCTCCGTTGCCTCCTCTGCCTCCACTTCCAACAGGACCCAGGACCCCTGTGCCAGACAAGCCGCCACCGGTTCCACCGCGGTCGGTCTCGTTGCCCAGGCTTCCGACCCCTCCCAAGAAGACTCATAAGTCTAAGGAACCGCCCAAACCCAAGACGTCCGCCCCGGGGAAACCGGCGGAACGTCCCAGACCTAGGCGGTCCAGGTCACGCTCCAGACGGAGAGACAGATCGAGGAGCAGACACAGGTCTTCCACCAGATCTGGACATCGCCACAGGAGGCATAGGTCCAGGTCCCGTACAACATCATCTAGGACCCGTTCCTATTCGCCTACTCTATTGGATTCTCCGGAGACTAGGGTGTCCCCGGTCGACGACATTGGCACGTTCCAGGAGGTGCTCCTGAGGGGGGCTGCGAAGTTGGGTATCACGGTGACGGCTCCTACACCTACGACGTCCGTGATATTTGAGACGCTTCGCAAGAAGCACCTGTCTCGCCCTCTTCTGCCGTTGGTCCCAGGACTGGTCGGACCGGCGGAAGTGCTGTTCCTTACACCGGCGGTGGTGAAGGCTGCTCCCTAAAGACTCCTGAAAAAGTACCGAGCTCCTGACTCGGACCCGGCCTTCCTACGTGTGGACCCGGTGCCCGACTCGGTGATAGTGACGGCGGCCAGGAAGTTGCATTCTACCTCCCCGTCCTCCACAGTGCCGCCGGATAAAGAGAGCCGCTGGATTGATTCGGCTGGTAGGAAAGCCTGTGGGACTTCTTCTACCACTATGAAGGCCTCCAGCGATTCGGCTTTGCTGGGGCGGTACAACCGTGCGCTGTGGGACTCCGTGGAACAGTTTGCGGACCTTGTACCACGCGACAGGAAGGAGGATTTCCTGGAAATTGTCTCGGAAGGGATGCTGGTTTCCAACCAGGCCATCAGTGCCGCTGCGGACATAGCGCTGTTGGCCGCGCATGGCTACTGTCACGGGGTCAACCAGCGCCGCCATGCTTGTCTCAGGCTTACGTCACTCAAGCCTGAGGCGCAACAGCGGGTGGCCAATCTGCCGTTTTCCGGTGAAACACTCTTCGGGAAACATGCCGACGACGAAATGGCCCGGATGAAGGCCGAGGCTGAAACCCTGACGGCTGTGGGTCTGGAGAAACCCAAGGACAAGAAGCCTTACCGCCAGTTCCAACTGCGGTTCGGCTCGCAGGGGAAAGGAAGAGGACAGTCTTCTGGCCAACAGCAGCAGCAACAACAGCAGCAGTTCCGAAGACCCTTCCAAAAACGTCAGAGGGGTAGGGGTGGACAGCAGTCCTCTACCGAGTCCAAAGGCCCGGCCGGGTCTCGCCCCTGAGCGGTTACTTCCCCTCCGTCCGATACCCGCTCCAGTGGGGGGAAGCGTTCAATTTTTTCTGGCAGAGTGGAGAAAAATTACTCAGGACAAGTGGGTGCTGAATATTGTTTGCAATGGATACAGTCTTCGGTTCATCGGCCCTCCTCCATCGATTCCTCCGGTCAGCTCGCAGTTCCAGCTGCTCCAGCTCCAGGCGGAGGCCGACATCCTGTTAAGGAAAAGGGCGATAGAGGACGTACCTCTGTTTCAAAGAGGAAGAGGTCTGTACTCCCGTACCTCTGTTTCAAAGAGGAAGAGGTCTGTACTCCCGGTTCTTTCTGGTTCGCAAGAAGGACAAGAACGAGTTCAGGCCCATTCTGGACTTGCGACAGGCAAACAAGTGGATTCGCAGAGAAAGGTTTTGCATGCTGTCGTTGCAGCAGATTTATCCTCAGCTGCAACAAGGGGTCTGGCTTTGCGCCATAGACCTACAGGATGCATACTTCCATGTGCCCATTGCACACAAACACAGGAAGTTCCTGCGATTTCAAGTCGGCGCCAATCACTATCAGTACACGGTACTTCCGTTCGGGCTGAAGTCTGCGCCCAGGACGTTCTCGAAGTGCATGGCAGTGGTAGCGGCACACCTGAGGAAGAACAAGGTGTTTGTCTACCCGTACCTGGACGATTGGTTGATCAAGGCCTCCTCCTTCTCGGAAGCTCAAGCACACTTCCAGAAGACGTGCGTTCTGTTGAACAAGCTGGGGTTGCACATCAACATGTTCAAGTCTGTCCCGACTCCGGTCCAGTGCATCCAGTACTTGGGAGCCTCCATCGATACGCTGTCAGCAAGCGTGTCTCCTTCGGAGGGGCGACGATTATCACTCCTTCGGAAGGCTCAGGCTCTCATGGCCACTCCATCTACGACAGTGAGGACGGTGTCTTCTCTACTGGGATCGATGGCCTCTTGTATCTTCCTGACGCCACATGCGCGGCTGCACATGAGGCCGCTGCAGGAGTGCTTAGAAGATCAGTGGGACCAGAGGAGAGGATCTTGGGACGACAAGATACGACTGTCTCTACATGCTCTACAGTCTCTGAAGTGGTGGTGTTCAGCGGAGAATCTCCTCAGAGGGGTTCCGTTCCACAAGGACATTCCCACACAGACTATCGTGTAGGATGCTTCTCTCCAGGGATGGGGAGCGCACTCCGGAGACTTACAGATTCAAGGGACGTGGTCCCCGACGGAGTCCACGTACCACATCAATTTCCTGGAACTCAGAGCTGTTCACTTAGCGCTGAAGGCTTTTCACCCGTCCTTCCGGACCAACTCTCTGCTTGTACAGACGGACAACACGACTACGATGTATTACCTCAACAAGCAGGGGGGCTCGAGATCCCGCACTCTGTCGCAGGAGGCACAGGCGATCTGGCACTGGCTTCTGGCCCGAGGACTGTCGATAACGGCCACTCATCTGCCAGGTGTGCAGAATGTTCAGGTAGACGAGCTGAGCAGACTGATTCAGGAAAACCACAAATGGGTCATAAACGACGAAGTACTAGGAGAAGTCTTCGCAAGGTGGGGTACTCCAGACGTAGATCTGTTCGCCACCGCCGAAAACAGCAAATGCCGAGACTTCGCCTCCAGGTACTACCAGCCAGGGACGCTGGGGAACGCGTTATGGATCGACTGGTCGAACAGCTTTCTGTACGCTTTTCCACCCATTCCCCTGATCCCGACGGTTCTCATCAAGCTGTCCCAATCCAGGGCGAGGATGATTCTGATTGCCCCGGAATGGCCCAGACAGTGGTGGTTCACGGACCTGCTTCACCGGTCTCTCCTTCCTCACATGAAGCTGCCGTGCAGGCCGGACCTTCTCACGAAGTTCGGGGGGCGAATGGTACACCCCAACCTCTCGTCTTTGAGTTTGGCGGCATGGCTCCTGAAATAGTGCAATATGGCCATCTGAATCTCCCAGAGGATTGTATGGACATACTGAAGGAGGCTAAGCGACCTTCCACTAGGACTTCTTATGCTTACAAGTGGAAGAGATTTTGCGTCTGGTGCAAGTCTAAGAACTATGACCCTACAGCATGCAAGGAGGATGTCATCCTTCCATATCTGCTACATCTGGCGCAGTCTGGCCTTAATGTCCATTCCATTAAGGTTCATCTGGCTGCTTTGACTGCCTACAGGAAATGCCCTTCACAGACTTCCTTCTTCCAGATCAATGTGATCAAAGATTTTCTGGAAAACTTGAAGAAAGTATTCCCTCCTGTCAGGCTTCCTTCGCCTTCATGGGACTTGAATGTGGTGCTGTCCAGGTTGATAAAGGAGCCTTTTGAACCTATTCATAAGGCTTCGTTGCAGCACCTGTCCTGGAAGGCGGCGTTCCTCGTGGCCATTACATCAGCCCGCAGGGTGAGTGAAATTCAGGCGTTGTGTTGCCAAGAAGCTTATACTGTATTTCATGCTGCTAAGGTTGTTATGCGTACTCACCCTAAGTTTCTTCCCAAGGTTGTTTCTGATTTTCATTAAACCAGACTATAACTTTACCTACGTTCTTTCAGAATCCTTCGTCTCCAGCAGAAAGGTCCTTGCATTCCCTGGATGTCAGGAGGGGGCTGAAATTTTATCTGGATAAACCAAAGATATTCGTAGGTCAGACCAATTGTTCATCAACTATGGATCAGTCAAGACGGGTCTTGCTACCTCTAAACAGTCCATCTCTAGGTGGCTTGTGTCCTGCATACAATTGTGTTACCAAAAAGCTAATAAGACCTTAGGGGTCAAACCTAAGGCTCATTCCACCAGGGGTAAAGCTGCCACGACAGCTTTGCTTCGTAACGTGCCTATTGCTGAAATCTGCAAGGCAGCCACTTGGAAGTCAGTTCATACCTTTGCTAAGCATTACTGCCTGGACTCTGATGCCAGGGCAGACGCTCAGGTTGGGCAGGCTTCGCTGCGAAATCTGTTCGCACAATAGTGGTGTTATTTCTCGTTTCTCCACCGCCACTTTGGTGTGGGGATGGGCTTGCCATTCTATTCACTAGATTATGTCTATACACAGAGATCCCCTACTACAGAAGGAGTAGTTTCTGTCCTGTAACTCCAGTTCTGTAGTAGGGGTATCTCTGTTATAGTCATAAGCGCCCGCCCTCCTCCCCGGTGGAGAGAGATCTTCATGTACAGAATGCTACAGGTCTGGCGTGTTACGCCTTCAAAAAGAACTGAAAGTAACTGGGACCTGCAGGGCATTCTGGGATACTGTGAAGTTCTGGAAAGTTCTCTTAAAGGCACAGTATCCTGTTCTGAGCCACATAATGGCAGCCTATGGGGCTTGTCTGTCCAGGTTCTTCTCTCTATCATTCCTGAGGGATTTTGCTGTTAAAGCAAGGGAAATCTGTACAGGCTTTGCTGTTTTGTGGATTTTTGTGGTGGAATTTCTAGTTGAAGTACTGGGCAGTGTAGCCTTTTAGGCTGCATTATCTGTCTTTAAATTCTCTCTTAAGTGTCTGTGCAGTTCTGCATTTTTCGACACTGTAAGAGATTATTTTTGATTGCTCCGGGGTCCACGCACATGGGCGGGACTATTCACTAGATTATGACTATAACAGAGATACCCCTACTACAGAACTGGAGTTACAGGACAGAAACTACTCCTTATCTATGATAGCTACGGTGTTTTTAAACATTGTTCTGTAAGTTTTACTTTGACATATAACAATGTCCAAACTTGGATCTGTCAAAACCCCCTTAGTGACCGCCACGTTGGATAACTACTTGGTTAAAGTAGTAAGTAAAATTAACAAAGACCGGCGTCTCTCATTAAGCCGGGTAAATCCTCCGGCTTCACCCACTAGCCTTTCTGTCCCCCTAGAAGCTCCCGCTTTAGATTATAGTTGTAATGAAGGCTTTCAAACAATAATTAATAATCATTATCATTATCAAAGCTTTATTTCGATATGCACATGATATCATAAAAGCACATACAAAGATTAAAAGATAAACCACAATTCGTAAATCTTGCATTTTGCGGGGTTAGTTACAATAAAAACGTTCATGATACAATAAATAAGTTAAGAGGCATAATAAACAATAGCAGCTTTGTGGAATTAAAAAGAGAGAAAAAAAAATTTGATTAAAAACTAAGTCGTCTCATAGATTTTGCTCTAATTACCCATACCCAGCTCAGAAATTTGGCAACCCCACAGACTAAACATGTGCTAGTGTCAGTCTTAAGTATTCTCAAAGCTACGGAATGATTCCTGGTTCCGAGCAATAGACATGCAGGTTTTAGCCATTTCTGTCTCGGTTTTGCATAGGCTGGGCATGCAAAAAAAACATGAGCGACGCTTTCGGTGACGCCTTCACAGATTGGGCAGTCAGGTGGGGTTTGGTACGGGGGCTTCCACTTACAGGCGTAATCGTGTACGGGTAGGTTTCCCAACCTCGACTGGATAAACAACGATCTATCCCTTGGTTTTTTAATGAAATCCAAGTACGGCTCCAAGCGAGGCTTGGGTTTGTGCTGTTTAAACTCTTCGGTCAGCCTTCCTTGGTTTGGGTCCCTTAGATCTTGCTCGTCCACCCAGTTCCAGTAGACTCGCTTAAGTTCAAGCTTGGATAAAGGAACTCCATGCTCCCAATTGATTGGCAGACCAATGTCATCCAGAAGCTTCTTAATGTTACGGATCCAGCTGACTTTATAGGAGCCATTAAGATTCATAACCTCTATCAAGCCATCAAGGTACTTAGAGAGCTCGGGGGTCCGCCATAGCCTAGCCCAATATAAAAGAGGTCGTAGCCTGGCTAGGTCCCGGATAGAGCGGCGACCCAGATCGCTCAGTAATGGTTTGATGGGGGTGCCCATTGGGAGGGATACCAGCTCTCTAAGAAACTTATTCTCGGAGGTGGTGAGGCCGCTGATGCATTCGAAGCCCCACAACTCTGCACCATAGAGGGCGCTGCCCACTGCCTTTGTAGCATATATATCCAGGGCAGGGGCAACGGGCTTAGAGATAGACATACGATGTTCCCGCCCCAACACACCAATCACCTTTTATGGTTCAGAAGCATTTTGTCGATATGGGGCTGCCACTTCAAGTTTTGAGAGATTCTAATTCCCAGATAATCTAATTCTTTTATACGCTCCAATGGTTCTCCATCAAGGAAGAGGGTGGACCTGGAGGACTTACTGGGATTGAAATAGAGAAGCTTAGTTTTAGTGGTGTTAATGATTAGGCCCCTAAGTTCACAAAACAAACTGAAGCGATTCAGCAACTTTTGCAGGCCCACAGGGGTTTTTGAAACCAACAAAGTGTCGTCTGCGAAAAGTAAGGTGGGCACTTTATCGCCTGCCAAAACCGGGGCGTCTGCATCAGTTTCAAGCAGAAAAGAGACAACACCATTCACAAACATAGAAAAAAGTGTTGGGGCTAACACGCACCCCTGTCTGACCCCTCGCTTCACAGGAATCCTATCGGTCTTTTGCCCTTGGGAGCCCCATCTAATACGGGCATAGGTACCATCATGCATGCGTGCCAAGAGGTTTAGGATTGGGGGCGGAATCCCCAACTCCTCCAGTATAGTACACAAGCGGTCTCGGGGAACCAGGTCAAAGGCGGTCTTTAAGTCAATAAATGCCAAATAAAGACCGCCTTTGCCAATGGTAACCACCTTCCAGTGAAGGAGTAACAACCTAAACGCTTGGTCAGTTGTATCTAATTAATAATGAAATATCTGGTTCCCCAGTGCATAGCCAGGTAGTGTTGGATGACCCTTCGGATACTTCACAACAACCTTCCTTGGCACCTTCCCCGGTACGTAGAGTAGTAAGGGCCTGCAGGAAGTTACCGATTAAGCGGGGGGTAGCAGGAAAACTAAAAGAGCTGGTACACCATTAAAAAGTTCAGAGGGAGTTAATGAGACCCCGAATAAGGATGGGATGATTAATCTGAACCCGGATCAATTTGATCTGTTGGCCAGTATTATTGAAACTAAATTGGAATTGATGATTAAACCCCTAGTGGCCAAATTAGACCAGGTCTCTAAAGAAGTAACTAGATTGGGTGGCCTTTTTAACTCTCACATTGCCCTGGCCAAAACAAACAAGGTGACAAAAGTGGGCACTAACATAAATAGGGATGCAGTTGTACCTTCCAACGGGGGGGGGGGGATTAGGGCTATTCAAACAGTACCAGCCGTTTAACCACCTACAGTGAGTTTAAGTAACCAACCAACCGCAGTAGTGGAGAATAACGAGGGGTGGAATGAAGTAAGGAGAAGACGTCCTGCTAATCTCCCCCCAGATTGCGCTCCCTACGTGGTTGTACTAATTAATGTACCTGGGGTGGATTCCCATCTCACTGAGCCCCGGCAAGAAACCCATGACTCCCTGAAAAATAAATCAGTATCATGGTTGAACAAAAATTGTGGGTTCCCAATTGCCTATTCAAATGACATATTATCCACTCGAAGAGTTAGCTGGATAAGTAACTCTAGAAAGAACAGTAAGGGGGACTTCATTGTTAATTTTAAGCACCCCCAGAATGTTGCCACAGTTCTGCTTAGAGCAGCTTCCCTACCATTTGCCGATAACACTGTATGAGCACGTCCTCTTGGCTTCTTTTACAGCCACCTTAGTAATATACCACCCACATATATTAACCAGCCCAAGACATTTTCATTTTTACCTAGGCCTGGTTTTGCTATTCCACAGCAAAATAGAATTCAAACTTTAAATAGCATGGATCCATATTGTGGGCTGCCTAGAAGTGAGTTCAACGCACAGGCTATAAATGAATTTCTAATCCCGACGCAAAATAGATATGGGTCTCTCAGCAATCTTGAGGAAAATGACTGACTGGATCACCCAGCAGTAGATGAGCCTATGCAATCTAGAGGGGTAGCAGCCACTGAGCTGCCCTCTTTATTGAATACGCCAGTCAGGGCTAACCAAGCAGGGACCAGGTTTCTTAGCTGGAACATTGCGGGATTAAACTCCAAATCAAATGATCCAAAGTGGAGTAACTGCCTTACAGAGTGTGACATTATTGGGCTCCAGGAAACGTGGGATACCAAAAACACCTTTCTCCTGGATGGATACGCAGCATTTTGTTCACCGGCAGTAGCAACCCATATGGGAAGGGCGAAGGGAGGGCTTTTAACCCTAATCTCTTTGCAAATTCAGTGAACCTACACCTTGGTAAATACAGGATCACCTTACTGCCTGGCCGTCCAAATCTCAAGTAAAGCCGTTGGCATTTGGCTTGTGGTCAATTTTTATAATTCCTTTGATGAGGCTTATTTTAACGAGCACTTAAGCCAGTCTTCATGATTTTTTTAAACTCATACAGTAAAAACACTGCAAGCTGCTATTCGGTCATAGTAATGGGCGATTTTAATGTTCATTCTTGTACAAAAAACTGGTATGTCTGGGATTGTTTAGGCTCGGCTGAGCAAGAAAACATACATTTTGAGCATACTCCAGCGGGCTCCTATTTGGAGGAACTGGTGGTGGGTAATGATCTGATTTCCCCAAGACAATCAAGGGGGGAAATTCCGACCTTTAGAGGAAATGGTCGGGGCTCAACCATCGATTACATTTTTGTAAGCTCCGCCGTGGCAAGAAGGGTAACGCAATACAGTGTTTCCTGGTCAACCTATAGTGACCATAACCCGGTAACGCTGATATTGGAAGATGACCTGAAGAATGAGGGCAAAACCTACACAACAGTTGGCAAGTTAGACATCAGACCCACTGACCAGGCCCGGCAATTAAAATGGTGCCGGGTGGTGCCCAAAGAGTTTCATGAAAATCTACGGGCTAAGGTTGGGCACGAAATCTCCCTCTGCCTAACAGACGGCAAATTAGACAATGAGGTCCTGGAGGCCTACACCAAAATCTGTACCCAGATTAGTAGTGATCTAAAAATCTTGGGCAAGGGCCAGGAAAGGACAGGGGAGAAGTGGTTTGACCACAATTGCTCTGCAGCCCATCGTAAGCTGCTGGCAGCATTGAAAGTAGTACCCCCCGACAAACTAGAGATATCTATCCTTAGGAAACTATATAAAGTGACATTAGTGAAGCGGAAAAAATAAATCAGGGAGGATGCCTGGAATGAGCTCTTATCTGTAGATGTGGTCAACAACAGTGCCAAATTCAGGGCGGTGGTCAATCGGCCCTTCTTTCAAGACACAAAAAATTGCGAGCTTGACTGCGGGATACAGGAAGAAGGATGGCTCAGACACTTTAATCAGGTATATGATGGAGAAAGAAATCCTGCAGACTGTTTTTAATAATGAAAAATATATCCTGTCCTTCACAGAGTCAGACGTATTAAAAGCGATAACTCAAATGACGAGCAATAAGGCCCCGGGCCCTGATGGGGTCCCGGTAGACCTTTTTAAATCAGATACTAAGACATGGGCAAAAATATTGTATAACGTGTTCGTAAACGCTTGTCAACAGGGCTTGCCAAATACATGGGCACAATCAGTAATAGTGCCAATATTCAAGAAAGGTAACAGAGGAGACCCAAGTTGTTATCGACCGATATCACTTATAGACTCCTCTGTAAAGGTACTAGGAAGGGTGGTCCTCAGCCAACTAACTGGATGGTTGGAGGAGACGGGTTCATTATCCGAAGCACAGTACGGCTTCAGAAAAGGGATGGGCACCATAGATCAATGCCTAAACCTGCAGTTACTAATAGGGAAATACACAGTGGCAAAGAAGGGAACACTTTTTCTGGGCTTCATGGACCCGTCCTCGGCCTTTGACCGAGTGAACAGGTCAAAGCTGTGGTCCATCCTCCTAACCCTGGGAGTTGACAGAAACATCGTCCACTTTTAGCCGATTTACACAGGGACTTATTTGCCACTGTGAGATATGACCAACAGGGTAACTGCACTGAAGGGATACCGATTGCCTGGGGTGTCAGGCAAGGCTGTATTTTGGCACCATTGCTATTTACATTATACATTAACAGCCTAGATCACACTTTAATTGCCTCCAGTAAGGATATCCCCCGTGTAGGGAAACGCATGACTCCCGCTTTGTTATATGCGAACGACGCCGCACTTCTAGCTAGAACGGCGGTAGGACTCCAGCTACTCTTGAATTCCTTTGCAGCCTTCATGAGATCATTGGACCTGGGCATACATTTTGCCAAATCCCATGTAATGGCTATTGGGCAGAGAAATTTAAAGGTGAGAACCATGTATTGTGAAGGGAATATATTAACCAAGGTTTCAACTTTCCCATACTTAGGAGTCTTATTCGACGACCGTGGCACGTGGGGCACCCAAATCCTAGCTAAAAAAAAATGTCCTGATCAGGGCCACGTCGGCCGTTCTAGGATTCACCAGGAAACTAGGAGCAAGACCAATGAAGGCACTTTTTCAAATATATAGAGCAAAGTGTCTTTCACTCGCAATGTACGGGGCAGACCTTTGGGGCATTAAATAGGCCAAGGCAATTCAGATAGTCGAGGACAGGATTTTAAAAAATATCTTATCTGTCCCGAAATCAACAGCCAATTACATCGTCCATCAGGAATGTGGAATTGGCTATGTTGAAGATGTTATTGCAGTAGCCCCGCTCTTGAAATGGAGAATGACCTGGTTAACTCGTTTAGGAAGAAAGAAATTGGCACCGGGTTATGTGCATATATTTACATCACACTGGTGAACGCTAAAAATAATAAAGTCAATGCCTAATTAAATTTGGTGTGTGAATATTTTTCTTTTTTATTTTATTATAATTATAAACTTGATTCAGATATTAGAAACATTTGATAACTAAATATATATTTTTTTTTACATGTGTATAATACAAATTGGTGCTATACAATTCAAAACCAACAGAAAATAAATTGTTCCAACTAATACAGAAGTAATTCCCCTTCAACGCGTTTCGGCTGTTAGCCTTCCTCAGGAATTCTGTATATGCAAGTTGGTACTTTTAGCCAGGATGAAAAGAGCTTTGAATAATTTTTATGTCCAGGGATTCTCAGTCCGATTCTAACTGGTTTATGATTCTGTCATGTTTTCTGAATCTGCCGTCATGAATCAATACTTTTTGACCCGGCTGACAAGGGCTACGAAGAATGTGTGTGACAGCCAACACCAAAGCGGATAATAGCCAGTTGATATTTCTGTAGATTTCTGGGGCCGCTTTACAATGCGCCAAGGTAGCGGATAAAAAATCGTGACGATCCCCAATTCCAATTGTGGGGGGCAAACCACGCTATAATGGCTCTCAGTTGGGCTGGAAAACTCCCATCATGAAGGGCAGCGCTAAAATGATTTAAAGGCTCGGTAACTCCCTTGCACGCGGCGGTGTCCTGGACGATTGATGACCTGGTTAAACCCTGATTTATTATTAAATCATTATATTTTGAAAGACTGCATGGCACTGGATTATGGGCATTGTATTCCCTGGCTCAATTACGTCCACAAGTTGTCGCACAAGCTGGGTAGACTAGAACTCTATTATCACCCAGAAAAATTATCTAGGGCAGATATAAAATGGACTACGGTAACATACTATCGTATTGTTACTGCAGATAGAGAAAAGAGAGAGCTGGGAAAGGCAACAGTAAGGGCCCACCAGTTGCTGAAAACTTCATTAGACATGGAACCATACTTGGGCATCGTCACAAATCCCAACCATCGTTTCTTACTGACAAGATTCAGACTAAATCAGCTTCATTATCTGATTGGTGAAAAGCTAGGTTGGAAAAGGGTCGAAGATCTCGGGGTCTGCTCCTGTGATGACTTCTCTGAGCAGGCCACCTTGCACCTCATGTTTTTTTGTGACCACCTTATTGATATTAGGAAGCGTTTTATTATCCCAATCCTAGTCAACAAAGGATTCATGCAAGCTAGGCCAGCCTTAATCTATCTCCAAATGCTGACAAATGTTTGGGAAGTGTTTAATATTGCTAACTTTCTTGCTGCTGCTGTTAGAACCCTAAAGAGACTGAATCGATAACATGAAATTATGTATGTTGTAGCAATACAATTTTAAAATGAAATACAAGTACAAATGGTTTTATCTGCAATTTTAACATGTACATGGTAGTGTATTAATTGTTTTTAATCATGTTCTCTTATTTTACTGTGCAAAATCGTTTTATAGTATACTTTTATGGTTTGTTTTTAAACCGAATAAAGTGAATTGACTGACTAACAGTTCTCAATATACATTTCCTGGCATTAGGACGGTTGTGTGGCATTCATGAAATCACATGCATTTACAAAAGTAGGCTGCAAACAATATTCCTTCGTGAACTGCATTTTTGTGTGCAAGAATCATTAAGTTCAGTTTCCTAACAACCCCTTTTTGCCCAACCTGGGAAAAATTTTACTTCTGTCCTTGTCGGGGGTAAATTTCCAAAGTGCCCTAGTGTTGGGTGAGATTTGATTAGAGTTGGTAACAAAAAAAAAACTTAAACATCTACGTTTGTAGGTTGGCACAGACCTAAACTGATGTTCCAACCCTGGCCCTACCACTTCTTGCTACCTTCAGCATGTAGAATTTCGAATAGGTGAGAAAAAAACAGGGTGTTGCTAGAATAACCAGCATTTGCAAGCAATAGGTATTGCATTTACAAGACATTCGTAAATGCAAGACCTATTACATTGTAATGATTATTTTGTGTGTTTTTAAAGCTGCCCATGTGACACGTTGCTCCCGCCCTTCACCATGCCCAGTCAATTATAAAAGCGGGACAAAAATATAAATAGATAATGCGGCACTCGGAGATACAGAGAAGATTTAGAGGCGTGTTGCACAACTTGTCAATCGTTCTCTTTACGGGCCTGTTTTCAATGCGCTTGAAATTGAAAGCCAGGGGAAGCTGATGTGCAACCACAGAGCTTGTCCAAGCTGCCTTCAAAAACAAAAGAAATATATCGACGCAAGTGGTGCAAGCAAAGCGGGCACCATTGAGGGAAAGCATGTTGTGCATGTAGTAGGAAAAACTCATGAAAGAAAATGTTGATTCCAGGCTGTAAATAACACATACTATATACCAACAGAAGTAAAAGGGCCAGTCCTCATGGGAGGTTACAAATGAAGACAAGCCAATTAACTAATCAGAAGACAGCATTTTCCAAAGGACAATGACACAAGCATATTGAAAATACAGGCAAGAGTAGGCGGAGTGTCAAGTCCATATTCTAATACAGCATGCCTCGCAGAGTAGCACATGCACTGCCTAGGCTCGACCTAAAAACCCTGCCATAACTGAAGAGTCTATTTTCACAGTTAACCTCACTACATGCAACTAAAGGGACAAGTGGATCTTTTAATAGGAAAAGTAGACTTTTGAAAAACTCTGCCCCATGGACAAATATACTTAAAAAATTCCACTTCTCTGCTGACCCAGTTCTTGAAGAATTTTCAGGAACCTTAGTTAGCCACTCTGGTCTGCAACAAGAGAATGTCAGCTGTTCTTCAATGTACAATTCCCCAAAAACATAAAATGTGGTTGTGGTCACACATTACAGATTATTTTTTTATGTATGCCATTATTAACAAAGATCGAGTTGACAACAATCCATCATCTTTTCAAAAGATGAATAATATCAGAAACATTTTTAATTCTTACTACAGTGTTTATTGGAGTACCTGGTCCTTAAATAGATCAAAACATTTAATAAGTACACCAATAGCAAAAAATAAGCACAATTACAATAAAACATTACCCATAAACTAAAACATACTTAACATTGTACAGGAAATTTTCTTTAAGTTAAAGCATGTTCTATATCCTCCATAGCGACAACTTAATTGCTCTTTTCCCCGGTTTGAATTTGATACAGATTAATAAGAGACTGCATATCACTCTTCCTTAATTCTCATAACCATGCACAGGTAACAACTATCAACTGACTGATGTTAAATTTGGCACCTGTGCATAAGAGAGAGCACATTTTACTATTGACTGTATATTTAGACATCCTTTAGCAGTACCCTCTTGAATCACTGCCAATAAGAAATGTCAAAACTAATAATGGGATACCCTTTCCTTAAATGGGATTATTAAAAAAAAAAAAGTAACGTTGAGCTTATATTCTCCAGCTGTTCAATATTTTTAGCTCTACTCTTCAAATTACAAATAACCTAATATTAACGTAAAATTAGAATGAAGGACCAATATCGTAAATGATGCATTATTCAGGTTTTGTTGAACTTGATTACATTCCAAAATATTTTCCAGACCAGTAGGTTATATTTCCGACCTTTTTTGTTTGTTAAAATCCCGCTTTTTTTTTTACACAGATAAAGGGGATCGCTACACCCAGCTGCTAGTGATAAATGTGAGATAATGATAGTTCCATGGACTTTTAAACAGTCAAAACGTTTAACTCTAGGGTAATTATATATAAATATTACAATATGGTAGGGTGCGATGCAAACTCCACTAGGTGTGCCAGTTGTGAATCAAAGAAGATCAAAGTAATGTCAAGATTATAACTTTAAATCATTTTGGAGACCAATGTACCCATCACACCATGTGTAATATGTCACTAACATAGGCAACATCGTACCATCTGCATTTCTTTTTTTACTAGTGTAAGAAACATGCTACTATGACTACATATGAATAGAGGTGTAGAGTATGTTTATTGGTGAGATATTCTGCAATTCCCCGAAAAGAGCCACCAATGCTCTTAGCCATGTTACGTATTATTATCAAACTTATATTTACTAATTGGTTAGTTACATAAAAATAACACATTACACTGAGTAAATCGTCACCATACCTCAAATCTCATGCCTCTTGAAAATTAAAGAGATCAGTTTGTATGGCTGTATAATCAAATATTCTTAATTCTGTATTCTGCAATGAACACACTGTACATACTTACATCTGCTCATTAATTCGATTAAAAACATGTGCGCAGCGTGCTCATATTTCTGCCTACCCAATGGTTGCGGTTTACTTTAATCATGCCATAACATTGGTTAGGTAGCTCTATGGGGACGTGGCACAGGCCAAATATATAATGAGAAATCTCCCAAAATCAATTGAGCCTACTAAGGCAATTTTCCCTTACACTTCTCCTGGCAAATAATCACACCTCCTCTGGACTACCCTTTATAATTTATTCTGCAACGAGGTTTACTCTCTGCTAAACAGCTTAGTGATGCTAGTCTGAGCTTCACTCAGCCAGCTGGTAGCAAACCATAGTATGCTTTTATGGCCTTTAGCCTTAAAATAAACATGGGAAAATTATCCACATAGTAACAATAGTTGTAACTTTACAAGGCCAAAAGAAAAGAAAAATCCCCTTGTAAGCCAGCAACAAGGGGTCAATAGAATAAGCAGCAGGCCCTTAAAGCCAACAATGTATTCCCAGTGGACCATTCATGCCACAGACCTGGCAAAGAAAAATATATTCATAGGCATATACTTCCTCTATGTATTTATTACTGAGTCACCAGTAGAAATCGATTATTTTAGCACATATTAAGATATCATTTCAGATACTATTCAATATGTTGAAAATACTTTATTCTCGGAAGCCTTTCAGTTGTCAATGCAAGCTAACTGGGGTAAAATCCAAGAGTGCACACAAAAAAAATGCTAACTTTGAATTGACTATGTCCCACTATAGGATGAAATGATTTAGATTTGGCCAAGTAACTTGAAGGACTTCTCGAAAAAGTAGTTAATCTAAAAACAACAGTCAGTCATCAATTAGCAAGAAGAGAAAGAGTAGTAATGGCCAACAAACTATTAACAGCAGAACTAGTGTCTGCAAAGGGTCATATTTTCAAAAACAAAAATAGGCAAAGATGTCGTGAATGCAAATTCTGAACACTAAAAGAAGCAGTTCAACTGAATTCAATAGTCTCAGGGTTCATTACATTCGAGGTGAACGATTCAGAAAATGCTAGTGAGTAATGTGGTCAACCCAACCGTTCAACTAAAAAGATGTGTGGTATCCAGTATGAAAATCAGTACACACTTCAAAGAGGAACAACACTTTTACAGGCCACAAACTCAACTGGCTATCACTTTAGAGCATTTGTCAATTTTATAAAGAGTTCATTCATATCCTCAGCCAATTTCACTCCACCAAAATAAAAATGACATGCTCAAAAAACCTTGTTCATTATAGAGAGATCAGCTAGCAATACAATCCTGCTTTACACTGGAAAGAAACATCATATAGACAAGGACTGGCAAAACCAAATTTCTCTCCTTCACAAGTTGGTGTGAGGATTCTTTTTTTATTGCAGACATATGCAACAAAGAGAATGGAGAAAACGAGATGTTTCCTAAACATGGCGACATATGCTTGAAAAAAAATGTTAACATAAAATTAACTAGCAGTATTGTTTTTAATAAAACAGCACGAGGGCATCGCATAAGCCAGTGTACTTATAAGAGGTATGGAAACATTTTACTTTTACTGCACATCAAAAGAAAAATATGATTCTTACTGGCATCGAGAAAACCTAACGCCTTCAACTGCTGTCACCTAAAGGCAGTATAAATGTACATCGATAACTAAAAAAAAGCTCCGTTCATTTAAGGTGGATGTACACACAGGATATGGCAAAATGCCTCGCTCGTAGTCCAAGAAAGTCAATGGTTGAAGTGAACTGACCAGTAGCCAGGGGCACTGAAATTATGCTGCTGCAACGTTTATAATTTAATTAGCGATGTGCTGCATTTGCCACATCATCTGCAGATTTTAACAAAAAAAAGTGTTTCTAGCTCAAGCGGGTCTGTTGCCCATTGCTGTGTTTGGGTGTTACAGTTACTAATGAGGTGCAACCAATGCTCAGTGTTAACAAATGTAATATGACAAAATAACACTATCACAAAATTTTTCGCAAAATCAGCCTCATCTTGACACATAATTTAGCCAGCCATGCCCCATAATTTGGCCCTCCCCTGCCACAAAATTCCAGTGGCCCTGCCTGTAGACCATGCTGTAGTGGGCAGCAGGAGAATTTGAAGAACAGATGAACAGGCCAATAGACGAAGAACGTTGAACCAAAGCACCAACATGTATTTTATTAGCGAATTGTTTGATTAAACAAGGTTACTGGGAAAGCTAAGGCGGTTTGTAGCCCAGTCTTAAAGATACACTGGCCCTTATTCTGCAACAGTGAAAAGAATAACCTTGCCAATAAAAATATGTTTAGGCCACATTACGAAAATCTCAGCCAAAGATCAAAGAGAGACAATATAATTGTAATTAAGAGTTCATATGTTTGCTCATACATACTAAGCTCTTGTAACTAAAATGTCTTGCTTTTTGTAGTGTGCAGACAGCGAAAAATTTACCAGAAATAGCCACAATCCCAAATGGCACAAAAGATGCATAATGATACCCAACTAAAAACGTATTAACATTACAAACACCCCTGTCTTATCCAGTGACTATATGCATGTAAAGAAGACCCCCTGCAAACTGATAGGAATTCCTAGGGCAGGGCAATCATACATTTGAGGGTAAATCCCTAGGCAATCAAGCGGTCAGAATAACAATTAAAGACTCCTATTAGAAAAGGACATGATCTGAAAAACTCAGTGTGAGAACCTAAGTACCGTCTAAAACATGATTATTAGTATTCTCATTTTCTTAAAACATATCTCATTATGAAAAATAGCAACAATAGACATGAGCCATCCTAATTGTGGCAGAACACAAATGACATAACACATTAGACATAACAATCAATCAAATTGATAACCTATATCACAATTATCTGGACATAATGCTGAAATCCTAACAATGAAAGGCTGGCAACATAGTGGCTATATGATGAGAGGCAATATAATTGTAATTAAGAGTTCATACATACTAAGCTCTTGTAACTCAAATGTCTTGCTTTTTGTAGTGTGCAAACAGCGAAAAGTTTACCAGAAATAACCACAATTCCAAATGGCACAAACAAGATACATAATGATACCCAACTAAAAACGTAGTAACATTTCAACCACCCCTGTCTTTTCCAGTGACTATATGCACTCGCAGTAAACACCCACATTTCCCAGCATTACAGTACAACATTGGTTCACCTGTGCCATGTAGTCACTCTTCCTCTTCATTAGCCTAAAAGCAATGAAGAAAAAGAAATGCAGCATGCTTTAGTCTTAACTCTGCTCCACAATCTTTAGTAAAACCAAATAAAACAGTTCACATCGGTAATTGCGGATTTCATCCACAAATGCTAATTTCTAAGAGATAAACAGTAACGATGTGTGAAAGTGTAGTACTTCAACCCTGTACCTCTGTACAAATGTGCGCGTACACAACAGTGAAAGCAAAAGGCGCAATAAAGAGAACAATTCTTTAGACTCGCAGGGCCGTCTAGAAAAAGAACAAATCACGTCCTCAATATTTGGTAACCTCAAAACACAGTATTCTATACTGACCAGGTGTCAGTGGTAAACTAACAATAACACCATGGCCAAAATGTATTTAAGAGTAAGGAACATTTCTGAGAGACAGAAGTCTGGTGTAGTTTCTTCCAGCAAAGGGACTTAAGATCCAAATTTTATGTGACAACACATTAAAGCGGGACCCTCATCCCTTCTTAAGTTCCGCAAGAAGCTGAAGACCTGGCTCTGCGTATACACAGGACCACACACTCGTCTAAGGACCTGGATACTCTCTCGGGTGATTACTGCGCTATACAGGGCTTTAAGTGGGCAAGGTCTCACCAGGTCTGAGCACCAGCAGTTCTTTAAAGGGGGCCTCGAAACGGGTCTCTATCGGGCTCTGTTTTGAGCCCTGGCACAGGCGGTCCGTTTTTTTTCCCCGGACTGCAGTGACAGCAGGCACATCGATGTGCACGTGGTGAGAGTTGTAGGGGAAGGGAAATCCTTTAAAGAGAGTCACCATTTTCTCTGGATTTCCCTTCTCTTTTTGATTCTCAGGAGCAGCAAAATTGTCGTGGTGTCACCACCAGGGCTTTAAGTGGAAGTGTTTTCAATATTGTATACAAGCATAGATGATGCCTATTTATCTTATGCAACTAGCAACCACTGACAAAGCCAATAGTCCTGACTTGTAGGTATGATGTGACTTGTATTATATAGCTGGACGCAATGACATAACAGCAAAATAATGTCGGGCGGCACACTTTGCTAAACACAGATTTTTAGCTTACTTGTTTTAAGCCACGCCCTTAAATACATTGACCACGCCCCTTTGAGAGACCTCCCAATTTTGTCATCCCACTTAAAGCCCTGGCGCTATACAAATCAACATAACATATAAAGACAAAATGCTCTAAAGATAGCTGTGGGCAAGAAAATAACATGTTCCTTAATAATATGTAGAAAACCCATAGGCAAATAAAACCAAGTTGAAGATCCTGGAACAACACATCTATAGTAACACAATAAGGAAGTCGTACATTTTGGACATTCATTTATTATCATGTCGTTGCATCACTACCAAAATCTTCATAAAACTAAACCGGCTGTGCCAAGCCAAACGCAGCCATAGGAAAAGAGGACAATAGGCCGCTAACAAAACGATGGACTGAGCAGATTAAGCGTAAACGTAAAAGGTTATGGCACTTGCAGAGCAAAATGCCATCTTCGTCGTGCCCGAGCCAGCGAGTGTTGTAAATTATAATCAATATAGGTACCAATTAGCTCAACGTCAACACACCCACGAACACAGTATATAACATCCGTAACAAGCAATATATAGATATATATGTATATTCATTCTCGTAAATAAGACACAAAGCAACAAATCGCGCTGCAAGCAAATACATTACTACACAGATTAAGTTAATACAGCAACAGAAGGGTTGAACACAAGGCTACATCACCTGAGCGCACCTGATGAATGAAGGCGATGGGGGCTCCGGGGCACACCCATAGTCATCCCCCTCCTTGTTCCGAGTCAGCAGCACCTCGCCCAAAGCAGCACATGGAAGCCTGCGCTCCAGAGGCAGTATGTAAAAGCTCAACGGAAACAGCACAAATCAATCAGTCCAAGCTGTGAGCCTAATGCTGCGCACTCCCGTCAGAGATGCACGGGCACAGCGAGTACAGGCGTAGTAAGCCTGTCAGCGGCGAATGTAACGGCACCCCTCCTCCACAGCTAGGCAAAGAGGAAGACAGCCAGCCAGCCAGCCACACGCACTGCACAGTCGAGCACAGATCTTGCGTGTACCATCTGCACAGCATGCGCTGGGCCTCGGCGGGGGATGGTGTGGAGCTCCTCTCCCCGCAGGCCTACGTAAATAGGTGGGGGCACACCAGATGGATTCCTGTAGGGCGACCCTGCCCGGCTCAGCCATGACGTCATATGAGAACATCTTTAGGCTTCACACATTTTGCACCTGGTACCTTCAGAGCTTGGCTTCATTTTAGATGGAGCGAACCACGAATGAGCACCAACAAAAGCAATGTGGCGCTCTCGTGCAAGACTTGCCGCTACGGGCACCTCTGCGGCCTGTCACACCGACTAACCAAGAGTGAAAGCGCCCACACTTCAGTGATGCACACTCAAAACACAAACACCTAGTATCGATAACCAAATATACGCCCCTGAAATATCAGTCGGAACTAAAAGCAGCTAGTTGTGTTTGTATGGGTACGTTCGCAACCTTCTCTCTCTCTCCTGTGAACCAAGAGGTCGAGGGCCTCACACCTTGTCACACCCCTTACCTGGGACAAGACACCCGAAATACCAGAAGCCGTAAAAGACTCCATTGCTGCCAGGGCTGTCTTGCCATCTGCCGTGATTCAAGGGACCACTCATCCTAAGATACAGGCTGCTGAATAGAGGAGGCTGTGGAGCATGCAATCTTACGAGACGATAATGTGGGGAGCATTTCATTTCTCGGCACAAGAAAGTGACTACCCCATTCAATAGCAAGGGCAGGGAATCATCCCATCCTGTGATACAATGGACTGCTTAACATGCCACCAGGACAATCAAGGGGACAGCACCATACTACTATACAAACGGTTGGGACATCCCATCGTACGATTTAGGAGCCATAGATGATGTATATCCCATCGTACGATTTAAGAAGCCATGGGTGCATTCTATCTCAGGACACTAGGGACCAGGGCGCATTGCATTCGATGATGCAAGGAACCGATGGTCAAGTTATCCTATGATACAAGGACCATTCAAGTCTACGTACAGAGGGCTGGAGTCCTCTCCGAGATCTAGGGGGCTGCAGAAGGACATCATCCAATTTTATACCACAAGTAGTGGGGCAGAACCTATGACAGCAAAAACTATAAGGGGTGGGTTCTCCCCTCATTTGACAGGGGTGTCTACTCACTCTCAAGATAAGAGGGGGGTCCTTTCCATTGTCACCACCTATTAACGACTAAAGTGTATTTAGGGGTATCCCCTTGTGATGTCAGGGGTCGTCGCCCCTCCCATGTAACCAGGGGCTGAAGGCGGGGCCTACCCTTCCGGTCTATCACGATACCTTGGTCTATAATCCCGCACAATGCAGACTCTCAGGGGGCGCCTGCTCCCCACCAGCTCTTTCCCACCCTCCGGGTCCTCGGCGTTGCACGGACGGGTCAGACTGGGGCGCAGGATACAGGTCAGGTCCAGGTCGAATCCGTCCTCCTGGTACCGCCGCTTGTTGCGGCTGACTATCTCCTTGAGTTTGGCGGTCATGTCGGGGAAGGCTGGGAGAGAGAAGGCCGGGAGGGATAGGGGTGGGGGGTGGTGCTGCTGCCTTTTCTGCAGGGTGGCAGTGGGTGGGGAGCGGGGGCGGCCTCCTCCGCTCGGGGGGTGCAATCCTGGCCTCCCGCGCCGGGACCGCACCGCGCGTCCGGCCGCCCGCTCCACGCTCCCGGGTTGCGGCTCCGAGGGGGGACCCAGAGCCTCTCCCGGGCGCGCACGATCCGTGGCACCTTGTCCCGGGGGCTGAGAGCAGCTCTAATCTGAGTATAGAGGAAGGGGCCGCCTGACGTTCCACGTAACGTGTTGACGTCACACGTTCTATATGTGCGCATGTGCAAAGCTTACCAGAGATGGTGGGAGTGCCGTGGTGTATGCAGAAGTCCAGATGTGTGTAATGGTAGTGGCTGCAGCGCTCCGTTTACTCGTTTTGTTGGGCTATCACTTGCTCTATTCTGCTCGCTTTTTACTCTCTTTCCCTCGAGCGGCGTGGACACCACTTGCTCAAAAGCCTGCATTATAAAATGCTACCAAGTGTTCCAATGTATGTGACCAGTGTAGATAGCCCTGTCTTTTTGGGGACTGGATGTGTACAATGCTGCTAACTAATAAGATAAAACGTGTGAGAGTGCCACACGTGACGTGCCAACTTAAGCACCTATTACGAACTCATGCTTCCTGTAAAGTGAAGTATCAACGAGGAAACATGTTGTATGAATGAGTTACTTCTTTATACTGGCAACCCCGAGCGTGGCCCACGCAAGCAGCGTAATCAACAGCACCAAGCATCTGATACAACATTCTATTGCAAGAGAATAAAACAAGCGAACACTCTAATTGTTCTGGTTCTTAATTCCACAGAACCAGAACAATGCTACACAGGCAATAATACATAAACAACATAGTGAAGAAACCCCAATACAAACCCAACCATACTTTACATCTCCCTTCTTACAGAAACAAAAAAAAACCTGAAAATTATAAGAGAAACTGGTGAAACTGTACACAATAATACAAGATTTAAGAATAACATACATAGTGATGGAGCAAGGTTTTGTACGTAAGAAATTTGCTCGGACGCAATCTTATTGAATAACATGTAATAATTAGGGCTCCCGGTTTTATGGTATTTTTTTGTTGTTGCTATTTCCGTCTGTATTTATCCATATTTATTTTTTGTCTATTTTATCTGTACTTATCCACATTTATTTTTGCGACGTGCAAAAGATGATGCGACAGCTAGTATTTTTCCACATTTATTTAAATTGACAATGCATGCGCCTGGTTGTTATTGGTCAACACAATACATTCATCTAAAAACTTTACCATTGTAGTACAAGCACTGTCAGCAGGAGATGGCAATTATCTTATCACCAATTAAGCAGCCAGGAGCGCGGATAAGGCACGGGTTGACTCGGCTACCAGTAATGATTTATATCTTCTTTTGCCAGCGCCAGAACCCGGGCCCAAGTGAAATAAACTACATAATGCACGCTCCCCCAACCCAGGAAGGAGGCTGTAGCACATAAATCCTGGTTGTGACAGAGTGAGCCCCATGCTAAACATTAGCTCTAACGTGGCTTTAAGTCAGCCCAATTGTTTTTAATGGAAGCAGAGTGAACTAACCCATAGTTGCCAAGGTTTCAGAATGACGTGTGTCATTTTCATAATTTCAGTGAAATTATGAGACACATTTTTATGACTTAGTGGCTTTGTTTGAGAAAAATCAAGCAGGCACACTTACTAATGCAACTCAACCATGGTGCGGAGTTAAACCCGCCCTAGAAGGATGAAAGGAACAGCCAGCCCTGCTGAAACCTCAACCTAAACCTGATCCAGAGGCGCAACTGGAGTCAAATTCCGGGTAGGGGGGTGCTAATAAAAATTTAGGGGGGGTGGGGCAATAGGCAGAGTGGAGATGCAGGGACTCTAAGTAGGGGTAAAAAAACAACAAAGCCTCGTTAACAAGTGAATGGTCTTTTAAAGACCATTCACTCGGGTGCAGCTGCGATAAGCTCAAGACCTGTCTGTGTGTATGCCCGAAAAGCTGTCTCAACCCGGACAGACACACACAACGGGGGAGGGGTGGGGGGGCCTGAAGACATTTGAGCCCTATGGGTGTTGCGCGCTTGCTCTCACCCATATGGTTCTCCCTTCCCACTAGCTCCCCGTCGCTGCCCCGCCCCCTCTTTGTGGTCTTTTAAAAAAAATGCATTTATTTTGTTTGTCGAGGAAGAGGCAGTAAATTAGTGCTGGTGCACCGCAAAAACACTTTTTTGCTGCTTCTATTTTCTTTTTTTAAACTATCCATCTGTGTAATGCAGCATGCGGGTGCCTACAAAATGATGCGGCTAGGGAAATGGCCTTTTTTTTATTATGAATAATCAACAAAGACCACCTGAAAAAAATATTCAGTACCTATTCCGATGTTGTTGGAATATACTCAGTGTGTTAAAATACCCCTCACACACCAAAAGGGCCCTTGGTGTCATGCTTCATCATCGGGGTCTTCCCGCCCCCGCTGCGGGACGGGGCAGTGCTGCGACAAGCGGCTACGCCGGAGCACCTTTTTATTGTGAGTGCTATGTGAGTGATGATGGAGTGAGTGTCAGTGGGGTCAGGAGTGATAAACAGTGAAGTTAAAAGATACCTGGCCTGGTGTTTAGAAAAAATTATTTAATAGGCACTGGCTGGTATCGTTAAAAGGGGTGAGGCGGAGGGCAAGAACGGGTTACTAGTCTTGCTTCCGTGGTGATCATCACCACGGAAGCCACTGACGAAGGAGGAAGCACTGAGGTGTGGGGGTCGATTGGACCCTCTGTACCCTTCGCCCAGCTTGGCTCATGGGGCATTGTCTCCTCATTCAAAAAGCTTATATCATCAGTATTACTGACCTAGCTTTCTCACGTGTATCTATAAAGTCTATCTATACACATTGATCTAACATAACACTCTCTATCTGTGGGAGCGCATTAGTGAGTGACAGGGGGATCTATATATACCCGGTCCTGACGAAGGGGCATGTCGCCCCGAAACATGTTGACCCACACAGGAGAGCAAGACTAGTAACCCGTTCTTGCCCTCCGCCTCACCCCTTTTAACGATACCAGCCAGTGCCTATTAAATAATTTTTTCTAAACACCAGGCCAGGTATCTTTTAACTTCACTGTTTATCACTCCTGACCCCACTGACACTCACTCCATCATCACTCACATAGCACTCACAATAAAAAGGTGCTCCGGCGTAGCCGCTTGTCGCAGCACTGCCCCGTCCCGCAGCGGGGGCGGGAAGACCCCGATGATGAAGCATGACACCAAGGGCCCTTTTGGTGTGTGAGGGGTATTTTAACACACTGAGTATATTCCAACAACATCGGAATAGGTACTGAATATTTTTTTCAGGTGGTCTTTGTTGATTATTCATGCTTGCATAAGAGGAGGATTAGCCCACCGCGGTGCCGAGTTGCACCACCTCTTCACTCCCTTTTTTGATATTCCTTTTTTTTTATTAGCCTTTGTCTTGCTATATAGTTAGCATCTTGCTGATGCTGTACTTCATGACGAAAATGCCGGACTGCCTTGGGTCCCAAGAGTAACAGCAGACATGAATTTCATTACTTGACTTTCTCTCCTAGTCAACCTGACCGGCAAAGATCCTTACACCCTCCTTGTCCGTCCCAGTACATGCCGCCCACTCCACAATACATAGGCACACCTCCCACTGTACAACCCCAGAACTTAACCTGCAGCGTAAACGCCAATCATCTGTGAAGTGCCACTGCAATAAAACAATCGCCAGCCCGGGAGGCTGTCTCTGCATGGGCTGACACACGACAGGGGGGAAGGTAGGGGGGCAGGGGGGAATAGGAGCTAAAGACTGACCTGATCGGCAGTCAATTATGTGACATTTGTAGCACGCAGATGAGTAGCGCCTCGGGGTAGCCTTTCAGATTACACATTGTGGGAGCTGCAGACGTCATGAATTGTATTAACAGCATTGAAGAAGGCTGATTCAAGATGTTTGCTGCGTCTGACGACCCTACATTGCCTGCTGTTTACAGGGGAGCTGTTGCCATGCAACGTGATGCCTAAGCCAAAAATTCGCTGCAGGTGCTGCTTGGGCGCTCCTCCAAGGTTGTCATATAGGTACAACTTCAGATTACTCAGCAAGGGAAGGATGTTTATGCAGACTATCTTTCTGCCACTGGAGGGGTGCAGTGTGTTCTAAGCATCTTCAACAGGAGCGTAGCACGTCAACTCTGAAGCACAGCAGCACAGCAAAATGTACTCGTATTTTGCCGTTTCTACATATAAATACAGACAAAGGAAAAATACTTTTCCGTCTGTATTTATATGTAAAAATCCGTAAAAACGGAAAACCGGGAGCCCTAGTAATAATGTAACCATCATGTTTCGTGAAATACTAATAATTGCTTTACACTCAATTTACTTCATCTAGGGGAAGCTTTTCAAAGTGCTTAACTAACAAGTAATCCGAGTGGCTTAAAATGGCTGCCGAAAATGTGGGAATCTTCTGCTCATGTGTCTACTGCATCTACGTAGTATAACGTCTTTCGCTTTGGTGGGAATTCTTTGCAGCTGCGCAGTAGTATTTAAAATGGCCGCTTGAACCTCACATGCTAATGCACATGCTATGCTTAAACTAAAACCTCGCACGTCTTACTAAACTACTAATGCAATAGTTAAAATTAATTAAAGGGATTAGAGTAGGAATAATTGGTATACAGTACATTCATCTACTTTCTTATTCTAACATGTTTTTCTTTGACTTTGTTATTAGTTCGTATTTGGACCTGGAGGGTGACTCTCCATCTTGCCTGATTATGCACAAGAGCACTGGACTCTGTCAAACTCCGTGCTATGACATTGCAACACAGCCAAGGACACTTTAACCAGAGAAGCGCCTGGGAACACCACCTCTTGACCCTTGCACGGAAAGGATGAGGACCTATTAAACAGCTTAATAACTAAAATTTATAAAAAGGTACTTCGACTACCCATCATGTCTTCACCAGCGCAAATGCGCCTCGGATTTGGCTTAAAAAACGAATCACTGGGCAGACTATATTCATATATCAAGGTGTGGTACCAGATTAAGCAAAAAGCAATTGACAATAATTTTAATACCTTCCTATGGCAAGAGTTGAAAACACACAAAAAATCAAAAGCAAATCAATTCCTTACGCATGCGTTGGAGGTCACATGCTCGGCAAATCTTTGGTATAAAAATATGCCATTTGCCGCATTAAAACAGGCACTAAATAAAGTGGCCAAACTTCATTCTTTGGTTACGGACAAAGAATTTTTTTCCCATCGTTCCCACTCTTGGGCTGTGATCAACGGTTATAAGTCACTAACCCCAGCACCTTACTTGGAAACAACTTATTCTATCCTTATCAAGAAAAAGCTGATGGCACTGAGATTTGGCAAATTTCCGACCTTAGCTGAGGAGCCCGCTTGGAAACAGCATGAAGCTGTCACATGTCGACTTTGTGGTAGTCCCAAAGAAGATCTAATTCATATAATTTGTCATTGCAAGATGTTGACCAAGGAACGGACATACTTTTTAAAGCATACTTTCGGATTGAGAGACTACGGACATGTAGATCTGCCATTATTGGAGGCTCGGACTCAACTGCCCCTCGAATACACTGCAAGCTGGTAAAGTTCCTGCAGGCATTCGAGAAACACCTTAAAACCACAGGAAGTCTATAATTGCTAATGGTTTATCTTCTTGCCTCATTTCCTTTTATCATGATTTGAACAATAGGAGGAAAATAATCTAGTTTTTATTCTTGTTCTTACTAAATTTTGTATGTGATTGTTCCCTTTTCTTCCTTCTTTTTAATGAGCATCTTAAAAGTTTTAATAATGGTTGTGTGATGTACATCAAATTGTTATGGTTTTAATTAACTAAACAATAAAGTTCAAATTTCAAAATCTCTTGACCCGGAGAGGGGAAGGAGAAGAAGTCAAAATTTGCATACAATGTATTGATCCTAATGTGAAATGCGGGCAGGAAATAAAGCTTTGGAAAGTTATTAAGGGACGGGAACCTGTCCTGAACTGTTGGCTCCTGACTACTCGGGAGTCTCTTTCCCAGCTCCTTGGCCAGGGGTTGGTCCTCACACCATTCTAGGTAAATATAATTCTGTGTGGTATGTCCTTGTACCGTTTTCCTTTTTCACCCTGCCCAGGTATCAACATTCTGAGATTTTTCTAAGTCTTTATGTTTTACTCTGAACATTTCCTTAAAGAAGTTGGTGTATGATATGTATTGGTATTTGACTCACAAAATTATTGCCTAGATAAAGCTTTTAAAACTCTCTCGAGCCTGTGGTCATTCAAAGTAATAATGGTAAATGTCATTTCTACCTATTCTGCTAACAACCTGATCTATTGGCCAGAGGAAATTGAGAACCAAGGTGGTAAGGTTTGGTAAGAAATGGTGTAAATGTACATTTTCATCACAAAGTAAATATAAGTCCTGATCACCAGCGGTGATTATCAGCTATGTATGCTTGTTTTATGGGCCCAGATGAGTATGGTGTTTTAGAGTAACCCAAGCTGGTAATCTCGCTGCATCATAATCTTCAAGTAGCTTAGGTTTCACAATACTTCTACCAAAAGAACTAACTCTCTTCTCAGTAAACTCACTTTGCCCAGAGTCAACCCTAGGCTCAGAGCGAGCTTCGGTCGACAGACCACTGAGACCATCCCCATTCTGGATACATAATTTAGAATTAAGATCTGATGAGGACAAATTCTCATAGTGAACACTAATCCACTAGTAGGCACGTGTAGGACCAGGTTGTTTGGAATGCTTCAGTGTGAGACCATGAATATTCTTAACTAAGGATAAACGGCTCATGTGAAACACATTACCATCATCTATCTTCAGGGTGTTGTTCATGACCTTGATAATTTGTACAAGAGAACTAAATTTACTTTGACCTTTAGTAACCTTCCTACTTGACTTAACATAAACCCATTGACCAGCTGTCAACTTTACATAACGAACACTATGTTTCTTATCAAAATATTCTTTGTTCTTATGTTGAGAAGCTAAAATACCGCTCCTGATTCTCTTCGCATCCCACTCCACTTGTTTACTCCTAGCCATCCATCCTGGATTGACCTTGAAATAAGGGAATACAGCCTCTCATTACACCAAAGAGACTCTCACCAATGGAATCATGACTAGTAACTCTGTAGGTCCAAAGCATTTTCTTAAGTTCACAATCCAAATTCTTCCTACATTTAATAGCCAATTGCAAAACACCCTTGATAATGCGGTTAACCCTTTCCACAGCACCATTTCCCCTAGGATGATAGAGCGCAGAAAATCTATGCGATATGCCTGCCACTCCAGGAACTCTTTCATTTCAACAGACTTAAATTGGACACCATTATCAGTGAGTATGTTTTTAGGAAATCCTTCACGTACAAAAACACTGTCCAAAAAGTCAATAACATTACTATTATCAGCTTTACTGACAATTTTAAGTTCAAACCATTTGGAAAACAAATCTACTAACACAAGGATATACTTTTGTGACCCATCACTCCACACGACAGGGCCCATAATGTCTAATGCCACATCATCCCATGGAAGAGAAGGGCAACCTAAGGAACTTAAAGGAGGATTAAAAGTTTTCTGTGACTTATCAGAGCTCTCAAGTTCAATGCAAGACCTTGCAAACTTTTCAGTTTCTATGTCAATTTTTGGCCACCAAAACAACAACGTAATATTCTTTTTAGTTCGCGTTATGCTACTGTGACCCTCATGACAAAGAGAAATTATCTGATTTCTTAAACTGAATGGTGGGATAACCTTGTCACCTCTAACGACAAACATGCCATCAACCCCCAATTCATTCCTAACTTCCCAAAACGCTTCAAGTTCACCAAGAAGTTCGGATTTGACACAGCCCCAACCATTTTGAGTTTTAAATTTTACAAGATTGAGAGTTTCATCATCCTCTTGATCTTTTTCCCACTCCTCTCTTTGTAAACCTTTCTCTTCAGAATTTGAAAAACATCATCTAAGAATTGATGTCGACTTTCTAAGAGTCAGAGACAATCTACTTAAAAAATCGGGAGTGACATTCTTTTTCCCAGGAATATATTGAACATCATAATTAAAATCTTGAAGTCGCATAGAGAGCCAAGCAATTCTTGCCGATGCCCTTGATAAACCATCAGTAGTAAGCAATTTCGTTAAAGGTTTGTGATCAGTGCAAACAGAAAACCTCCTCCCCCACAAAAAGTTTAGAAAGTGCACCAAAGCCCATACACAGGCCAACGTCTCTCTTTCAATAACGGAGTACTTTTGTTCCGTTGGGGACAGTGACCTGGAGGCAAATGCAATGACAATTTCTGCACCCCTGTCATCAACTTGTGAGAGAACACTGCCTAAACCCTTGCCACTATAATCTGTAGTGACAAAGGTTGTAGCGGTGGGATTAAAAGCTTGTAATTTAGGAGCTTTACTGATGGCACCCTTGATATCAGGAAAGGCTTTTTGACAGACATTAGTCCATTCAAATGTGGTTTTGTTCTTTAACATAGAGTGCATTTCATGAGTTCTCTCAGAAAAATCTTCGACAAATTTCGAGTAGAACTCAGCTAAGCCCAAAAATGAGCGTAACTCATCCTTGTTCTTGGACAAAGGAGCTTTGTTGATAGCTTCAAAACATTTCTCCTTGGGTTTAATACCTTTGTCACTAATTTCTTGTCCTAAGTAAGTGACTTTCCTTTCAGCAAACTTGCATTTACTCAATTCAGCAGTTAAACCCTTCTTACATAAAATGCTAAGTACCTTTCTTAAAACTTCATCATGATGTTGTTTAGATTCACCCATAATCAGGATAACATTTTGAAAGAATGTCACTTCCTTTAAATCACTGAAAAGTTCAAACATAAGTCTTTGGAAGACATTCGCTTCAGACGCCAAACCAAGAGGCATACGTTTGAACTGGTAACATCCAAAAGGTGTGCAGAAAGCCATTAAATGTTTAGATTTTTTTGTTTAAGACCACCTAGTGGTAAGCAGCGGATAAATCTAAAGTTGAAAACGACTTGGCATTTCTAGTTAACATTAACATCTTGTTGATGCGTGGAAGCGAAAACTGGTCTATGATGATATTAATATTGAGTCCTCTCAAATCCACACATAGACGTACCTTGCCATTGGCAATTCTGGCTACAACTAATAGAGAAACCCATTAAAAGCTTCAATTGGCTCTGTGATTCCTGCATCCAGCAATTTTTAAAATTCTGCCTTTACTTAATCTCTAACGATGAAAATATTGTTGCGTGCCTTGTGGATCTTGGGTGTGGCACCTTTTTTTAATCTGATAACATAAGTAAAACCCTTCAACTTACCAATTTTGCCACTGAATACAGCTAGAAATTCATTTAAAGACCTCATTTTGGTTTCTTCTCCTTCACAAGCTACTAGTACTTGCTCAGGACTATTAGGATCAAGTATAATCTTGAGCTTTTTTTGATATTTCCAACCTAAAACTGAGGGTCCCTCTTGGCTACTTATAACTTGCATAGAGCATGTCTACTCTTAAATCTAAAAACAAGTCGTCTAAAGCCAATGACATCTATTTTCTCTCTAGTATAGCTCTCAGGAGAAATATCAGATGACTCCAATTGATCCCCTACAACATCAACAAAATGTTTCACTCAAATATCCTCTGCAATTATGGTGTAGGGAGAACCTCAATCGTCTGGCACCTTCAAGGAACCCTACCAAAAGAAACCCAGCAAAGGGGTTTTACTACCAGATTGACAAGAAATATTTTAGATTTAGCTTTTTTCATTGTGCTTTGTATTGCAATCATTACTATTATCATCAGAACTAGAATGCTCATCATCACTCTCCTTTATACATGTAACTTAACCTTTCCGTTTCTTTTTTCCTTTGCGAATGTAAACCTAAAACAAGCATTAGCAAAACACATATGTTTAGTCTTGTGACCTATGTATTGGCTTTGTATCAGTGAAAGAAAAAATATGTAATGACGTGATGAGCTCCTACGTGGTATCATTCAGTAGATGTGTGTATGCGTCACCACAGATGCGAATGACTACTAAATGACACAGGCACCATTTTTTTATTTTTTATTTCCTGATATAGGATGCCAGCTACCACTTTAAGGGGTAAATACATAGAATATATTCACTTTCACAAATGGATATTTCTGAATGTAGAGTGGCGAGCAGCAAATGGGAGTAGCCAGCACTCTAATAAATGTAAAAAAAAAAAAATGCACAGCGATAGTGGACAAGCGGGTGAGGGGAAGCAAAGGGGAGTGGACGTGGGAATTATTAATAAAAAAAAACTGGACAGAGGAAATAAAGACCAGAACAACAAGACAAATGGAGCGGGGAGAGAGAAACACCAAGTGCTCGAGGGTGAGGGCTTTGTGGAGAGAAGCACATGAGAGAGAGCTGCAAAACACATGCATTCTCATTGAGTGGCTAAAAAAAAGTAAAAGTAGTTCCTGAATGTGAACAGCAGGACACAAGTCAAAAGGAGGGGAAAGAGGCCATGCTTCAGGGGAGGGCCAACCACAAGAGGAAGAGAAAGCATGGTATCGGAAGCAAGTAGACCAAAGTGGCAATAAAGCCAGCCATTGATAAGCAATCGACAGGCTGTAAGCCCCCCATATGTTTTTGGTATGGTACACAAGACACTCTCACTTAAAACATTGGATTGTTTCTGTGCGCTATTGTACCAAGGGCTGAACTTTAAGTCCAAAGCACCCACGTTTTTTGTTTCAGATACAAAACATGTGGAAGATGCTTCTGTGTGACCCTTCCACTGATGCTTTTGTAACACAAGAAAAGCTGTTGTACATGAGAAATCCAGAAATGTTTTCCATTTTTCCAACAATGTAATGAATAATTACTAAATAGGCAATCACTTCAGTCAGGAATGAAGAAGTAGATGTTTAGCTAAGAGACCCAGACTAAGGAGTCAGACTTCCACATCAGTGTGTGAATGATGGACACGTACCATGGGGGCTCAGGCTAGGAAGGTAGACTGTCTAGGTCAGTAGGGGAGTGGCAGGAGTCTGTTGAGGTCGCTCAGACTAAGAAGCAGACAGTGTATGACAAGTTTAGAGTAACAGCGATCTAGTTACTTAGCTGTAAATGGCTGCTCTAAGTCTAGAGCGTCAGTTAACTTTTTGGCAATGAAGTCATAAAATTCCATGACTACAATTTTATAAGTGATTCTGCTTTTTCAAAAGTCTACATACTTTTATGTCTGTTATTTTGCGAACAAATGGCATGTGAGGAAACATTAAAAAGCAAGTTCTCAGGTGAAATCCACTTGATTCACATTTTTAATTCAGGGAGCAAAATAAAAGGCATTGCAGCAAATGGGATTTGTAAGAGTTTGAATCTTGGTACAGGGGACAAAGATAAGGACACAGGGAGACATCGAAGTAAAAACAATCGACATCTGCCTGTCTAAAACTGCTTTTGACTATGGGTTCATATTTTTGGGATTTTATAGTTTAATTTCTAAACATTTAATGTCTAGAAAAGGATTTCCTTCAAATGGAACAAACGCTATTTGTCTGTACATCTATTGAACCATAGCCTTATACTCTTATAGAAAACCAAGCTGCTTCTTTCTATCCTAGCAATAATTAAAGTTTTGTTGGTGTGCTAATAAGTAGCCTATGAATAAAAAACTACTCATGCTTGGAACTGATAACTTACAGAAAGTAGAAATCAATCAATCAATAAAGTGTATAGTGTAATTACTTACAATTATTACAAACATGTGTAAAAACATAGAGCTATCGAAACAAGAGGGAGCCTTTTCATAAAGTTCTTTAAAGTGACATTCATATATAAACACACATTCATAATGTTGCAATTACTTTAAAATGATCAAGTATAAATAGGAGGCATCATAAAATTGTAATACTTTTTTTTTTAAAAGGAGAAAAAAAGCATGGCATTAACGTGCAGAATATAGTGCCTTAAGATATACACTAGATTATGTTTGAGATGCACAAGAAGTGCATGACAAGGGCAGAATCGTGCTGGGGTTAGTAACGTGGCACATGGTCATACAGAAGCATGGAGTTAAAGTGCTTAATACAGGGCCTGAGGATATGTGGCGTTTTAAAGTGCAGATGGTATGTGGGGATACAGTGAGATTCTAAGGTATAATATTGTACCCCTGTGCAATATAGTTGATCCGAACAAAAGTCTTAATCATAGTTAATTGCAGGCCGCTCTATCACAGACCCTGATCATACTGAGTGGTGGACAGTTTGATAACTGAGGCTGTTGGCCATTCCTGCTTCAAATACTTACCGGTAATTGCATTACTCTGAGTCCTACTCCCTCGCTTCCCTTACTTACAGAATTGAGGCATCCCTGCCTCACCAGACACCCGTACCCACGTGATTTGTCACATGGGGACTATATATAGCCCCCAGCCCCCTCATACCTCCTGTAATACCACATAGATCGAAACCATACCAAAAGGTTGGCCTGGACCATCAGGGAGGGAGGGAGGGATGTAAGTAAGGGAAGCGAGGGAGTAGGACTCAGAGTAATGCAATTACCGGTAAGTAATTGAAGCATTACCTCATCGTCCCTCCCTCGCTTCCCTTCCTTACAGAATTGAGATGTACAAAGCCAAACAGGACAACCAAAGAAGGTATGCAAAAAGGTTTATTAAAAAACACAGAAGACAAGGGAAAAACCACTATTCAGGAACCATAGTGGAAAGAACCCTGTGTCCAAAGACATCAGCACAGTCAACCTCCTGTCCAATCCTGTAATGAGAGGCAAAGGTCAACGGGGAAGCCCAGGTGGCAGCCCGGCAAATCTCAGAAATGGAAGCCCCTTGGACCTCCGCACAGGAAGCAGCCATGGAGCGAGTGGAACAACCCTGAACCCCCAAAGGAGAAAGGTGACCCCCCTCTTTGTAAGCCAAAGAAATCGGTGAACGAACCCAACGACTCAAGGAAGGAGTAGAAGGACGCAAACCCCGATACACAGGACCAAAATTAACAAAAAGGGAATCCGAGAGACGGAAAGGAGCGACCCGCTCCAAATAGACTAGGAGAGCCCTCCTAACATCCAAAGAGTGAAGCCGGACCTCAGACTCCGAGGACGGAGAATCAAAAAAGGAAGGAAGAACCAACTCCTGATCTCTGTGGAACTGAGAATCCACCTTAGGACGAAAGGAAAGAATCGGCCGCAACACGATTCTGTCATCAAAAATCCGACAAAAAGGGTGCTTGGAAGAAAGAGCACCCAGTTCACCCAGGCGGCGAGCAGAGGAAATGGCCACCAGAAAGAAGGTCTTGAAGGACAAGAGGCGCAGATCCACTGAAAGCAATGTCTCAAAGGGAGAAGACATCAAGGCGTCCAAGACCAGAGACAGATCCCAGGTCGGAAAATGCCTCGGAGGGGCAGGAAGAACATTACTCAAACCCTTAAAAAGGTGACCGACCAACCCCTCAGAATTAGAGTGATTGCCCCAAGAGCTCCGAAACGCCTTAATCGCCGCCCATTGCAAACGAAGGGAAGACACCTTCAAGCCCAAGGCAGCACCCTCCTGAAGAAACAGCATCCCTCAACAAAGAAGAGGTAGTAGGGTCCAAACCCCTGACAAGACACAATCGACTTAAAGAACGCCAGTGACGCAAATAAGACTTGTTGGTCGAAGCACGCCTAGCCGCCTGCAGAGTATTGGATTTTAAAATATTTGTTAAGCGCGCTTATACCGGAACGGTTTCATGGCGCAGGACAGCTGTGAATCAGTGGAGGCAAGGATGGGGGCTAGGCTGCTGCAGATCTAGAAAACAGGAAGGTCTTGAGTAATTTGCGGAATTCCAGGTAGGAAGATGAGGTCCTAAGTGCGAGAGGGAGTGAATTCCAGAAGGATGGGGCTAGCACCGCAAATCTGGCCCCCCCGGACTTCTGCTTCCTGAAACGGGGGACGGACAGGAGAGCCTGATGAGTGGAACGGAGCTCTCTAGTCGGGAGATAGGATGATATGGCTTCGCAGAGGAAAGCGGGGGCAGTCCCCGACCTGGCCTGATACGTGATGCAACCCAACTTGAAGAGGTCAAACCAGCCGGAACCCCTTGACACAGAAGACCTAAGCGTTAAACCTCCAAGCCGCCAAGCGCATCCGGCCCAGAACATCCTGTTGCAACGCCGGGAAGACCAAAGGGGGAGGAGACAGAGGCAGCAACCACTCCACCTCCGACCTCATCTCCACCAGGAGAGGAAACCAGGAGGCACGAGGCCACGCCGGAGCCACCAGAATCACGGAAGCCCCCGAGGACCGGACCCGTAGTAGGATGCGGAGAAGAAGGGGGAAAGGAGGAAACGCATACAGAAGCCCACGGGGCCAAGAGCAGGAGAGAGCATCCACCGCCCAGGCCGACCCCTCCCGACAGCGGGAGACAAACCGGGACACCAAGGCATTTCCCACATCCGCAAAGAGGTCCCCCACCGGAACACCCCATCGCATCGTCAGAGCCACAAACAACTCCCGATGAAGGCAGAAATCCACAGAAGACGGAATGGCCCTGCTGAGGGCCTCCGCCCGGGAATTGGACACCCCCCGAATATGGATCGCCGAGAGCGCTAACAGATGAGATTCCGCCCAAACAAACAACCGTCTCGCTACCAGGGCTAGAGAAGAGGACCTCGTCTCCCCCTGCCTGTTGACGTAAGCCATGGCAGTGATGTGGTCCATCCTGATCAGGACCACGGAACCCTGCAGAAACCGGGAGAAGGCCAACAGAGCCAAACGGACCGCCTCCAACTCCCTCCAGCTCGACGACATCCCGCTCTGAGCGGGAGACCAGAAGCCCCTGGACTGATGAAGCCCCAGCCAGGCCCCCCATTCCGAGAGGCTGGCATCGGTGGTCACGACAACCGGAGCCGGAGAAAAGAGAGAGAGACACCCTTCAGCATATGACCGCGAACCAGCCACCAACCCAGAGACGACCTGATCTGAGGGGAAACCGGGGTTGGAGAAGAGAGGGAAAGGCAATGGGGAGACCAATGCTCCAGAACATGAGCCATCAGAGTGTGCAAATGAAATCTGGCCCAAGGAACCAGAAAAACCGTGGCTGCCATATCCCCCTGAACCTGTAGCCAACGTGCTGCCACCTGCATCGGACCGGACAGAAGAGACAGGATGTGAGCTTGAATCTTGGCCACCCGAGCCTCGGGCAGAGTGACCACCCCCAAATCTGTACGAAACCTGGCCCCAATGAAGAGACGATCCTGGGATGGAACAAGGAACGACTTGCCCATATTGACAAGAAAGCCGTGCTCCCTCAAAGCGGCCAGCACCATGTCTGTGTGATCGAGAGTCAACTGGAAAGAGGGAGCATGAACCAACCAGTCGTCTAGATATGGATGCAGAAATATCCCCTGACAGTGGACCAGGGCCACCAAAGGGGCCAAGAGCTTGGTGAAGACCCGAGGGGCGGACTTCAGCCCGAATGGCAAAACCGCAAACTGGAAGTGGAAGCTGCCAATCGCAAAACGAAGAAACTGCTGATGAGTCCGAGCCACTGGAACGTGAAGGTAGGCGTCCTGTAAATCGATAGACATCATGAAGTCCCGGACCCCCACCAACGGGATGATGGACTGCAAAGTCACCATTTTGAAGTGGACGGTCCGAACCCAACCATTCACCCTCTTCAGGTCCAGAACCGGCCGGAATCCCCCTGACACATCCTGGACCAGAAACAAAATGGAATAACATCCCAGACCTCGCTGTGCCAGCGGGACCGGAATGATCGCCTTCTTCGACAGAAGATCCTGAACCCCCTCCAACAGAGCCACCCTCTTGGCCGGAGACTTGGGGATAGGAGTAAGGATGGTGCCCCAGCCGGGAGGAACGGCGACAAAGTCTATAAGATAGCCTCTCCTGATAATAGTCAATGCCCAGAGATCCCTTACATCCAGCCGCCAAGCGTCCAGGAAAGACATCAGCCTCCCGCCCACAGGACTTGCGGCTGAAACACAGTCGACGTCAGGACTTCCTCTTGAAGGTATCCGCCGGAAGCTTGGGACCAGGCAAGGCCGAAGATTTCCTGGGCCTGAACTGGCGTTGACGAGCAGAAAAGTTCTTGGAGCACTGGCGGGAAGACTGAAAGGACGCAGAGGAGGAAGGAGCCGGATTCCAAAAACAGCGAGAACCAGAGGCAGACACCTTGCCCTTGTAAGGCAGTGCATGCTTACGGTCCTTGAAGGCCTTAGTGATCATACAAGCCAGCTGGTCACCAAAGAGCATCCTGCCATCAAAGGGGATTTTAAGGAGCGAGGACTTCTCTGAAGAATCAGCCTTCCAGTCATGCATCCACAAGTTCCGACGAGCCAATACCAAGGAGCCAGAGGCCATGGACGCAGACCGAAGCACATCCGAAGAGACGTCCGCCAAGAGCTTAGCCTGTTGCTCCATGTGGACAAGCAAGCCAGAGCAGTCCGTCTCCTCCTGAATAGCTGTGGCCAGTTTGCCGAAGTCAGACACCAAGGACTGTGCCGCATACGCCGAGTAGATGCCAGCACGCAAAGACAAATTCCCAGCGGAAAAGGCCTTCTTCAGTGCACCATCCACCTTCTTATCAGTGGCATCCGAAGGTGAACAATCTTCAGGATTGATAGAAGTGCGACCAATAAGAGTGGCCAACATGGCATCCACCTTCACAGAGTGAGGAAGAGAGACCTCCCCCTCCTCCAGGGAATAAAGCTTCTGCAAAAAGCGAGGAACAGAGGCGCGCTCAAGGTCCCGCCATTCCCCCGATATCAAGTCTTTGATGCGGCCATGAAACGGCATAGCGATCGCAGGAGGCTTAACATATTGGGGAAAAATGTCCTCAGACCCCATGGGAGCAGTAAAAGGAGAAAACCCCAAGTTCTCCCTGATGTGTTGGAGAATAGCAGGCACCTCCTCCCTACGCACAAACTTCCCCGAAGACGTAGAAGGCATGGCAGAGTCCGATGAAGAAGAGGAGTCCTCAGAGGGAGAGTCCACCGGACCCCCCGCAGCACGAGAAGACCTGCGCCTTGTCTTAGCACCTCTCGCCTCCAGGGCACGAGACACAGCAGCCTCAATCATGGTCTGCACCTCAGAAGCAGACAGGAGGGCAGAAGAATCCATCGGACCCTGGGACCTGGACCGACGAGCTGGGACAGGTACCTCACCATCATCATCAGAGGAAGACAAAACTCTCAAGCGCTTAGAAGTCCACTTAGCCATATCGCAACTGACAGGGTAGAACAGCCAAGGCAAGCACTTAAATAACGTGTAACACAGCCCCAGCCGGGAGACAACCAATAGAATCAAAAACTAAAAATCGTATAAAAATCGACCTCAAACGAGGCCCCTACCGCAAAGGAGCATCGGAAACAGCCAGCCGAGAAGCCACAGCACATCCGCCAGCCGCCGTCTCCCATTCCGGTCCCCCGAACCGGAATCACAGCCCCAGCCACTCAGGGCCGGTGACTCCGTCACCCGGAACCCGACCGCCCAGCCGCCGAGAAGTGCACCGCAAGTCCAGAAACGCGGTGGGGAAGGCTCGCGCACACCAGGCCGGCGTCGCCAGACCCAGCAGGCAACAGCAAGGGAGGGAGAAGCCCTCCAATCCGAAGAAAAGACCACAGCTCCGCAGAACGGCCAGCGCATGGGACACGCGTCTCACAATGGTGAGACAGAAAAAGCAGGAGGTATGAGGGGGCTGGGGGCTATATATAGTCCCCACGTGACAAATCACGTGGGTACGGGTGTCTGGTGAGGCAGGGATGCCTCAATTCTGTAAGGAAGGGAAGCGAGGGAGGGACGATGAGGTAATGCTTCTTAGCTGATTACGAACTAGTGAGAGGATTTTCCCAAATTTGCTCATTTCGGTCACTGGTTCCAAGGTGTACAGAAGAGAAACGGTCTCTGTAACTGAGTGGGTGCCATGTTGTAGAAATATAAGCCTCAGTAAAGTTTGACAGGCATGTAACAGTTAGGCAGAACAACAGAGTAATAAGTGTGCTAGAGATTCCCTCCTGTAGTTACACAATCGACAGCAGGTGACATTTCTAGCTCTCTCCAGGTTGTGTTAAATTTCTCTGATTGGAAACAGGACTACCCCTGCTGATAGAATTTGATTTAGGGTGTGTTTACCCACTGCCTGGTGGAGACGGAGTCTGGCTGAGTTATTCAATTGTGGCGCAGTTCAAAACTCATGTGGGGCTTTGGCTAGGAGGGCTTCCACCATATCCAATTCTTGTGAGCGCTGATACAGTTGTTTCCTTGTTGCAGTTTGAATGCTTGTGTAGCTGATCATGTGTGTGTCCAGGTTGTCTACTGCAAGTTACAGACATTCCATTCCTGCTGCTAGGTTAGTGTGCCAAGGATTGTGAGTGTGAGAAGTTGGCCTGGTATATGCTGTCCACTAATTAAAGTGGGGGCCGTGCACCAGTCCAAACAACCCTTATGGTGTATGAGGTCAAAGATAGCCTTTATAAAGCTATCCTAGTGGTAGCTGTAAAGAACAGCCTGCAGGCTTAATGTTGAAGGAATGTAAAGCAGCTTGTTTTACCAGAATATCACCTTTAGTATTAACTAAATGAAAGGAGAACCACACTGTAGTTATAAAAATATGTATATAGTTATATAACACTCTCTAGTATCCTCTACACAAAGCACACAATACGTTAGCAAAGAAACAGTTGTAAGCAGCACAATACACAGTGGGCTCCAGGGGGAGACCAAACCAAATACTAAAATAGTAGTATAAGAACCACAACTGGAGTTAAGACAGTGTCTAGAACACGTAGAATCATTGGGACCGCAAGGAACCACCCAAGGTGAGTAAACAGGGACCCCACGGAGGACGGGTGCAGTGTGCTAACACGACCACGGGCTACCTACAATTCTATGGGGAAGTCGCGTTACAGTTTTAAAGTTTAAGGACCCTTCTCGGTGGACTTTGAGGAAACCCTTTGAAACTTAGAAGGTTGGAGAGCCACCCCACCCATGGATACCAGAGTACCCGAGTTATCTATTTCAGGGGAGCCAGGTGCATAGGTCTGGAGTGGTGTCGGAAACCGCCGTTGTTTTCAATGGAGGACTTCAAAGAAGAGCTGCTGCCAGGAAGGAAGAAAGTGTCAGTTGGAATCCAAGGGTGTATTCATGATGGGAGGAACCTGAAAACAGAGGGGGCAGAGTCTGGATCACTTCAGGGTGACCAGGGGCTCAGTAGACGAATGCCCACTGATTTTGGGTGGTCCAGGTGCGAAGAAGGGATGCTTGACTCTGCAACCACGAGGACCAGGAGACGTTGAAGATGACAAGGAGCCAGACACGAGCTGTCCTGCAAAGGATGTACAGTGCTAAGGGGTCAGTGTCCGGCGGGAGCACCAACAAGCCTTGGCAACAGCAACGCATGCAGGAAGGCAAAGCAGGTTACGGTGTAGACCAGCAAGCTCCAGGGGATTCACCAAGCAATGGGGAGTCAGGGCACATCTAGAGCAACCAGGAAAGCTCAACAGAATTTAAGATAACCCTCAGGAGGGCCCACAGGCCGAATGACCAGGAGTCGCGAGGGGACCTCGAGCAAGATCACAAAGTACCAGCCCACAAAGCACTCGGTGCAAGGAGGTCAGAGTTCTTTGGTGGAAATTCTGCTCAGGGTCAGGACGATACGGAGTCCAATGAACAAGCTTGTGAATCGACAACAAGTATATGCACTTGTAAAAATATGCAGTGCACAGGTGTTCGGGTTATGCGGTCCCCACGAGGGATACTGGCCTCAAACTCGCTTGGAAGGTAGCTCGACCTCAAGGAACTTCGTAAACCACCTCCTGTGTTACTGGAGCCTTCGGAGTATGCAGGAGCTCAGGACCAGTAGACTGGTCAGTTGCGTTACGGTGCCTGCGGATGCAGGGGAGTGACTCTTTATCCCTAGGAAGAGTCTTCAGATGTCCTTAATGCTCCCCAGGTCCTGCACGGAGCCTGTATGGTGCAACGGCACAGGCGATGCTTTGGACAGAGAGGGAGATGAAGTCGGGCCCAGTCGAAGTCCCGCGAAGTCCAGAGTGTCCAGACATCGAAGGTCAGTGGTTTCTTGTTCAGAATCTTGTCCACATCAAATCTAAGTACCTACAGCCAGGTAAGCCCTTAGGTCCTATGGGAGAGGGTTGGACAGATTAAGGGGATCCTCCTAGAGGAGGGTCAGGACAGAGGAGATGTTACTCCCATGTCCTTTGTCCAGTTTCACGCCAGAGCAGGAGCCAACGGCTCCCAGAATTGGTTTGAGCTGGACTATGCACAGGGACACCAAGTGTGCCCCAGATGCAGACTTTTAGGCACTTTGGAAGTGCACCCACCCAGCCCCAATACACTAAATCCTGTCTGGGAGGGAGGTGGTCACACCTCCCTGTGACAGGATGTCTATTGTCCTGCCTTCCCCTGCTCGAGCTTGGCTCAGCAGCAGGAGCGCAGAAATGTATCTCTGGTCGGCAGCAATCATTTTGTGTTGCCCAGGTCGGGAACGCTGGCACCGGATAAACCAGTGACACCAAGAAGCTCGCTTCAGAAAGGTGGAATCATACCTCCCACACTGGTTACCGGTGTGGAGGATTGATTCCAAGGTGTTTGATACCAAACACAACATGTTTTGTTTCAGCCAATTCTCGAGATAGCATTTACTGCGAGGTTATAATGCACCTCTACCTATATATATGGCTGAGTCACAGACAACCCAGGAGAATGGTCTCTAAAGGCTGCAGAGGGGCTCTTCTCATGCAGGGGCGCCCTCTCTCGTAAAACCCAGCACCCTGCCTTCAGGATTGTCAAGGCCTGCTATAGGGGTGACCTATACGTTTTAAGTGTAGTGACCTATAGACATAGTGAATCTATATCTAAAGTAAGTGGTGCAAGCACCAGCTTACACAGGCTGCAATGGCAGACCTGTAGTTGTATTTTGTATGGCCTCTCATGGGTTGCATAATACATGCTTCAGCCCATGGGACACCTCTGATGTACCTACATCCTGGGTACATGTGTACCATATCCTAGGGACTTATAAGGGTACCCCAGTATCCAATCCGGAGTGTAATAAATTACATAGCATACCATTGTAAGGAGAAAGCAGATACACTGGGGTTCTGATTAGCAGGATCCCAGTCAGACTAGTCAAAAACAGTGTAACATCAAGCAAAAAGTGGGGTAACCATAAGAAGCAGATCCTACTTTCCTACACAACGCCCCCTGCCAAACGTAAGGAGATGAGACTAACCGTGCCCAGTTGAGCCTTCATTTTCTAAGTGGAAATATCTGGAGAGTCCATCTGCATTGGCATGGTTACTCCCAGGTCTATGTTCCACTGTATAGTCCATCCCTTGTAGGGAAATGGACCACCTCACAAGTTTGGGGATTTCACCCTTCATCTGTTTTAGCCATAAGAGGGGCTTATGGTCTGTCTGGACAATGAAGTGAGTGGCAAATAAGTATGGCCTCAGCTTCTTCAGAGCCCAAACCACAGCAAAGGCTTCCCTCTCAATGGCTGACCAACGTTTCTCTCTGGGGATAAACCTTCTGCTGATAAAAGCTACGGGTTTAGCATGACCCTCTGCATTAAGTTGTGACAACACAGCCGTTACCCCCAACTCTGATGCATCTGTTTGGACAATGAATTGTTTCGAATAGTCAGAATGGGAGCAGTGCATATGGCCTGCTTGAGATCATCAAATGCCTTCTGACAGCTAACTGTCCATTGAACTTTCTTGGGCATTCTCTTTGATGTGTGATCAGTTAAGGAAGTCACAATGGACCCACAACCCCTAACAAATCTCCTGTAGTACCCAGTCAGGTCCAAGAAAGCTCTAACCCGAGTCTGAGTAGTGTGGGAGCAACCCAGTTCATTACAGTCTGGATTTTGGTAGAAAATGCTGTTTTTGGTTTGGCATTCTCAGGTAGTCTGATTTGCCAATATCCAGCAGTGAGGTCAAATGTGCTCAAGAACTTGGCTAAGGCCAAAGTGTCCATGAGTTCATCTGCCCTAGGAATAGGATGAGGATCAGTCCTAGTGACTGCATTGAGCCCCCTATAGTCCACACAAAACCTAATTTCTCTCTTATCACCCTGGGTATGAGGTTTGGATGCCAGGACCATTTGACTAGCCCAGGGGTTATCTGAGGGTTCAATTATTCCAAATTCCAGCATCTTTTGGTTTGGTCCTTAGTCCTGATGCAATCTCTGACATGGTCAGGCTACCGGTAAATCTTAACAGGTAAGCTCTCACCTGTGTCCACTGAATCAGTACACCAGGTGGTTTGACTAGGAGTCAGAGAACACATGCCTATACAGGCTGAAGACCTTCCTGCAATCAGTCTGCTGTTGCTCACTGAGTCTGCCTGCCAAGGCTACAATATCTACTGAGCCATCATCAGGGTTCTGTGAGAAGAGATCAGGGAGTGGGTCACTCTCTTCCTCCTGTCCCTCATCAGTAGCCAAGAGCAAGCCCATGCATGTCTGCCCTGTCCACGTAGGGGTTTAGCCTGTTTACAAGGAGCACCCTGTGGGGGCTCCTGGGAGTTCTAAGGTCCACCAAGTAGGTGACCTCTCCCTTTTGCTCAATTATAGTATGGAGTCCACTCCATTTGTCCTGGAGAGCTTTTGGGGCCATAGGCTCCAACACCCAAACTTTCTGTCCTAGCTGATAAACTGTCAGTACAGGCTTTTGGCCATGCCAATTTACTCCATTTACTCACCTATACAGTTATACATTCACTATCTAACCTATTCATACAGATACTAACATATACTTACTCTCTTATACAACCACTGACACAAGCACACACTCATTGATACAGCCACTTTCACAATTACTCACTCTCACATATAGTCATTTATATACTCCAACACTCACATATACTGCCTTTCACATATGTAGTTACTCACACATATACCAGTGAGACATACATTCGCTCACTAACACACTGATACACACACTTACTTAACTAATACAGTTATTTCCACATGCACTATTGAACCCATCCACCCAGTAAATTATCCACTCACACATGTAGGCAGAAAGTCACACACCACTCACCCACCCACACACACAAACACTGAGGCACCCATACAGATACTCATGCAACCAATAAGTAACCCATATAGACAGTCATGTACCTAATCATCAACCCATGCAGCAACTTACACAGAACTGAGAGACTGATACAGACATTCACACAGTTTAGTCACTAACTCATGCATTCAGTAAGACACATTTAATCACTAACTTATGCAGTCAGTCACACACCTATTAAATCCTGCACCCACATACTTATACACCAACTCATTCTTTAATACACCTTGTCATTAACAAATATAAAATATATTTAAACTTTATAGAAACACACATTCACTGGATGATGTCATCAGTGACGTCATCAGTGATGTTACTGACCATGTCATTAGTGATGTAATATGTGACGTCATCAGCAGTGCATTGCAGGGGCGCAGGTTATAGTTAGCTCTACTAGCTATAACGTAAGAATTTCTCTGGTTTTGTACGAGTGAAATGTCCAACTACCTATAACGTCCCTGAAACCTATAGTTTTTTCACAGAATTTCTAAGGGTTTTTAGTGCTAATTTCTACATTTAACATCCCTGAAACCTATGGTTTTTTCAGTGAATTTCAAAGGTTTTTTAAATGCTAATTTCTAATTATAATGTTCATTAAACCTATAGTTGTTCCAGTGATTTTAAATTATCATTCCATTCTCAACCTGGTAAAAACAGCTGATATCGCCAGTTTTCCAGCAATAGCTTCCGCAAAAAATAAATCGCCACAAATGAGAGCAACAACTAACGCTAATAATATACAGAGTAGGTGTTCCTGTGCAAAAATAACACAAAAACACCACTTCCCGATATTTTATTCGAGCAGCCAAATCTGTGGTGCGATCCAAAAACAGTCGATAAGCTGCGTTAGCAGTAGGAATGTAACATCTGCCTTTTACTAGTGTAAAGTAGGACAACTACCTACAGTGTGAAAAAGAGCCCAGCCCAGAATCACATCTGAAGACCAACACATGTCATAGAGCTACTGATTATGGACCTCCGAACACCAAGAAGGACACAAAACCCACAGCCACCACCCTCAGGACCTCTCCCCGGACCACCCCCTACCCCCTACTACCACAGAGGCAGCGCACAACAGGACAGCGGACTTTCCAAAAATGGCATGGCCCCTCAGCCACACAATAGGTGAATGTTGCGAAATGTGGCAACCAAACATGTGTGAAGTACGCAAGTCACCCACCAACAATAATGCACACAAAACCAAGTGTAGTGGTGATTTGCTGGACAGACCTCACTATGCAGAGCACAGACCTCTCCATGTGTACATATACTGCTGGTGCTTGTAGTGTTGTGGACGGTGGACGCAACCATGTTACCTCAGGCAGTGGGGACGATCTCGGTCATGTACCTGTGTCGTCGTCCCCTGTAAGCGGAAGCGCAGTGGGCTGGTCCAACGTACGCCAATTCAGCGTAGAAGTGTAAATAAATAGGCCGGGGCTATGGGCGTGGTTCACTTGTGTGAAGGCCAACACGCCTGCCAGAGCGGCGGCACTCACCCTGCCACGTGGCTGCCACCATGACAGCGGGTCTCCTCGACACAGTCCCCCTGCGAACACAGCAGCACAGCACCGCAGACTTAAGTCTGTACAGACTACTGGCTTCGATCTACACTGAGGACAGCAGGGTTCACAATTCAGATGAAGTCGCGATTGCAGATGACGCAGTCCAGTAGGCAAGAGACATTGCTCCCAGTGTGCCCCTCCCGGACCACGCATCATCGCTAGCTGTGCACACGCGGAATGCTTCTGATGGCCCTACCTCAGTGCACCACAACTCATGGACCCTTTATGATAGAATCTTTTGTGTATGATTTCAGATCTGTGGCCTCCACCTCAGTGTACCACAAGTCATGAACCCTTTACGATAGAATCTTTTGTGTATTATTTCACATCTGGTGCCCCTAACTTAGTGCAGCACAAGTCATGGACTCTTTATGATTGAATCTCTGTGTGTGATCCGATGATTACTGTTGTACTTGTTGCCAGGACCAGCCATTCCCTGAGGGCTGTCTTACACTCACCCCACACACATCCAGCATAGACGTCACTGGACATGTTACCCTGGTAATAAAAAGGGGCGGAGCGCACATGCCCATACCCAGTTCCACTCTCTATCTAACTGTGTCCGTGTGTTCATTATGTATGCATAATGCTCCCCCTGGGCCCTACCACATTACATTCTGCTGTGGACAGAGCTCGCAACCATGTTACCTCTGGCAGTGGGGAAAACTTCAGTTATGTAACTTTGTCTCGGTCATTGTATAAGTACATAGGTAGAGACTGGATCATTAGAGTACTGCAAGGAGAGTGTATAGTGAATTTATAAGTGTTTGGGGATTGGCAGAGTGATTGGATAAGTACATATGTTGGCGGAGCCTAACCCCCGAGCACAAGCTTGGCTCTAATTGGCTGCTCTCCATGTGCCAAAAACGGAAATTTGGGGTTTTGTCCACAGTGTGGGCACTCACTGTCCCTCCCCATCTCTTTCTTTCTCTCCCTCACACTCTTTCTCTCTCTCTCTTCCTCTCTCTCACACTCTTTCTCTCTCTCTTCCTCTCTCTCTCACTCTTTCTCTCTCTCACTCTTCCTCTTTCTCACACTGTTTCTCTCTTTCTCTCTCTCTTCCTCTCTCTCACTGTTTCTCACTCTCTCTCACTCTTTCTCTCTTTCTCTCTCTTTCTGTCACTCTTTCTCTCTCTCTCTCTCTCTCTCTCTCTCTCTCTCTCTCTCTCTCTCTCTCTCTCTCTCTCTCTCTCTCTCTCTCTCTCTCTCTCTCTCTCTCTCTCTCTCTCTCTCTCTCTCTCTCTCTCTCTCTCTCTCTCTCTCTCTCTCTCTCCTTTGATGGCACATGAAGCACAACCTTATCTTGCTTTTTGTCTAGCAGGCTGTGATTCATAGATTGACAACCCCCCACAAGGAATTCTCGCCACGAGGCGATGACTTCAGTTCCACTGAGTTAGTGCCACCAGAGCTGAACACGTGTGCAGCCTGCGATATTGCATGGCCATCCTGACAATCAACACCCACTCTGAATTGTGAGCTCGGCTTGACTGCGTGTACGTAACGGTAGAGGAGGTTGCTTTGGCATGTGGTGGACCCTCTTACACACACGCCGGTGGCGGAAGGTGAGCAGAGAAGCTTGTTTCCGCAGCTGCGGGTAGTCACCTCTGTGCGGTGGGAGTGGATAGTGTGCAGTAGCCCGGGTGCACAAAATTGGGTAGACACCTCCGAAGAGTGGGAGTGGATTGGGTGCAGCAGCCTGGGTGCACAGGAGCGGGCAGACACCTCTAGGCAGTGTGAGTGGATGGGGTGCAGCAGCCTAAGTGCGCAGGAACGGGCAGTCATCTCTGGGCACTGGGAATGAATGGGTGCAGCAGCCTGGGTGCACAGCAGCGGGCAGACACCTCTGGGCAGTGGGAGTGGATGGGGTAAAGCAGCCTGGGTTCGCAGTGCGGACAGACACCTCTGGGCGGCGGGAGTCGATGGGGTGCAGCAGCCTGGGTGCGCAGGGGAGAAACAGAGAATTCCGCGTCTGCAGTTGTATGTACTCTGCCATTACTGATTCTATACTTTGTTTCAGATGACTAAACTTGAGGGCTGCACTATGTTCCAGCACGTGGTTGGGCAGAAAGGTGAGCTGTGAGGATTTTTTCCACAGTGTTAACACTCACTCTCCCTCTCCATCTCTTCCTTTCTGTCACTCACACTCTTGCTCCCTCTCACTGTCTATCTCTTCTTTCTCTCTCTCATACTTTCTCTCTGTCTCTGTCTCTTCCTTTCTCTCTCTCATTTTTAGGTCTCGCCTGTCGATGCGCATGCGCATCGAGCTTGCGAGACTATTGGGGCTTAAACAGTCTTTAACCAACTTGCAAGGAATCGTGGCGATTCCTTGCAGTGCCCGTGATATTCAAGCTTAATGCGCATGTGCATTGAGCGTAAAAGCGCGTGCACATGCCCCCAGCCGCCTGCTTGCATGTATTTTCCTTCAGCCGCACTCCTCCCACACCCCACTCCAGGCCCCTGCTGCTTTCACACCCTCATGCCGCTCTCCCCGCTCCGCCCCCTCCCCTGCCCGCTGTGTCGCATTCATCCCCCCTCCCCTTCTCTGCCTTCCCTCCGTCTTCCCTCCCACAGGCAACAAGAGGCTAGTTTTCTTTCTCTCTCTCTTCCTCTCTCTCACACTGTTTCTCCCTCTCTTCCTTGTATCTCACTCTTTCTTCTTTCTCTCTCTCTAACTCTTTCTCTCTCCCTTCTTCTCTCTCACTATTCCTCTCTCTCTTTCTCTCTCTCTCCTTTGATGGACGCATGACGCACACTCTTATCTTTCTTTTTGTCTCGCAGGCTGTGATTCACAAATTGTCGAGGGATGACACACCATGCCTGTACTTACTTTTATTTTGTTGTTTTGTTTAAATAAAATGTTTAATATGTTAATCCATATATGACTGAGATTCTTATTTGTCCAACCTCACATGCATCTTCTTAATTATAATTGTGCAACCTCAGCCAATTTGATACATTCCAGATTTCCGAAGGTTGCTGTCACATTTGTTTATGTGGGGTGGGGGTCAGGGGGGATGGCGGACAAGGGGCTGGTGGCTGGGGTGTAGGTGCAGTGTTGGGTGTCCGAGCTGCATGATCGTTGGCTCCATTGCATCTGTTGTCATTTAGGTGTGGCTCTGGGCTGGGGTCCCTTTCATGTTGCAGGTTGTAGTCTGACTTTATACCAGCTCAGAGCAGGTGTAAACTTCATGCTACTAACACACCTTATCACCTGTGTTGTACTCTCTTTGACTGTTGTGAATGTATCTAGGACCCTATTTAAATATTCCCGATTCATGCCCTTATGTGGTTTTAACAAATCATATCCTTATAAAGGCATAAGAATCTTATCCATATTTAGTCATAGCAAATGCAGTCCAAATACGGCAAGGGTACTCCCATAGACTCCAAGAAAGTACAACGCGTTCTTTAAACAAACCAAGCCTCCAGCAGCCCGGGAATTCCCCCTGCTTTTGTTTTGATTTGAACAAGAACTCCTGGAGTCCAGAAAAAACTTTAAGTTCTTAGTGACGTCTTATGTCCAACCTTACGTCAAACCCGGCACCTTTCAGGTATAAATATACCAACATTTGCCTTAAGCAAACACACAGTGGTTTGGAGCAGAGCGGCTATCTACTTGCCCGACGCCCAGCTGATGCGAGTGCCGAAGGAAGCCGACCCTCCCATTTGACGCACTGAGAGAGACGCTGTCTTTTCTCCAGCCGAGAAATTCCAGCTCCGGTGTTTCCAGTCACCCTTGCGGGTTGCTGGGAGATCGAGTCCTGAAAAAGAGATACAAGACCTCCTTCATTCTTTAACCAAGGTACGGAGCTGATTAGATCTTTAAGAGAATTCTTGATTCAGATTCTTGGCAAAAACGAACTTAACTTAAACTGCAGCTCACTTACTCCTTCCCACGTACTAGGCTTAGGTTAGGTACACCGGGGTAGGCGTATCTTAGAAGCACCAGTTGAGTACGTTTAGTCAATGATTTTATGTATGTATATATTTTATCCGTTTTAAGTATCATATGGCTCAGAAACCATATAAATGCTTTTGCAGTATTATTTCATAATACTCCTTTTACTGTACGCACTTTACTTCATGATAAGTATTGCATTTGTGGCAATTCACTTCTCTTGCATGAGAAAGAGAACTGCTCAATAAATAACACCTTTTATTGAAAACGCCCGTCTCTCTATTTCTCTGCACTCCTGGTGAAACTAAGTATGCACGATTGACTGAGTGAAATAGCTGTCTATTGTTTTCACACGACTCTGGAGATATACTCCTTGTTCTGGAGGGAGCAAAGTTGTCATGTTTATGCGGTTGTCAGAAACTAATCCCTTCTTGTCTAATCAGGAAAGTTAACTCATTCCTGGTCATTCGAGAAAGTTTCTAGTGACCTCTGAGCTAGCTGGCATTCATAATTAAGTCTAACATTTTCAGTAGAGACCTAGTCGACCTCAGTCCTACGTCTAAACTATCGTTTATGTTATTCCAATGCGCAGAGCCTATTGGGAATATAGGAACTACACTACATGACGATCTTGCTGGTGGTTGAGAAACTTGCGAAGTGACGTGTTCGCTGCTTTTTACACTCAGTAGTCTGTAAGGGATTAAGGGACCGCATACATTGTGCACATTTGACTGTACCACTGCTTGTCTCAATGGCTGAGTCATTCTGCAAGTGCATAGAGAGTGACTGGGTTCCTAGAGTGCTAGTAGTTGATAGCAGAATAAGTTTATAAGCGCTTATGTTTCAGCAGAGTGATTAGATAAGGACATGCTTCTGTCAGTATGATTGTAGAGAGGACACAGACTCACAGTGTGATTCCAGACATGCATGACCATTACCTGGACTTTTGCAGTACTGACTCAGTAGTCTGCAAGGGGTTAAGGGACTGCATACATTGTGCACATTTTACTGTACCATAAGCTTGTCTCAATGCCTGAGTCATTCTGCAAGTGCATAGACAGTGAATGGGTTCCTAGAGTGCTAGTAGTTGACAGCAGGATACGTTTATAAGCACTTATGCTTCAGCAGAGTGATTAGATAAGGACATGATTCTGTCAGGATGATTGTAGGAGCAGACACAGAGTCACCGTGTGATTCAAGATAACGATGCCTATTACCTGGACTTTTGCAGGACTGACTCAGTAGTCTGCAAGGGGTTAAGGGACTGCATACATTGTGCACATTTGACTGTACCACTGCTTGTCTCAATGCCTGAGTCCTTCTGCAAGTGCATAGACAGTGACTGGGTTCCTAGAGTGCTAGTAGTTGACAGCAGGATACGTTTATAAGCGCTTACGTTTCAGCAGAGTGATTAGATAAAGACATGCTTCTGTCAGGATGATTATAGGAGTGGACACAGACTCACAGTGTGATTTCAGACAAGCATGACTAATACCTGGACATTTGCAGGACTGACTCAAAAAGTCTGCAAGGGGTTAAGGGACCGCATACATTGTGCACATTTGACTGTACCACTGCTTTTCTCAATTCCTGAGTCATTCTGCAAGTGCATAGACAGTGACTGGGTTCCCAGAGTGCTCAGCAAGCAAACTCTTTATAGAATAAAACTACTGCATAAATCTCTACTGCACATTACCTTTCTACAACTACTTTTAATATTACACATAGCCAAATACAAAGCAGAAACCTTTCACATTTCTCTAATATAAGTCTCACCATATCACTGAAAAACATAAATGAGTATCTCTCTACAGAACACTATCTACACCAAATAAATTCACATAAAATCACAATACAACCTTCAAATTGAAACCAAACAGCAAAAATGATGTCGCATATTTTAACTATACCTCTGTAGACACTTATAAAAACGACTCTCATCACTAATACCTTAACTCGACATATACATTTCTAATTTGAAATCAACGCCAAAAAATATGCACTATTCTACTAATGTACATATCCACACATTAAAACAATCAGTCATAATCAGCAATCCCTATTCCAAAACACACATAATACAATGCAAATTGTATATTAAACAACATTTAAACACATTGCAAAAAACTGCATTAAATATTTCTTCATTAGAAAATACATGACTAACTTCAAATTTTATGTACTATATTTTGTGTTTAAAAACAAAGGCACATAGTACACCTCACAAATTAATACATCAGCTTTCAAATTGATTCATAGATTATGAAGTATCTGAATCACACACCAGATTTTCTTACACACACAATGCAAAACCAAAAATGTTTCCCTCTCATTCTGCACACATATACATGTAAATATCGAATCACATTGCTTCCCAGATTAATTCAAATTCTAAGACACATTTCTATTGGTTACACATATCAACCCTTGCCAACTGACCTCTAACTGAACCAAAATTGTTTCTGGAATTTTCTGGAGTCGTGCCTGGTCCGTGCACTTTAAGCGATGGAACAGCGGATCCAGACGAGACTTCAAAAGTATATTACAAATACTTTTACCATTTTTTTTTCATAACACACTACTTCGAACTATACCAGTGACTTGGGAAATCTCACTGCAATTACATTTTACTTTAATGTTTCTAAGAAATACACATTTAAATGCCACACATAACTTCCAACCCTACCCCCATTCTGCTTAATGTATGTTTCCAAAGTAACAGTTCATGGAACACTCAACTGAACACACAGGTCACAAGCTTGACTTTTCAAAATATCAGCCTATTCTATCTAATGTACCTCTCAAACAGTTTTTACTAACCAATAAGAAATGTGCTTTTTAAACACAGAAACATGCATCCTATTTTTCACTCTATAATGTTCTCAAACAGCCAATCAATTCTCTTCTTTTTTTAAAACTGCATCTTGTCCACCATTTTAGAGACCTCTTATTTGACCAACTGCCTACTTCACCTACAGACATCTTTTGAGTACATCCAAACTTCCCTTCAAGAGTTTAGAGTGTGGATTGTGGGACACAGCTATATTTCCTGGTGCAAAAGGTATGCTGAAAGCAGAGGGTTTGACAAAGACCTAGCTTTGCAAAATGTAGACATTAAATGGATTGGACAGAGAGGATTAAAGTGGTACCAATTGATGCCATTGGTTAAATCCGTTTTGCATCTCCAACACCCTGACCTTATAATTGTGTACTGTGGTGACAATGACCTAGGCACTTTGACTGGGGTAGGTCTGGAAATGCTAATGCAGACAACTTTGCAGAATTGATGTTACTTTTCCCCCAAATTGCCTTTGTCTACTCTGACATATGCCAAAGACAGAAATGGAACTGGTCCAAACAATTTTGTCCACAGATTGAGAAAGCTAGGAAACATGTCAATAAAGCTGTTTTAGCTTATCTCAGAGATTATAATATGGGGTCCATATACAACAACAATCTGAGTTTTAATATGGATGGCATCTACAGGAGAGATGGTGTACATTTCACAGATGAGGGACACAGAGTCTTTCTCAACAACTTTAGACTCTGCATAGGCACTTACATGTAGGTACCAAATTCTCCCAATAAACACAAGGGCTTTTTTTAGAGCCACCCAAGATCCAAACATATATCCTAGATTTATAATAAAAAAATCTTAATTTTTTTTTGCTGGGAGTCGCACACCCAGCGTGTTCACACAGGGGGCCGCGCTGGGAGTCACGCACCCAGCATGTTCACACCAGGGGGCTATGCTGGGCGTCGCGCACCAAGCCCCTTCACACAAGGGGGCCGCGCTAAGTGTCGTGCTTGGGTCGTGACTCAAAATGTTTCGTAAAAAAGAAAATGGCTCCTACCACAAATTTCTATTCGCCCCGGGACCCCATCCCCCGGGGTCTATCCACATCGATGGGGACTGTGGAGGAAGCCCCAATGACCCCACGGTCCCGCCGGCTCCCCGGATCCTGCGAGGGTCGGCATTGCTTTTCCACATAGGGAGCTGCCATGCAGCTCCCCGTGGGAAAAAGCAATTCTGCTTCGGATTTTGGAAGAGAGAGCAGGTTTCCCTGCGTTCTCTTCCAAAATCCAAACCAGAATTTGCTACGGTAGGGCAGGAGACGTGCTCCCACCCTACCGTAGCAAACAGCAGTGTCCCGGGTGTGGCCACCCCGGGACACTGCAGGAGCCGGCCCTGGGTGGTGGCAGTCCCCAGGGCCATCAAAGGCTCCAGGAGGGGGGTTTGCAGCCCCCTCACAATAATTGCAAAGACCCGGGAGGTGGTGGTCCCGGGGCCGGGGGTCCGCCTTGGACCTCTGAATTTGAATTTCAGTGCCCTGGGGAGGTGGCAGTCCCTGGGGCATGTGTGGGGCTTGAGCCCCTCACACAGGTAAAATATTATAAAATAAAAGCCCCGGGGAGTGGTAGTCCCCGGGGCAGCCGGAGGGCCGTGTGCCCCCCAAAAGCTTTAAATGAAAGCCCCGGGGGTGGCGGTTCCCGGGGTTTGGGGGGCCTTGGAGGCCCCCCAAACATACAATATACCAAGCCCCGGGGGTGGTGGTCCCCAGGGCTGTGGGGGGCCAGGAGCCACCCACAAATATTTATAGAAAGCCCCAGGGTGGCAATCCCCAGGCCTGCGGGGGACTCCCTGGGACCCCGCTAATACATTTTTAAATGCCCCCGGGACCTGTCCCACAGAGGGGTTAAAAATAACGAAGCGAGAAAGCCCTCACTTTGTTTTTTTTATTTTTTGTTTGGATCCGCGTATCCCATTTACATCATTTAAGAAAAAGAGTTCTTTCTGAGGCAAGGACTACCTTTATGCCAAATTTGTGTAATTTCGTTCATCAGTTCAAGCTGTAGCCGTGTCTAAAGTGTGCTATGGAAAATGCATTTTTTGACCTCTTGTTTTTTTTAATTTCTCAGGAACTACTGAATGGATTTACACAATTTAACGTTCAGCAGTTTGGGCTGTAGCCGTGTCTAAAGTTTCCTATCAGAATAAACATGGAGAAAACACGTTTTGAGACCTCCCTTCTTTCTCACCCCCCACATTCCGGATCACCCCGAAACTTTCAAGATAGAAGCTGACCAAAGCGGGCCATAAGTTTTGAAAATTTCGTGAATATTCGTCAAACGGCGCCAAAGTTATTAGGAAAAGAAAAAACGCTTTACCCATGGATAATAGATCCTAACTATAACTACCTACTTTCAAGAGCGTCGCACCTCAATTAGATTCAAAAACGGACGTCATACACGAAAATCTGAAGCTGATGCTTTTTTGTACAGACCCCCCCTTGACAGGCGAGTTTCGCCTCACAGTTTCGTCAATGTCAGTTTGTTTGTGCAAACGCGCAAGTATTTAAAATCCCTCATACAGCCCATAGCGCGATTAGGATTGTAACAGAAAAAGTGCATTCCTGCACTCACCTGAAGTAGCCGTTTCAGCGTCACGGCATTACCGAGAAGTAATGGGGAATGGAGCCACAGGAGCCTTATATCGGAAAAGTAAGCGCGCAATATTGAAAGGTAAAGGAAGAGCAGGGAAGACAGACTGAGTTAGCCCCGAGCCAATAACTGTGGTGATCAGCGTGTTTCACCATCTTGCGTTCCAATGACGTCAAAGACAACTGTGAGGAGACGTCAGGCATTCCCGTGTCTGGTTGCTTGACAACCCATGTGCATCTGCGCTGCCACGGAAAGAGAGAAGGTACTGTGGGCCTTCCTACGAATTCAAAGCAACCTAAAAATGGTTAGGGGCGCCTGTGCTGACATGATCTCATATGCAAAGGAAGGGTTCGGCTTATTCACAGTAAGGCCAAGCCTAGAACATAACAAAAACAACTACATTTGCCAGTACTGAGACATTTTGATTTTTTGTGATTGTCGCAAGAAGAACAGAAATAAAACTCGTTCTTCGAATTAATTATTTTTTGATTTAATCTATTTATTTATTGATGCAAAGTCACTCAAAAATTATTTAGACGGCAACTTTTACGTTTTTTTTGAACATGGAAAATTTAAATGCACAGGAGAAAGAAAGGAAAAAAGTCCTATTGATATTATTTACATTCATTTGGGGTGCAGACGCAGGTGTAGATTCATATCATCTCAGTCATACTCAGGCATACTTGGTGAAGACAGTGTGATAGAGACGGGGAAGGTGGAAGGGAAAAAAACATAAATCAAAATTGGTGATACAGAGAAAACTGTGTTTTTTTTGACAAACGGTTAATAGCCTTTAAATATATTTACAAATGAATCATTGGCTACTTTATACAACCGGCCATCTGAAATATACAATATTTTGCAAAATCTATTTTCATTTTTTGCACAGATTGGCCTAGCACGGTATGGTCGACGCGTTTCGAGTTCCTTAGGGGGGAACTCTCTTCAGGACCTCAATTTTGGTTCTGTAAGACATAATGGGAGGACTTGGCTTAGTGTATACCAACGCAAACTAGTGCCCCTTATCTCTACAGGTCGGGGACGTGGCTCTCTTACCTATACTTGTCACATCCTTTGTCGTGAAATAACACCAAACATACTCTGAAAAAGTCATAAAGGATAGGGTAAATAAATCTGGAATGATTTGGCTGAGAAGTGTGTGCAGTGGCTTTACTACAAGTTGGGCTTTGTTCTTACTTGGATGTTCTTGTGTCCAGTCGCAGGTTTATGTACTTTGTTTGGATGCTTGGCTGTTCGGTCGGGGGTGTCTGGGAGTCTAAAATGCAAAATGTGGAGTGCGCTGTTTATTGGCGTCCATTTGTGTCTCTGTGTTAGCTACATCTCGACTTTGTCAAAAAACACAATACGTCCTACCTTCGTTGTCTTGAAGATGCTCTCTTCCTATTTGTTTAGGGCGTGGGACGGCTTGATTTAGTCTGCAAAGGGAAATAATAGGTACGTCTGTTAGCCCAGAGCGGACGCGTTGGATCCGTCTCAGTGTTTCATTAGGCATGGTCGCGTAACTAGATTTTGGTGGGGTGATGTTAATTTCACCAGTTGGTAGATGGATGGAATTGTGGCCGACTTGCGCGAATGTTACTTTCGCTTTGCTTTAAACATGCTAGCTTGAGTAAGATGGATTTACCTAGCGTCTTTGCTCAGCAGGCTCGTCGTTCTTCTTTCTCCAAATACTTCCGCATTGAATGACGTTGTGCCTCCCGCTGTTAGTCTCGTGTTATTTAGGGTTGGGAGAATTCTGGGAAATGTAGTTTGGTGACGGTTCTGAATGTCGGGTCGGTTTGCCAAAAATTGCAATTTGGCCGGGATCGGAACTGTAGGCTAAGTGTGTGGCATCTTATTTAATTCTTTTGGCATGAAGGGTGGTTGAATTCAGCTGGACGGAACGTTTCTAATGAAAGCGTCTTGCTTTTGGTTGTTTCAATCTGTCACTGACATGTGCTGGGAAGATTTGTTGTGTTATAGATGGAAAATCTCTGACAGTTCATTCAGTCCGTCTATGGCCGTATTGAATTTGATAATAAGCATCGCCTCTCGTTTTGACAATTTTGCTTCCAGATCTCCTCCCCTCGCACCCTGGTCGACCTTTGAAATAATGGTCCATTGTAGTTCTTGTTCTGTATGTGTATGGGCGTGCCAGTGGTTCACAAGAGGGGCTGATTGTACATTTTTTCTGATCCTAGATTTGTGCTGAGATATTCGATGTCTTGCCTCTTGACTAGTTTTTCCGATGTAGATTTTCCTGCAAGGGCACCAAATTGCATAAATGACATTCTTGGATTTGCAATTTGTGAAGCTTTCATGCTTCCAAAAGATTCCTTCATGGGTGAATAAATCTCCTTCTATAGTTGAATTGCAGCATAGGCAAGTACCGCACTTGTGGTGGCCTTTTAGCGGGGGCAAATTCACATAATCACGTAATTTTGTGCTCCGCTCTTTAGGCAGAGCGGCTCGTACCACTTGGTTTGCAATACTTTTATCTCTTTTGAAAGCAAAGAGAGGGGTTTCTTTCAATTTTTTGTCCAAATCTTGGACTAAGTGCCAGCTGTTTTTTATTTGCTTTTTTAGCCAATTTGACGAAGGGCAGTATGTGGAGACACATACTATTCGGTCCACAGATTCCTTTTGTTTAGATTGTAAAAGTGCCTCCCGAGGAGTCCACCAGGCTCTTTTAATTGCTCTTTTCAGCATTTTTTTGGGGTAACCTCTGGCTAGCAGGTTGTCCTGTAGTTTACTAGCATGAAAAAAGAATTCATCCTTGAACGAGCAGTTGCGTCTGATTCTTAGAAATTGGCCTACTGGTAAATTGTCTTTTAAGCTGCGAGGGTGATTACTAGTATAGTGGAGCGATTTATTCTTGTCTGTTTTTTTCTTGTACAATGTTGTCTTTAGGCTTCCTTCTGAGGGGTATATTTCTACATCTAAAAATGGCAATTTTGCTTTTGAGACATTGATGCTGAACTTTATGTCTTCTGTTCTGTTATTCAGCCATTCGTGGAATCCATCTAATTGATCTTTCGAGCCTTTCCAAATCAGGAAGACGTCGTCAATATATCGGAACCAACATCCGATATATTGAAAAAAAGGGTTGTTTTGGTATACAAATTTCTCTTCATATTGAGACATGAATAGCACAGCTAATTCTGGGGCGAAAGGACACCCCATGGCTATTCCCTTTATCTGGTAGTAGAAATCGTCTTTGAACTTGAAGTAGTTTCTTTTAAGAGCCATGCCGGCTAATTCTAAAATGAAACTCGTAGGTATTTTCATCGGTCTTGGTCGTTTGTCTAGATAGAATTCTAATACTGCTAGTCCTTCATCCTGGGGGATTTGAGTGTAAAGAGATGTTACATCCATACTGACCATCAGGTCAGTCTGTTCATTATATTCCAGCAGTTCTATCTTATTGATGAAATCAGTTGTATCTTTTATGTATGATTTTACTTCAGTCATCCAGGGTTTTAAGAAAAAGTCCACAAATTTCGATACTGGCTCGAATAAAGATTCGCATCCTGAGACGATAGGTCGTCCAGGCGGATTGTGTTCATCTTTGTGGACCTTTGGTAGGACATAAAAAATTGCTATTCTTGGGTGTTTGTTTTGTAAATAAGCGTACTCTTTCTTCCCAAGAAACCCATTTTCAAAACCAACTTGTAAGATTTGAAAGAGTTCACCTTGTAGTTCCCTGGTGGGATCTTTTTGGATTTTCTTATAACAATATTCATCAGAAAGTTGCCTGGTCACTTCTGTGGTGTATTCCGTAGTGCCCCATATCACTATAGAGCCACCTTTGTCCGCCTGCTTTATGACTATTGAGTGGTCATTTTTTAACGTCAAGAGGGCCTCTTTTTGCAGTTTTGTTATGTTATACTTAATGAAGCCTTGTTTTTTCTTCTCCTGTGTGTTTATTGCAGATAAAATTGTCTTTTCAAAGGTGACCACCTCCTTTGGTATCTTGTTAGTTGGTGGGCAAAACGTTGAAGCAAACTATCGGGAGATGTGCAAAAGGCAGGACTACATGGTTTGACTCGGTCCAGTACCAAGTACCAAGATAAGAAAAATGAGGAACATGAATATGAAAGAAAAGTGAGTGAGCCGTAAATGGATGTACCCGTTAAATAAAGTGACAGTGTGGCTGAAGGATGTCACAAGGGACGTGACTAAGGAATAGTGATAATAAAGGAAATGAAAAACGACAAATGAAGGGGCGCGTTTGCCTTGCTTGAAAAAAGAGTGTGCTAACATGACAGAGTGTCGCACGGGGGCAGGAAGCGTGACTGCCAAAAGAATGACAAAATATAATAATAAAGGAGGGAGGAGCCTAGCTCGCGGCCGTAATGGTCGCCCTTTAGCTCGGCTCCCGCAGCCCTCCGTCCTGATTGCCTATCCTGTCTTCTATCCTGTCCGGGGACGACACATTTTTGGGGAATTGGAAACATAACGGCTTGTTTGTACTTACCATCTGACCCCGGGGTCTCGGCGTGCAGTGGCTCCGGAGTTGTGGCCTCCGAGAGATCGAGGCCTTTGCGAGACTTGGACCGGGACCTCGCCGGTGGGATCCGACGGCTCTCGGCCCCGGCCGAGAGCGAGAACCAGTGTTGGGAGCCGATGTGCGAAGATCCCGGAACTCCTGCCCCGGGCCTGCCCTGGTGGCCGCGCAGCCGACGTGGGTGAGAAGCCCCGGGACTTGATTCGGTGAAGGGGTCTCCCCCCGCCGCTGCTTTGTCCGGCGGCCCTGGTCCTCGGGGCCCGGACTCCGCTTTTTTGGGGCACCGGTGCTGGTGCTGGCGGAGACCCGTCTTGGGCGGACATCCTTTTGACATCGAGGCCGCCCTTGCTGGGACCCCCGGAGCTTGTAAAGTCCTACATTTGAGAACTGTTCTTTCCGGGGGTCTGGGTGGGCGGCGATCGAGCTGCTTCACGAAATGGCGGCCGGCCCTCTGGAACGAGAATCACCCTGTGGCGGCAGGCCCGTGTTGCCTAATGGTGTGGGGATCGGATCTGGTGGCCGTGAGCCGACGGTCAGAGATATCCTGGAAGCCCTGAGATCCCTGCACGCATCCCTGGCCCTGGGCGTCTCGGTGGGTCCGCCACGATCTGCCGCCATTTTGGGCGGCCATTTCTTCTTGTCGCCCTCTTGTTTCGATGGCTCCTTTTTGCATGCATGTTAAGTTAGCATGGCTTGTTTGAAGTTTAAACGCCATTTTCTCCTTTTGCTGCTTTTGCACACAACTCTGTTTAGCTGTTTTTGCTGACTTAGCTTGAATGAAGGTCTATACATGGGAAAAGGGTTGTTTTTCGACATCTCTAGACATAATTCGTATCCCCAGTCTGTACAGTGAGTGCTAAGCTGCCATGGTTATCATAACGCGAGCCTGTTTATTGGCTTGTCCGTGTAACACATTCTAGACACAACAATTTGGCAGCTGCAAGCCGAGTAGGATTCTGGCGCCTTTATCATAGCACACTTGCCAGAATTGCACACACTTGGAAGATTCCAGGCATGCAGAGAGACTAACTGATCCTGATGTAATTTAAACTTACTGAGCGGACAGGTAAATGGGGTCCCCCTTAAGAAAGCTCAAGAAAACTTCTATAGTTTTATAATACATAGTTCCTAGATAGGGAGGGTGTTTTAAATAGGCGTTTTTTTCACCTGTTTGCACTATCATTGTAACATGATTCCTCCTTTTGTATTTTATGGAATTGTAACCATGCTGACTGTATTGTTATTATCCATATCTATGCTGATGTTGATAAAAATACTGCGCTTGAGATCACGTCGTTAAAATAAACATTTTAACCATACCATGTCTCTATTTTACTCCTGTTGTGGACTGGTATGAACGTATAACAAAAGAATGTTCTCACTTCCCACCATTCCTGGGATGGTCCTAAGTTGCATGTTCTAGGCTGTCTAATCATTGGTTTCTTTGCTATAGGACAAAGAGCTAATGTGACACTGCTTGCTAGTCTGGTAGGGGATTTTGGGTACTAAGGTGAGTTTTGGCACACCTTAATTCACTGAGGTCCTAAGTCTCTGTGCACAGTTTTGTGTTTGCGCAAAATCCCTCTTACATGGCGCCGCCAACGAGTGTGGTCTTATTGTGAGACACTTGAGTAGTGCTTATATCAGTCTACGACCCCCTCACTGACGTTTCCGGTTGACGGTAGTGACAGATAAAAAACCTACCTATATTTTCATAGGTTGTTACATGCTTGTCCATTATCAAAGGTTTCTTCTTTGAATTACAACCCAGTTGTGCGTTTTCGTATTGTCTTGTACTTCTCTATTACTGTTTCGATATCGCTGCGGTTGAAATCCCGGCTCACAGTCGTGTAGCTGTGCGTAATTATTTGCAGGAATACCATGTTTCTCTTGAGGGACAGGCGGTGGTTTTTGTGGTCTCTGCTGACGTGGCGTACCCGTTTGAGTTGTATTACTCATTGGTCACATTTCCCGCAGTGGATGCTGTTTCTGGTGTTTTTCACTCGTATACCCCCGCTGATGCTCCTGCAGTGTACGCTCCTTATCGGACAGTGGAAATTCCGATTTCTGTTTGGCAGCATGCCGTTTAGTTTAATGGCGCCCTCCCACACGTTGTTACAGCGGTCAGACAAGGACGGTTGTCCATTCCAGGCGCTACTTGGCCTGTGATGGCTGCTTACACTCCGCATCCCCAGGCGGGTGCTTTGACAGCCGTACAACTGCGACCCCTGTATGCCTCTTCTGTAGCAGTTATCAGGGGTCTGGTTCACTACATTACTCGCAACCTCCCGAGTGGGGTCCCGGCTGGTGCAGCGCATCCAGTTGGCGGTGGCAGGCTCAAACTTAGTCCCGTCATGGTTAATGCGGTCATGGGCAAGCGTCCCCAAGATAAGGAAGAAATGCCTTTTTGGCTTGCCGAGAAATTTGACCAACTGGAAGCACTGTTCCCAAATACTAGTCCTGTTGAGAAACACAGGATTCTCACCGTGAGTTTGCAGAAAGAGTTAGTGGCTGACGTAACTGAGTGTACAACTTGGGGGGTGATTTTTGCAGCAGTCTACACTCTGTGCTTTGGCACCCCGTCAATGACTGTTTTGCCCACTGTGATCAAGCGTGTTCAGGATGAGCACGGACCAGAGGCAGCAGTGGAGTTGGGGATGCGCCTTGTGGGAGCATTTGATATGGTACGTGATCTCATCCTTGCTAATGTCAAGGGGGATGCTGTAAGTTTCCAAGTCTCTAATGCTCTGCGCGAGGTACCCGACGCCGACAAACCCCGTCAGTTCCTGAAAATTATTACGGAGGCTTATAAAACCGTGGGCCGTAATAGTTTAGGTGTTAAGCCTTTCGCGAAGAAAGAAAAGCAACAGCAAGCTCAGCAAAGGTCATCTGATAAGGATGACCGCCCGAAAGTTCAGAAACAAAATTGGAGTAAGAATAAAAAGCGGAAACAGGGTTGCCGTCCCGCTTCGCCTACACCTGCCTCTGTTGAGCGTAAATATGATTTGTGCGACCGCAGTACTATTAAGTCGCCTAATAGGTTTCAGGTTCCTGAACAATGTTCTCCTCGCTCTTTGCAGGACACATCGGTAACAGCCACCAGTGGAGGAGGCGGCAGCAGAGGTCAAGGTGCCCAACAGAGCCATGATCAGCTGACGGAAAAGGAAAGCAGGACAAGTCACCGCGTCACCGCGTCAGAGACCCCAGTTTCAGAAGAAGAAAGTTGCTGCTGTAGCAGCGAGATATGCCACAGATAGTGAGAACGCTGCTTCGGAATCTGACATGGGCTCTGACCCTGCTGGACAGCGCAGCGGAGATTACCATCATTCGAGAGGCGCTGCGTCCACTACTGAAGGTGACAGTGACTGACACTTTTGTTGTTGTTGAGACAGCAGATACCAGAGTGGCTCCCCCTGATAGGCTTTATAAAATAGTCCTTGTGATTGAAGGTGACATAGAACGTACCATAAAAGGGGTATTTTAGGAAAATCTAACAACTACTTATGAAATTTTGTTGGCGGAGCTCGACAGGCCCCCACCATTTGTCTTGGCTGCTCCGCAAGGGGAGGAGGTGATCCTCCCCGCTTTCGCGCACACTGTGCCGAAGGAGCAGGCATTGCAGTTTGCAGAAGATTGGGCTAAGGCTCTTGTGCCGGCGTTGTACCGTACTCATTGTGGATGGGTCAAATTATCCCCTCGACATGAGATCCCTTTTTGGTCCATGCCACAGCCACAACTCTAATACCCCATACGGCGTGAGGCGAAAGCCTCTGTAGCCGAGATCCTTGAAAAATTGGAATATGAAGGTGTAATTGAAACGTCTGTGTCTCCGATGAATAACCCACTTTTTATTGTGACCAAGCCTGATGGCTCGTACCGTTTGGTATTGGATTACCGCCACTTAAACTCACATTGTTGTACGTGTGCGGTGCAGAATACTCACAGCTCTGCTCTAGTGGATAGTCTTGTGCGTAAAAGGTTCAAAACCACACTTGACATTTCCAATGGCTTTTTTGCACATGACTTGTACCCCTTTAGTAGTGAGTGGACGAGTTTTACCTGTGGCGGCAAAACAACGTCAGTTTCTTCGTTTGCCCATGGGCTGCAAGAACAGTCCAGGCGTTTTTGCTGCCCATGTTGTCTCTCTGCTTGAGAGGCTCGACGCAGATGGATGTTCGTATGTGGATGACATTTATCTCACAGACGACGTGTTATGGCCACATCTGTGACATTTTGTGGACTTTGGCTATAAATTTAACTTAGCAAAATCTCACATTGCAGAATACACAGTGTTGTTCCTGGGCTCCGAGCTCAACAATGAAGGTAGGGGCTTGGCTCCTCACTTCTTGGAGAAATGCACACTTTTGCGAGCTCCCACAACGCTGAAGAAACTACAATCCTTACTGGGCTTTTTGAATTTCGGCCGTACATTCCTTCCGGAATATGCCCAGCGTATCAAGCCGCTTTATGCTTTGATACAACCTACTTTCTCCAAATCGTGCTGGCTGCCAGAACATTCAGCCGTCTTCCAATCTTTGCAGGCTGACCTACTTGAATCTAAGTTCTTGTCGACTCGTGATAACCACACAAACCTGGTGATAAGAATCATGCCAGGGGCGGTGGGTTTCACGTACCGCACTTTTAATGAGGGAGACACCGTTCCTATTGCTTACAAGTCACACCTGTACACTTCGGCCGAGTTGCGGTTTTCCACTGTGGAAAAAGTTTTGACAGCAGTGCAAATGGCGATTCTTAAGGAATGTGTACTGTCACAGGAAAAACACATTGTGGTTGTTACTCTGTATCCTGCCTTGGAGGCAGTGACGAAGGCCAGTGTACCAAATTCCAAGGCTTTGCACCCTTGGTGGATATAATGGGCTACATCCCTGACATCCCCGGATGTAACGTTCATTTTCGATTCCTCTTTGCAGACTCAGGAGTTTTTGCAGTATGAGTTTGTTCATCCTACTCCTCTGACTATGCGCCCACTGGAGGAATTTTGTTGTATCATTTACACTGATGGAAGTGCTCAAGCGGCTACAGCTTCTAGACACGCATATTCCGTGGCCTGTGCAATTGTGGTTGGTACATGGTGGATGGTGAATTCAAGTCCGATGTCGTGCATACACAGACATTAGAAGACTGTACCGCCCAATTAGCAGTACTACGGGCAACCCAGTGGCATGCCCTAGGTGTGGTTTTCAGGCAGCACCTGACACTCACATGTTTTTTGAATGCCCTTGTCTCGCCACATTTTGGGAAGCAATAGAGAAAACCCTTACAACATCATTGGGTTTCCCAGTTACCATAGATTTGTCAGCAGTAATTTTTGGAATCCTGACAGGTGCACAAGGAGCAGCAAGAAGTCTTGCCTTCTACACTATTCTCTTGGCAAGGAGAGAGATTTGCAGAAGGTGGAAGGACCCTCTACCCCCTTCACATGGGGACTGGCTGGCATCTATTCTACAGACGGCCAGAATGGACCTAGGTAGATTGGCAAATAAGAATAAAAGAGCTTTCTGGCATTTGCTGGTTTGGGCACAATAAAGATCCGGGGTTTTTTTTTTTCTTTTTTTTTCCCCCGGGTCCAATGATTACACTACTATGGTGCCCATGATTCAGCCTTTGATCCTGTAGATAACTGGTCAAGCCCGGTATAGGACGAGCTGAGGGTTTTCCTAGTGGCAGCCAAACACGAGACTCAGCCATCAACAGCTGTGGGATTTCGGCAATTCCCCTTCTTGGTATGATCCCATCCAGTAGTATACTGAGACAGCAGTTCTTGGGCTTGTTTCTAGATGGCTTTCTTCTACCATGGTGGATATGAGGACAAAAAAAAAAAAAAGGAAAAACACATTGTGGTTGTTACTCTGTATCCTGCCTTGGAGGCAGTGACGAAGGCCAGTGTACCAAATTCCAAGGCTTTGCACCCTTGGTGGATACAATGGGCTACATCCCTGACATCCCCGGATGTAACGTTCATTTTCGATTCCTCTTTGCAGACTCAGGAGTTTTTGCAGTATGAGTTTGTTCATCCTGCTCCTCTGACTATGCGCCCACTGGAGGAATTTTGTTGTATCATTTAAACTGATGGAAGTGCTCCAGCGGCTACAGCTTCTAGACACGCATATTCCGTGGCCTGTGCAATTGTGGTTGGTACAATGGTGGATGGTGAATTCAAGTCCGATGTCGTGCATACACAGACATAGAGGACTGTACCGCCCAATTAGCAGAACTACGTGCTCTGATGCTTGCATTGGAGTACGCGGACCCCAGTGTGAGTACTCTTATTCTAAGTGATTCCTACTACTGTGTAACACATTCTAGACACAACAATTTGGCAGCTGCAAGCCGAGTAGGATTCTGGCGCCTTTATCATAGCACACTTGCCAGAATTGCACACACTTGGAAGATTCCAGGCATGCAGAGAGACTAACTGATCCTGATGTAATTTAAACTTACTGAGCGGACAGGTAAATGGGGTCCCCCTTAAGAAAGCTCAAGAAAACTTCTATAGTTTTATAATACATAGTTCCTAGATAGGGAGGGTGTTTTAAATAGGCGTTTTTTTCACCTGTTTGCACTATCATTGTAACATGATTCCTCCTTTTGTATTTTATGGAATTGTAACCATGCTGTCTGTATTGTTATTATCCATATCTATGCTGAAGTTGATAAAAATACTGCGCTTGAGATCACGTCGTTAAAATAAACATTTTAACCATACCATGTCTCTATTTTACTCCTGTTGTGGACTGGTATGAACGTATAACAAAAGAATGTTCTCACTTCCCACCATTCCTGGGATGGTCCTAAGTTGCATGTTCTAGGCTGTCTAATCATTGGTTTATTTGCTATAGGACAAAGAGCTAATGTGACACTGCTTGCTAGTCTGGTAGGGGATTTTGGGTACTAAGGTGAGTTTTGGCACACCTTAATTCACTGAGGTCCTAAGTCTCTGTGCACAGTTTTGTGTTTGCGCAAAATCCCTCTTACATGGCGCCGCCAACGAGTGTGGTCTTATTGTGAGACACTTGAGTAGTGCTTATATCAGTCTACGACCCCCTCACTGACGTTTCCGGTTGACGGTAGTGACAGATAAAAAACCTACCTATATTTTCATAGGTTGTTACATGCTTGTCCATTATCAAAGGTTTCTTCTTTGAATTACAACCCAGTTGTGCGTTTTCGTATTGTCTTGTACTTCTCTATTACTGTTTCGATATCGCTGCGGTTGAAATCCCGGCTCACAGTCGTGTAGCTGTGCGTAATTATTTGCAGGAATACCTTGTTTCTCTTGAGGGACAGGCGGTGGTTTTTGTGGTCTCTGCTGACGTGGCGTACCCGTTTGAGTTGTATTACTCATTGGTCACATTTCCCGCAGTGGATGCTGTTTCTGGTGTTTTTCACTCGTATACCCCCGCTGATGCTCCTGCAGTGTACGCTCCTTATCGGACAGTGGAAATTCCGATTTCTGTTTGGCAGCATGCCGTTTAGTTTAATGGCGCCCTCCCACACGTTGTTACAGCGGTCAGACAAGGACGGTTGTCCATTCCAGGCGCTACTTGGCCTGTGATGGCTGCTTACACTCCGCATCCCCAGGCGGGTGCTTTGACAGCCGTACAACTGCGACCCCTGTATGCCTCTTCTGTAGCAGTTATCAGGGGTCTGGTTCACTACATTACTCGCAACCTCCCGAGTGGGGTCCCGGCTGGTGCAGCGCATCCAGTTGGCGGTGGCAGGCTCAAACTTAGTCCCGTCATGGTTAATGCGGTCATGGGCAAGCGTCCCCAAGATAAGGAAGAAATGCCTTTTTGGCTTGCCGAGAAATTTGACCAACTGGAAGCACTGTTCCCAAATACTAGTCCTGTTGAGAAACACAGGATTCTCACCGTGAGTTTGCAGAAAGAGTTAGTGGCTGACGTAACTGAGTGTACAACTTGGGGGGTGATTTTTGCAGCAGTCTACACTCTGTGCTTTGGCACCCCGTCAATGACTGTTTTGCCCACTGTGATCAAGCGTGTTCAGGATGAGCACGGACCAGAGGCAGCAGTGGAGTTGGGGATGCGCCTTGTGGGAGCATTTGATATGGTACGTGATCTCATCCTTGCTAATGTCAAGGGGGATGCTGTAAGTTTCCAAGTCTCTAATGCTCTGCGCGAGGTACCCGACGCCGACAAACCCCGTCAGTTCCTGAAAATTATTACGGAGGCTTATAAAACCGTGGGCCGTAATAGTTTAGGTGTTAAGCCTTTCGCGAAGAAAGAAAAGCAACAGCAAGCTCAGCAAAGGTCATCTGATAAGGATGACCGCCCGAAAGTTCAGAAACAAAATTGGAGTAAGAATAAAAAGCGGAAACAGGGTTGCCGTCCCGCTTCGCCTACACCTGCCTCTGTTGAGCGTAAATATGATTTGTGCGACCGCAGTACTATTAAGTCGCCTAATAGGTTTCAGGTTCCTGAACAATGTTCTCCTCGCTCTTTGCAGGACACATCGGTAACAGCCACCAGTGGAGGAGGCGGCAGCAGAGGTCAAGGTGCCCAACAGAGCCATGATCAGCTGACGGAAAAGGAAAGCAGGACAAGTCACCGCGTCACCGCGTCAGAGACCCCAGTTTCAGAAGAAGAAAGTTGCTGCTGTAGCAGCGAGATATGCCACAGATAGTGAGAACGCTGCTTCGGAATCTGACATGGGCTCTGACCCTGCTGGACAGCGCAGCGGAGATTACCATCATTCGAGAGGCGCTGCGTCCACTACTGAAGGTGACAGTGACTGACACTTTTGTTGTTGTTGAGACAGCAGATACCAGAGTGGCTCCCCCTGATAGGCTTTATAAAATAGTCCTTGTGATTGAAGGTGACATAGAACGTACCATAAAAGGGGTATTTTAGGAAAATCTAACAACTACTTATGAAATTTTGTTGGCGGAGCTCGACAGGCCCCCACCATTTGTCTTGGCTGCTCCGCAAGGGGAGGAGGTGTTCCTCCCCGCTTTCGCGCACACTGTGCCGAAGGAGCAGGCATTGCAGTTTGCAGAAGATTGGGCTAAGGCTCTTGTGCCGGCGTTGTACCGTACTCATTGTGGATGGGTCAAATTATCCCCTCGACATGAGATCCCTTTTTGGTCCATGCCACAGCCACAACTCCAATACCCCATACGGCGTGAGGCGAAAGCCTCTGTAGCCGAGATCCTTGAAAAATTGGAATATGAAGGTGTAATTGAAACGTCTGTGTCTCTGATGAATAACCCACTTTTTACTGTGACCAAGCCTGATGGCTCGTACCGTTTGGTATTGGATTACCGCCACTTAAACTCACATTGTTGTACGTGTGCGGTGCAGAATACTCACAGCTCTGCTCTAGTGGATAGTCTTGTGCGTAAAAGGTTCAAAACCACACTTGACATTTCCAATGGCTTTTTTGCACATGACTTGTACCCCTTTAGTAGTGAGTGGACGAGTTTTACCTGTGGCGGCAAAACAACGTCAGTTTCTTCGTTTGCCCATGGGCTGCAAGAACAGTCCAGGCGTTTTTGCTGCCCATGTTGTCTCTCTGCTTGAGAGGCTCGACGCAGATGGATGTTCGTATGTGGATGACATTTATCTCACAGACGACGTGTTATGGCCACATCTGTGACATTTTGTGGACTTTGGCTATAAATTTAACTTAGCAAAATCTCACATTGCAGAATACACAGTGTTGTTCCTGGGCTCCGAGCTCAACAATGAAGGTAGGGGCTTGGCTCCTCACTTCTTGGAGAAATGCACACTTTTGCGAGCTCCCACAACGCTGAAGAAACTACAATCCTTACTGGGCTTTTTGAATTTCGGCCGTACATTCCTTCCGGAATATGCCCAGCGTATCAAGCCGCTTTATGCTTTGATACAACCTACTTTCTCCAAATCGTGCTGGCTGCCAGAACATTCAGCCGTCTTCCAATCTTTGCAGGCTGACCTACTTGAATCTAAGTTCTTGTCGACTCGTGATAACCACACAAACCTGGTGATAAGAATCATGCCAGGGGCGGTGGGTTTCACGTACCGCACTTTTAATGAGGGAGACACCGTTCCTATTGCTTACAAGTCACACCTGTACACTTCGGCCGAGTTGCGGTTTTCCACTGTGGAAAAAGTTTTGACAGCAGTGCAAATGGCGATTCTTAAGGAATGTGTACTGTCACAGGAAAAACACATTGTGGTTGTTACTCTGTATCCTGCCTTGGAGGCAGTGACGAAGGCCAGTGTACCAAATTCCAAGGCTTTGCACCCTTGGTGGATATAATGGGCTACATCCCTGACATCCCCGGATGTAACGTTCATTTTCGATTCCTCTTTGCAGACTCAGGAGTTTTTGCAGTATGAGTTTGTTCATCCTACTCCTCTGACTATGCGCCCACTGGAGGAATTTTGTTGTATCATTTACACTGATGGAAGTGCTCAAGCGGCTACAGCTTCTAGACACGCATATTCCGTGGCCTGTGCAATTGTGGTTGGTACAATGGTGGATGGTGAATTCAAGTCCGATGTCGTGCATACACAGACATTAGAAGACTGTACCGCCCAATTAGCAGTACTACGGGCAACCCAGTGGCATGCCCTAGGTGTGGTTTTCAGGCAGCACCTGACACTCACATGTTTTTTGAATGCCCTTGTCTCGCCACATTTTGGGAAGCAATAGAGAAAACCCTTACAACATCATTGGGTTTCCCAGTTACCATAGATTTGTCAGCAGTAATTTTTGGAATCCTGACAGGTGCACAAGGAGCAGCAAGAAGTCTTGCCTTCTACACTATTCTCTTGGCAAGGAGAGAGATTTGCAGAAGGTGGAAGGACCCTCTACCCCCTTCACATGGGGACTGGCTGGCATCTATTCTACAGACGGCCAGAATGGACCTAGGTAGATTGGCAAATAAGAATAAAAGAGCTTTCTGGCATTTGCTGGTTTGGGCACAATAAAGATCCGGGGTTTTTTTTTTCTTTTTTTTTCCCCCGGGTCCAATGATTACACTACTATGGTGCCCATGATTCAGCCTTTGATCCTGTAGATAACTGGTCAAGCCCGGTATAGGACGAGCTGAGGGTTTTCCTAGTGGCAGCCAAACACGAGACTCAGCCATCAACAGCTGTGGGATTTCGGCAATTCCCCTTCTTGGTATGATCCCATCCAGTAGTATACTGAGACAGCAGTTCTTGGGCTTGTTTCTAGATGGCTTTCTTCTACCATGGTGGATATGAGGACAAAAAAAAAAAAAGGAAAAACACATTGTGGTTGTTACTCTGTATCCTGCCTTGGAGGCAGTGACGAAGGCCAGTGTACCAAATTCCAAGGCTTTGCACCCTTGGTGGATACAATGGGCTACATCCCTGACATCCCCGGATGTAACGTTCATTTTCGATTCCTCTTTGCAGACTCAGGAGTTTTTGCAGTATGAGTTTGTTCATCCTGCTCCTCTGACTATGCGCCCACTGGAGGAATTTTGTTGTATCATTTAAACTGATGGAAGTGCTCAAGCGGCTACAGCTTCTAGACACGCATATTCCGTGGCCTGTGCAATTGTGGTTGGTACAATGGTGGATGGTGAATTCAAGTCCGATGTCGTGCATACACAGACATAGAGGACTGTACCGCCCAATTAGCAGAACTACGTGCTCTGATGCTTGCATTGGAGTACGCGGACCCCAGTGTGAGTACTCTTATTGTAAGTGATTCCTACTACTGTGTACAGTGTTTCAATGACAATCTACCCTTTTGGACTCAAAATGATTATCGTGACTCCAAAGGTCACACAATAAAACATAAAATGATCTGGGTTCAAGTGGCGGAACTTAAAGAACGTCTCCCACTCGTTTTTGTAATTCATACTCTGGGTCATCAGCGCATGGGAGTTCACGCTGTTGGCAGCTGTCTCGCAGACGAAGCTGCAAAGACAGCAGTAGCAACATTTGCAGTGGCAGCGGTTACACGTTCCAAAAGTAAGGTTGATGATGACAGCTATTGCCGCGACTGAGAAGGGAGGTAATTATCCTAAGGGTTTCCCTTCAAAGTACACTTATCACTTAAGTCCCGATAAAGTTCCTTATGTGAGAATTAACGATGTTGGTGACAGACTGATTCCCAACGCGGACCGCAGACAGACTTTGATTACAGCAGCCAGTGCGGGGATGGCTTTGGCGCATGCTGGCGTGTCAGCTGCTGTGTCTCTCCTTCAACAACGATACTGGTGGCGGGGTTTGTATAAACAGACACGTGATTTTGTCCTTCAATGTGGCATTTGTCAGCAAATTAGGCCTTCTTCTGCTGCACGCCCGCCCCCAAACTCAGTGTTACATATCTAATAAACCACTTGCGTGTGTGTATTTAGGTCACTGTGGTCCTTTTTCCTCTGATACTGCATATAAGTACATCTTAGTAGCAGTTGACTCTTGCACGCACTTTGTGTGGGTGTGGCCTCAAAGGGGCGCTGATGCCAGAACTGTCATAAGAGATTTGTGTGTCTTTGTGGGAATTTTTGCATGTGGCACCTTCCATTCGGACGAGGGTCCAGTGTTTGCTTCTAAGGCGTACAAGGATGCCATGGGTTCATTGGGGGTCCAAGTCAAATTTTCGTCTCCATACAGGCCTGAGGGCAATAGTATTTTGGAGCGGATGAACCGTGACTTAAAGCAATCATTGACAGCAAAGGTGTTAGGTGCTGACAGAGAATGGCTCACCCACTTGAATGGCGTTCAACGTGCACTTAATAATTTCCCTAGAAGGTCTCTGGGTGGGCGGACCCCATGCGAAATGCTCTTTGGCATCAAGATGTTTGTTCTGGACCTTGACCGTCTAGACATGGCGGCGGGAGCCGCATCCTTTGACGTAGATGAACATTCTAATGTTTTGCAGAACCTACAAAATACCAGAGACAGTCTTGCAAAGGAACACTTGCCCTCTACGTCTGAAGCTGTGTTGCAGATTCCGGTAGTCGGCTCGCTACCCCAGGCTGGAGAACTGGTCCAGGAGAAGATCGACAACAAGAAAGAATTTGGTCCTTCCTATCGAGCTCCAGTTGCCGTGCTTGGTGTGCAGGGTACAAGAACAGTCATATTACCTCCTCTTCCTGGGTGAAAGGGGAATAGGTACATTTCAATTGACCATGTCAAACCACACAGGGTGGCCGATACTGTATAGTATGACGCCTGCGGTTTCGTGCCCAGCAATGGTGCAACACTCTGTTTTGGCAGCGGATCATGCCATCGGTCCTGATGTTGCCATTGAAATTAGTCCACTTACGAATCCTATATTGAATCTACCTGCTGGTGGTCCTCTTAATGACACTGAATATACTTACCCAACTGATTTATCTATGCCTGATTTGGAGACCCGTGTGGCTAATCAATCCCGTTTTTCATTTGACACTGGCTCATCCACATCAAAGACCCCTTCAAAAGTTACACTTTTTGTCGCCTGGTTTAAAAAACATTTTTTTATCCCACCGTGGATTTACATTTGGCTGGTGCTGATTGCAATTTTTTTGTTCATGTCCATAGGATTTGTGGTATATTTTTTCCATTTTATCAATGGACACTATGTTGAAGAAAGAACGTCAATTCGAGTGATTAATGGAACTTTGGCTCCCCACTCCTCTTCGTACATCATGAGGAGGGACCAGACGTATGTTAATATAACTGCTTGGTCCGTTTTAGATGGGATTGTATGGGATGCTGTGAAGTTCCAGATTCATGGTCCCACAGAGGTTATTAATGTTCCCAATGTACTCCGTGTTTCTATGGGGGATGTGGTTAAACAAAATATTCGCTCTGATGATTGGGATGTTAAAGCAGTTGAAGCTTTACTTACTGATTTGGAAATATTATGCTGCTTTCGATGCTGAAGATTTATATTTAGAGTCTGCAAATTATGGCGATTTGTACTGTTATCATCATTTTGGCAGTCATTTTCTGCATAAGACTGGCTCATTCAGAAGTATGGTTAATTTCACACAGTGGGAACATTGTCCCGCACCTGTGGAAGGCAGCTCAAAAACGTTTCTGAAAACGTTTTCCTATTTCACTGATTTTGATCAATCCAACCCTAATGCATTTTATTTTAAATTGACTGGAGAGTCATTTTCCAAGGTTAGACTTACCCACACCAAATTACTTTAGTCAAAGTCCTTTATAGACCAGTTGGCTGTAGGGGGCTATGAACTGTGGAGAGATACTATTGATCTTAAATCTGTTTGGGGTTCTAAAAGTTGGCAAGTGCAAGGCACTGAGGCTTTGCATCGTGAATGTCTCATCCCGAACCATATGTTGTTTCTGAATGACACTATTTCACAAACGACATGCTTTGGATTGGCTACTTCTAAAAAATTAAATACTCCTTCCTTTCCGGATTTGGGTGCATACCCCCATTGGAATAATTTTACCAGTACACCCCTAAGTGAAATACAGGCACTGCTTAGCAATTCCTCTTTTAATGTTTCCAGCATTAATCCCGAAGGCTGGTTGCTATGGGTCTGACCCCTGGCTATACGGCGGTTAGAGTTGATCCCCTTTTTCCAACTCCCCATTCAGTCACCACCTATTCTGTTGGCAAGTTGTGCCAGAGTTGGCTCAGACATTCATCCTTAGCGTCTGTCAAGTCACATTTGTCCAAACTCACTGAATCTGACGATTTAAATGATTTTGTTAAGGGCCCTGAGGGTGGCAGATCGAAAAGATGGATATATTGCTGCTTACAATGAAGTTTGGAAACTGTCTCAGATTGAAGCTGTTTCTAGACTTAGAGCTATAGATCAAGCTAATTTAGAAAAAGTGTTAGCTGTGGTAGACAGTAGCATTAACACCCTATCTTCCCGAATTTACACTTTAGATAATATTGTGTAGTTTGTGGTCGATATTGTACAAGAAGATGTTGCAGTGTTGTATCATGGGCAAAATCAATTCCGTTCTGTCCTGCAGTTTGCCTGGACTTTGCAACCTCTTAAGAATGGTCGCGTTCCATGAGATTACATGAACACAAGCTTGTTATTTCTGCCTTTTAATTTGACTTTAAAGCAACAATTCATGTCAATGAAAGATCCCACGTTTTCCCTGTTGCATATTGAAAAATTAGAACCATTGACTTTTTCTGTAGCAGAGGCGAATACGGCTGTTTGGCTTATCCACGGGTTAATAACCTTACCTTTCTCTCTTTACAAGTTTGAGAATTGCATGAAACACTATGCTTTAGGTAGGTTTGAGCCCCTGGGTGGTGCATTCCTTCACGAGGTTTGGAACCTCCCATTCACTTACCGATGTTTGAGGGATGGTAAAGAAGTGTTTTTGAACGGCAAAGATTGTGTCTCTACACCCAATCATTCATTAACATGCAGAAATCTTCAATTGCACGGCTCTTGTAATGTGCTTGCACCAAATTTAGCTTGTGTTTTAAAGGGCACCCCAGTCCCGGCCATTACTCCTCAATTCACACTGCTTGCTAACGGTAGTTATTTATTATTAAATAATGAAGAGTGTTGTGGGTTGCACGCCGGCATTGCTTACATTGTTAATGTTTCCCAGCGTGTTACTTGTTGCAAGAATGTGTTGTTCCCTCCTCCACATGGCAGGCTTGATGCTTCCATCTGGCCCTCGATTCCGACCTCGAAAGCAGAGTTCAACAAGATGAGCAGAATAAGAGCTCTTTTGTCTCAGACGGAAGTTCCCCTAACACCTGCGCGTGAGACATTCGTCCTTCACGTTGCAAATACTCGTACAGAAGTAAATGCTTTATTAAGCAAGGACCTGCCCTTGCACTTCGGGGCTTTGATCCACACAATCCTGAATGCCTCATTGACTACTGGCTTGGCTCATTTTTTTTAAGTAGTATGCTCTGGCTTTGTTGCCTTGTTTCAGACTATATTCGGTGTGATCCCTGTATTTTTTCATTTGATTTTTTCGAGCGTCTTTAGAGGTTTCCCCTTGCTCCTGGATGCAGTGTATGTGCCCCTAGACGTTCAGTCCCGGCTGCTCCACCTGCGTGACCGGATGCTAGAATACTATGGAGCGCTGCCTTTGGCGACTCTAAGAGTGGCGTATGGTTTAACCTTACGGTTCTCTTTCTTCACTTGCGTGCAGCCTGTTTTTCATTGTGTGGATTGTGAATTCGAATGGGCCCTTGATTTGTGTTTCTGCAACACGGTGTCTCCTGATCTGGATTTTGATCTACTAATGAGTCCCTTAGTTGCTCATGAAATAGACTGTTCTGGTACAGGGATTATGGTATGCGCAGCAGCACATGGGGTTCTAGGCAATTGGAACGTTTGGACTGCGGCCAATGACTTTCTGGATCGCAGTTATCTTGAAGTAAGCCCGAGTTGTCCTCTGATGATGCTAGAGGCTCCAGCAATTGAGGAACAAGTATGTTCTTTCCCTTTGCTTGATTGGATGGCTGAAATGTTCATGGAAGAGAACAACGACTTCTTGTTGGAAGCAGTTGCAACATTTGGTGCTTACACGTTGTTGGACTGAAGTATTACTTCTTTTTTTTACTTCATAGACACGTGCTAGACTCGTGAATATTTTTAAATTTTGTCTTGCTTTTACATTGCATAGCTGATAGGTTTTCCTACACCATAGCCACATGTGTTTTATATTAACTGATTTTTTGGTTTTTCACTCCTAAAATTCAGATTCGGCAAACTTTCTGAACTTTATTCTGCCTTCCTCGAACTTGAACTCTGCATTCTATCATGTTTGCCCTGAGTGCTGTGTGTTCCCCGAACATGGGGGGGGTATCGTATGGTTTATGGGCCTCTTTTTCCATGCATATTAAGTTAGCATGGCTTGTTCGAAGTTAAACGCCATTTTTCCCTTTTGCTGCTTTTGCACACGACACTGCTTAGCTGTTTTTGCTGACTTATCTTGGATGAAGGTCTATACATGGGAAAAGGGTTGTTTTTCGACATCTCTAGACATACATCGTATCCCCAGTCTGTACAGTGAGTGCTAAGCCGCCAAGGTTATCATAATGCGAGCATGTTTATTGGCTTGTCCGTGTAACACATTCTAGACACAACAATTTGGCAGCTGCAAGCCGATTAGGATTCTGGCGCCTTTATCATAGCACACTTGCCAGAATTGCACACACTTGGAAGATTCCAGGCATGCAGAGAGACTAACCGATCCTGATGTAATTTACACTTACTGAGCGGACAGGTAAATGGGGTCCCCTTAAGAAAGCTCAAGAGACCTTCTATAGTTTTATAATACATAGTTCCTAGATAGGGAGGGTGTTTTAAATAGGCGTTTTATCACCTGTTTGCACTATCATTGTAACATGATTCCTCCTTTTGTATTTTATGGAATTGTAACCATGCTGTCCGTATTATTATTATCCATATGTATGCCGAGGTTCATTAAAATACTGCACTTGAGATCACGTCGTTAAAATAAACATTTTAACCTTACAGTGTCTCTATTTTACTCCTGTTGTGGACTGCTATGAACGTATAACAAAAGAGTGTTCTCACATCCCACCATTCCTGAGATGTTCCTAAGTCGCATGTTCTAGGTTGTCTAATCATTGGTTTCTTTGCCATAGGGCGAAGAGCTAATGTGACACTGATTGCTAGTCTGGTAGGGGATTTTGGGTACTAAGGTGAGTTTTGGCACACCCTAATTCACTGAGGTCTTAAGTCTCTGTGCACAGTTCTGTGTTTGCGCAGAATCCCTGTTACAGGTTTAATATCCTTTTTTCCACTCTATTCAGAGTGCGGTGGTCATAGCCCTTGTTGATGAAACGTTGTTTAACGTCAGTTATGTTTTCTCTAAACTACGTATCCCTACTGCAATTACGATGGGTTCTGACCATCTCGCCATAAGGGATGTTGGTAATCACTAGACGTGTGTGAGCACTCGTAGCATGTAAAATGCTATTACATGAGGTGGATTTTCTGAATAGTGTGCTATGTACCTGACCCTGAATAATGAAACTTGTGGTCAGTATTATGACCTTTAGCCACTGATTAGAGTCTACAAATCCACTTTGCCTCCATCTGGCGCAATGTTAGCTCTCTATTGCCTCCCTGGTTATTCAGTTGCACATGGTCAATACCACAGAATCTAAATGTATTGTTATCCCTGTGCACATTACGGTAGTGTTCTGTCATAGGGTATCTTGTGTCATCATTGAGGAGCGTGCAGCGATGTTCCTGTATTCTTTTCTTAAAGTTACGCACTGTACTACCTGTGATGTTATCCTTTCTTTCCCTTTAAGCACTGAGAACCTTTTCCTGTGTTCTAAGCCCTCAGAACTCTGTATCTTAGTTCTCACTGAGAACTCCAGACTTTGGCAGTTAATCCTGGCTGTTTGTGGATGAGGTTTATTAAACCCACCTTACTCTTCAACCTCGTTTTGTGTACTCATTTAATGTAATTAATACAACGTTTTACTGGCGACGATCGGAAACGACCTCAACACGACGGCAACATCAAAGAAAAAAAAACGACCTTGCTTCTCCTCCAACGGCTGTTGTATTGAGAAAGGAAGCGTTGACTTCTCAGCGGCAGAACAAGTTTCACATAACGGTGAGGAGAGCGGGAGGAATGTCCGTAAATAAATAAAACAGGACTTTAAGTTAAGTAAACGTGAGGAAAGGATTTAAGTAAAATAAGAGTGCGCGAGAGACTGAGCGCGTGACTGAGCGCGTGAAGAGGCTTTGATTACGCAGTTGATGCTCGCGCTAATGAAACAGACGCTGCGTTCCAGCTGCACGTCCCTCACGCTGCGTTTCAACTGAGACGTCTTCATTGTGCGCGTCATCTGATTCTCTTCGTGTTTGTCTCTCAGATGCGCTCCAGCTAAATACGTGTGTCGGAGACAATTGGCAATTGTTGAACTACGAAGGTTCTATGCTTCAGTCAATGAAAGACTGTAGACCTTCTTTATGACGTTTTTCTCACTCAGTGAATTAAAAAAAATAAGACTTTTTCTATCATGTTTTTCAATACTTAAAGCATTATTGACACTGGAAAATTCATCTTCAATTTAAAAAAAAGGAAACAAACTTATGTAACAATTAAAAGAAGAAGAAAGCGTGTATCCTGTGAGATATATTATTACATATATTTTTTTGTTGTTAAAATGCAAAATGTTACTCAACCTGCGTTTTTTCTAACAAGTCCTGGTGAACCAAATGTAAAGTGGAAAAAATGGAAGAAATTTTTTGCAAATTATGCAAGAGTTTGTGGAACTAATCTAAGTGCAGAAAGGAAGCATTCTCTTCTTTTACATTGTCTTGGAGGAGAGGGACAAGACGTACTAGAACATTTACCTGATTTATCAGCTGCTGAACAAAGAAACTTGAATGAGTATGAGATTGCTATTCTTCAACTTGATAGACATTATTTACCTAGGCTCAGCACTATAACGGAAAGATACCACTTTGGCTTAAGAGAGCAGAAAAAAGACGAAACAGTAGAAGAATATGTATCCTCTCTAAGGAAGTTGGCGTCTTCTTGCAACTTTGGTCAAACTTTAGACAAGAGAATTCGTGATCAGTTTGTATTGAGATGCGCACATGATGACATTAGGAAGGAACTCTGGTTGAAAGATGAACCTCCTCTTGATGAAGTTCTTGTTATTGCAAAGCAAGTAGAACATATGACTAAATGTGTCAGAGAATTAAAGAAAGAGAAAGAGAAACCATCTAGTTCAGAGTCAAAGGATGAACTAAAAGTTGATGAGACTATATGTCAAGTTAAAAAACAAGAAAGCACATCTTTACAAGAGAATCAAAGCATGTTATCTAACTCGTCCAATTCTGCTTTAAATAACAAGTTTTCTTGTTTTAGATGTGGTCAAGTTGGTCATTTAGCAAATTCACCTACTTGTCCTGCTTTGAAAGTTATATGTAATTTATGCAATAAAAGAGGGCATTATGCTAAGTTTTGCAGGACAAAAACATATAAAGGTGATGGGTCTAGGAAAAGATGGCCTCAACCTCAAGTAAGATCTATTTGTTTTGAGGTGAATGGTGACAAATCAGATCATCCCTCTTGCTTGGTTAGAGTAGAAGATTCCATGATCAATTTTAAATTTGATTCTTGCTCTAAAATTACGTTAATTGATGAGAGATTATTTAATGACTTGTTTTAAAAAAAAGTAAGATTGTTGAAATGTGACATCTCCCCTTTAGGATACAGTGAGAAACCAATTAGAATGTTAGGCTACTTTATGGCAGAAATAGAATTGGGTTCTCACATTATCGTAGGAAAAGTTTATGTTTCTAAAAAAGGTGATGCATTGTTGGGGTGGTTACATCAACGTCAACTTGGAGTTAAACTAGATCCTAATGCTTCTCCCCAAGTTCAGGTTCAAGAAATATCTAATTCTGAATGTACAAAGAGTGATGGTAATTTGCCAAATATTTTAGCAAAACAGTTTCCTAATGTTTTTAAAGAGGATTTGGGATGTTTGCGTGGTTACAAACATCATATTAAATTGAAAGACAATGCTGTTCCTGTAGTAGCAAAGGTTAGGAGAACTCGTCTTATGGAGCAAGTTAAGGTCCAAGAGGAGTTAGATAAACTTGTAAAAAATGATATCATTGAACCAGTTGAAGCAACTGAATGGCTTGCCCCTATTGTGGTTGCTAAAAAACCTACGGGCGAAATTCGTCTATGCATAGATTTAAGATCGCTAAATAAAGAAGTTGTGGTGGATAGGTTTCCTCTTCCCAACATAGATGAGATGGTTGGCACTCTAGAAGGTGCAAAATATTTCACTACTCTTGATCTAGCTTCTGCTTACCATCAGGTGGAGCTAGATAAGTCCTCTCAGGATCTGACTGCATTCATTACACCCATGGGTACTTTTAAATTTAAGAGGATGCCTTTTGGCCTCGTATCGGCGGCCTCAGTTTTTCAACGTATTATGTCCAAGATTTTAAGAGGGTTGATTGGTGTTAAGTGTTATCAAGATGATCTCTTGATTTATGGTAATGACATTTTGGAACATGATAATCGTTTGCGTGCTGTCTTGAAACGTTTGGATGGGGCGGGCATGTCTCTAAAAAGGGCAAAATGCAAATTTAGAGTAGAGGAGGTTAACTATTTGGGTCACCGTATCACCGGAAATGGTGTTTTTCCTAAGAAAGACTTGGTTGAATCTATTGATAAGGTGAAAGAACCCATGACTAAGGAGGAATTACTCTCGTTTCTGGGGATGGTTGAATTTTATGGAAAATTTATTGCAAACTTTGCAGAAAAAACTCATAATCTAAGGAAGTTGACGGCAAGGAATGTTGTTTTTGAGTGGTCACCTGAGTGCAAGAGTGAGTTCGTATGTATAAAGAAAGAATTAAACAAAGCTCCTTCTCTGCATGCATTTGTTCCAGGTCTTCCAACTGTTTTATTTACGGATGCGAGTGACAAAGGTCTAGGAGCGGTACTTGTTCAGAAGAAAGATGGGAAAGATTCTCTTATTTGCTGTTCTTCTGGTTGTCTTAAAGGATCGGAGCGTAATTACTCTGTGATAGAGAAGGAGTCTCTTGCAATTTTTTGGGCTTTGAGGAAATTCAAGAATTTGATTTGGGGTACAAAGGTTTCCATTCTGTCTGTTCACAAGCCCTTAAGAGAGGTTTTCTTAAAGAAAGGTCTAGATGCTATATCATCGAGAATCAGAAGATGGATTGTTTCTTTACAGGAATATGATTTTGAAGTTCAGTATATTCCGGGTGTAGCTAATAAGTCAGCTGATTGTTTATCTAGATTGATTGATACTGAGAATTTTGAAGCGGATGACATCTGTGAGTCTGATGAATATGTCAATGTGTGTGAGGTGACTGATGGTGCAATTGATGAATATGAATGGAGAATGGAGTTAGGGAAGGATGAAGAGATTTGTAAGGTTATCCTTTCTTTAAAGAATGGAACTCGGTTAGAAAAGCCGTGGTTGTTAGTCTCGGATGAACTTTCTGTGAGTGAAGGTTTATTAACTCGTGGCACTAAACTTGTTCCTCCTTGTGGTTTAAGAAAAAAATTGTTGTCTCATGCCCATTGTGGTCATTTAGGTATCGTGAAAACAAAGGAGATTCTTTGCATGCAATTCTAGTGGCCTGGTATGGATTTAGAAATAGAGAGGATGGTCAGGGATTGTGTTGAATGCTGTGCCAGTGACAAAATATTGAAGACTAGACAAATGCCTATGGTTAAAAGGGCATTACCAAATCACCCCTGGGATGAGGTTGCAATTGACATTTTGGGACCTTTGTCTGGTGTTTCTGATACCCCGTATCTAATTGTTCTAATCGATCTTTACTCTAGATGGATTGAAGTTTGTGCGGTCAGAGAAATTACCTCAGATTCGATCATTAAGTTTTTAGAAGGTCTGTTTAATAAAGAAAGCTTTCCTAATAGTTTGTTGTCTGACAATAGACCACAATTCTGTTCCTCTATGTTTACTGATTTTTAAAAAAAGTGTGGTGTGGTTCATAAAAGGTGTTTCTTGTACCATCCTGAAACTAATGGCGCTGTTGAAAGAGTCAACAAGACTCTTAAAGAGTCAATACAGTTAGCTCGGTCTTCCGGTTTGAACTGGAAATCAACTCTTCAGGACAGGGTTAATACTTATCGTTTTGCCCCCCATTCCTCTACTGGGAGGTTCCCATTTGAGTTATTTAAAGGGAGGGTTCCTAATACTTTGTGGTGTCCTGGATGGATGAGTTTCAATAAAGGGTTGGTTCACAATGACATTGGGGATTGGAGAACTAAGGAGTTAGTTAAGCGAACTGCTCGCAAGGAATATTTTGACAAGAAAAAGTGTGTGGGGTATCAGGAGGTCAAAGTGGGTGATCTTGTAAAAATAAAGACTCCAGTTGGACGTAAACCGTGGTCAAAATACACTGATGTTAGAGCTGTCGTAAAGATTTTTAAGAATGCTATTAAGACGGAAGATGGGAGGATTTGGAATAAGAGTCATGTGGTTGTTGTTAATCCCAAGTTGTCTGTTTCAGATGGTTCTGTCTACAGTGATGACTCATGTGGCAAATTTCACCATGTTGTTAACAGGTCTCTTGACGGGTCCTTGGATTCTTGCAAAAGGAGTCAAAGAGCTCGCAGGGCTCCTATTTATTTGAAAGATTATGTTTAATTGTTTTACCGATGTTGCTCATTTTAAAGCCTTTGTTTATTCATTTTACTTAAGTTTCATTTTATGAGAATTGTTCTTTCTCCTGTTTATTTTATATTGTAAGGGAGGGAGATGTGTGATGTTATCCTTTCTTTCCCTTTAAGCACTGAGAACCTTTTCCTGTGTTCTAAGCCCTCAGAACTCTGTATCTTCGTTCTCACTGAGAACTCCAGACTTTGGCAGTTAATCCTGGCTGTTTGTGGATGAGGTTTATTAAACCCACCTTACTCTTCAACCTCGTTTTGTGTACTCATTTAATGTAATTAATACAACGTTTTACTACCCACATACACCATTCCACATGGGCATTCTAGAATGTACACTACGTACTGGGTATTACAGTTAATGAAGTGTTTTGATCTGGTATGTTTTGGCGGTATTGCAACAAAACTCCTTACGTTTGTTCAAACCATTTGGACAAACATTACACGTGGTACAGGTGTAAAACCCCTTAGGTGCAGAGGGTAACCAAGTGTCAGGGGGCTTCGTGGTGACATAACTAGGGCACAGTGTTCTCCTCAATGTGCTAATCCTTCTATAAACCAGGGAAGGCTTCTGGCTGATGAACGGGTGTAATTTGGGTATTTCCCACAGTAGATGCCAATGCTTCCTGGAAACCTAGAAGATTTTAGTGCTATGTGACGTATAGTTTGTGTAGAAAGAGATCTTATCTCTGTTTGCGCCTATGGCCATGCCTCCCCTTCTATTTCTGGTGGTGGATGCTTGGAGGGTGTCAGCTCTGGGGAGGTTCAATATCCTTTTTTCCGTTCTATTCAGAGTGCGGTGGTCATAGCCCCTGTTGATGAAACGTTGTTTAACGTCAGTTATGTTTTCTCTAAACTCCTTATCCCTACTGCAATTACGACGGGTTCTGACCATCTCGCCATAAGGGATGTTGGTGATCACTGAGCGTGCGTGAGCATTCGTAGCATGTAAAGTGCCATTACATGCGGTGGATTTTCTGAATAGTGTGCTATGTACCTGACCCTCATTGATGAAAAAGTTAATGTCTAAAAAGTCAATATGTTCATGATGGTGCGACATAGTCAACCTTACATTGTAGGGGTTGTCATTCAGGTACACTAAGTATGATTGCAATTCATCCACTGATCCCGCCCACAGACAGATGATGTCGTTGATGTTCCTCCCCCAGAACACAATGTGTTTGGTCCAGGGGGAGGCACATTGAATCTAAGGCGTGCTCCCTCTCATACCAGCCCATGAAGAGTCCGGCATAAGAGGAAGCAAACCTAGAACCCATTGCTGTCCCCTGTAATTGGTGAAACTACCTTTCATCGTGTTTGAAAAAATTATTACTCAGGATCAGGTTGATCATATCAAGGATCATGACGTTGAAGAAGTAGCGATCTTCCCCCTCCTTATCAAGATAAGATTGGGTTGCCATCATTCCAAATTCCTTTTTAATACATTAATAAAGTCCCACTACGTCCAGTGTGACAAATCGTAGTTTGTTGGACCAGGGGTACCCGTCGAACTTAGTAAGAATGTCCTTACTATCTCTAATGTATGTGGGGAGGTTGGTGACATGTTTCTGCAGTGTCAAATCTACGAATTCGGAGAGTCTCTCCGTTGGCGAACCCACCCCTGAGATAATTGGCCTTCCCGGGGGGAACCTGCCTCCTTTATGCACCTTAGGCAATATATAGATGCAAGGGAATTGAGTATGTTCAACGTGTAGGTACCTTAACTCATCATCAGAGATTAAACATTCGTCCCTCCATTCTGTGAGCCTCCCATTAATGGTGGCTTGCAGTCCAGACATAGGGTTGTAATTACTTTGAGCATAACATTTCTGGTCGTTGAGTTGTCGTAAAATCTCACCCATATAGTTGTTTGTGTCCATGACCACCACGTTCCCCCCCTTGTCTGCTTCCCTTATTACAATGCTGGTGTTATTTTGTAATCTAGTTAGGGCGTCCCTTTCGGGTTTAGAGAGGTTGTGTTGTTGGCAGGGAGTGTGTTCTGGATGACTATTTGTACCTGCTAACAGTTTGCCTCTCTTAGCTTAAAGGGTACTCTGTGCGTGTGTCTCACCTTGCTCTGTGCTTGTGTGTTATCTCATATATGATTCATTTAAAGAAGATAGACTGCTGTATGCACTATGGGGAAGATTAAGAAGCATATTGTGCTTCTTTATTCTTGCATTGAGTGTCATGTTTTTTTTATAATGCTTACTTTTCTTTATTTAGTCCTTGTTAGAGTTTTGAATGCCTCCACCCTGCTTACATTAGCAATCGCCTTGTAACACTCAGCGATACGTTTCTGCCCGGTGTTCACCACAGGACTCAGCCACACCTTTCTATTTTACGGCTTTTTTGGGTAAAACAACTTTTTGTGAGGACCTGAAACTTTGCTTCATCATTGCGCCTGCCCGGGACAGTGTTGGCTATGCCCACATGACTTTCTCCATGATAATTTTCTATTGCCCTTTCATGTTTTCATATTATAGTCCTATGACCACATCTAAGTGTTTTCACTTTGGCAGATGCACACTAGACCGACGCACATGCTCTTTCCGCCTTAGATTTTTATTATTATATTTTGTCATTCTTTGGCAGTCATGCTCCTTCCCCCCGTGCAACATTCCTTTAAGCCCCACACAACTCTGTCATGCTTGCGCACTCTTTTTTCAAGCAAGGCAACCGCGCCCCTTCGTTTGTCATTTTTCCTTTCCTTTATTATCACTATTCATTAGTCACGTCCCTTGTGACATCCTCCAGCCACACTATCACTTTATTTAATGAGTACATCCGTTTAAGGCTCACTCACTTTTCTGTCATATTCATGTTCCTCATTTTTCTTATCTTGGTACTGGACCGAGTCAAATCATGTAGTCCTGCCTTTTGCACATCTCCGGATAGTTTGCTTCTTGTCACCACAGGTGCCCCTAACCATTTTTAGGTTGCTTTGAATTCGTAGGAAGGCCCACAGTACCCTCTCCCTTTCCGTGGCAGCACAGATGCACACGGGTTGTCAAACAACCAGACACGGGAAGGCCTGCGTCTCCTCACAGTTGTCTTTGACGTCATTAGAACGCATGATGGTGAAACACGCTGATCACCACAGTTATTAGCTTGGGGCTAACTCAGTCTGTCTTCCCTTACCTTTCAATTTCGCGCGCTTACTCTTCCGATATAAGGCTCCTGTGGCTCCATTCCCCATTACTTCTTGGTAATGCCGTTACGTTGAGACCGCTACTTCCGGTGAGCGCAGGAATGCACTTTTTCTGTTACAATCCTAATCGCGCTATGTGCTGTTTGGTTACTGGAATCCCGCCTGTACCCTGTTCGCAGTTAGACTGCTTTCAGTCACCATTTTATCGGCAAGCGCTGCTCTGTCATTGTTTTTCTTGAGCGCTTTTCTGCTATCTTTCTGTCCGCTTATACTCTCACCACTCTAATACCTTCATAACCACTCGGTAGTTAGTTTACAGGCTATATTGTTCTTCCCTGCTCCCTTTTCTCCCCTCCTTCATATGTCCGCTACCTCCTTTCCATACTTATGCGTGTTTAGTTCAGTCCTGCCAAGCGTCACGCAACAGGTGTGACACTCACGCATTTCAGTGCGGTGATCCGCATCACCGCACTGAATGCATTTGTCACGCATTTTTGCCACCTGTGCCAGCGCGCCAGCAGCTCCTGGGCCCGGGCTCTCTCTACTGTTCTGAGAGTGCTGCTCTCAGCCCGACTAGTGCCTAAAAAGTTAACTAGACTGCAGCTGAGCTCTCTGAGCTCGTGAGCGGTGCCACGCTACAATAGTTACCGGCATTTGGTTTAGCCAACCCGCCCGTACTTCGCTGTGGTTGGCCCTTGTGTTCCACTGTTTTTAGTCCACTGTGTGATCATCGGTGTTCCACGCAGATATTGCCTCTGTGCCCTATATCTCTGCCTCTACCCCGGACTTTTTTGTTTTTCTGCCATTGCCATACATATATGGGGCATACTTCAACGGTCCTGACTCGGGGAGCATCTCTCCCGCTCCGATCTTTGTTAATGCATTTTCTCTCTGGCACATTGGCTTTATTCATGCGCCCCGCCTCCCGGTACTTTTAATATTTTACCCCACACCCTGCTGCATTTTATTCTATAGGATGATCCATGACCTTTTGTCCTTTTCTCTTCACTTTCAGGCTAACATTTCACTGGCCCTTATCATGGAGTCCTACGCTGTAAATCAATGCTCTTCCAGATAAGATTCCTATTGGACCTCACTTTACACTAAGTGACGCTTTCGTCCTTAACACACCGGTATGTTCATGTTTTTAACGCTGTTCCTCTTTTGTTGTTTTTTACCATGGTTAGGGGTTCTTTGGTTAATGCCATTTTCCAATGTACTATGGTCCCGAACTTTCGGTATATCATATTGACATATCCAGAAGGGAGAGCACAAGGGGCCAGATGTAGGTAATTCTAATTTACCGATTCTTAAATACCGAATTTTACCGATTCGGTATTTATGAATCGGTAAATTAGAAGGTGGGAGATGTAGGTAAATTCTAAATTTGAATTACCGAATCGGAAACAATCGGTATTTACCGATTCGGTAAATACCGAATCGGTATTGCCCATTGATTCCTATGGGCTGTGAAGCACATAGGAATCAACGGGAAATACCGATTCGGTATTTACCGAATCGGTAAATACAGAATCCTGCAAGGGTGCAGGGGGTGTCACTTTGACACCCTCTAGCACCCCAAATACAGGCATGTGTGACATGTGGCACACATACATGCCCTAGGGGCATGTCTGTGTGTCACATGGCACAGGTGTGCATGCACAGATGTGCATGCACACCTGAATTCGGTATTTTACCACCCAATAGGATTGGGTGGTAAAATACCGACTCTTAAGGGCCTGTGGCACTCTGTGAAGTGCCACCTACATCTCATTTACAGAATCGGTAAATTTACCGATTCGGTATTTTACCAATTCTGTATATTTACCGAATCGGTAAATTTACCGATTCTGTAAATGTCATGCCCCCTACATTCCGATTCATAAATACCGGTCGGTAACGGCCGAAATCGGCCGTTACCGACTGGTATTTTGGCTCCTACATCTGGCCCCTAGTCTTTACCTTAGGAGGGATTACAGATTCATGTATTATATTGTACGCAGGGACAGGTCACGTTCTGTGATCACCTTAGATGTGAGTCCTCTGGCCATATTGTGGACTGCCCATGTTTCACTTTTAGCACATTGGGCTATTTCTTGCAGACGTCTCGAGTTTGTTATGATCTTTACTACGAGTTCCTTCACCCAGCTCCTAAAGCAGCGCACATTAATTTAATATGGGCACAGTTCCCATTCTCCATCCTTTTTCCTACACCCTTTTTAAACAAACAGAGACTGCTCATGCGCTACAGTTGCATGCAGTCAAGCATACACTGGAAAGGACCATTACGGAACTGCTGCATTCAGTTAAGCATACACTTTAGAGGACTATCATGGATCCCTCTTTCCCACCACACACACCACATGGGTCCTGAAATATGTTAATGTGCTTAGACATGTTTCACCATATAGCTTCAACACAGCAACTTGGACCATTACCCTCCTGGTTGGTGGCAGCAATGATTTTATCAAATTGCCTTTTATGTCTTTTTAAATAGAATGTTTGCACTAGTGTGCCCCTTGGTTCCACCTTTGTATAGAGCACCCTTTGTCATATGCGCCATGTATTACTAGTGTTAGTATTGTTAAGTGGTTTTTCATTGTATACTTTTCACAGCACTTATGTATGTCATTTATGTTTCTTTCCAGCCCTGAAGAAGTTCAGTCTATGAACGAAACGTGTTGGCTGTTGTTTGTTTCTATGAATTTGGATATACTTAAATAAAGATAATACCAACGAACGAACTGATTACGCTTCATTACTGAACTCTACAGTACCCGGGGAGTGCACCGCCACATTGCTTTCATAGTTTGTCACCCGTCTCGGCAGGTTGCATCCCTCAACGGCGGGTGCAGGAGCAGTTTGTGCACACCATTCAACCATCTGATACCTAGACTTCATTTTGGGGGACTACTTTGAGGATTGTGCAGCATTTGGAGTCCGCCGTTGGTTCTCTGTTGCTACTATTTAAAATCCTCATACGTCACATGTTTTTAAATAAACATAGAAAATGGACTTATTGCAACATTGAGTATACAATTCATGGCAGCCGTCTTATAATGTGTTGAATACATTAAAACCAATACAGTGCAAACAAACAAAAGTGCAAAGTGCTTGTGCAACATTTATGAAAATTCCCACATAATAGTGACAGGACTTTGAGTTAATTTCATGATGTTATCGAAATTTCAAATTAATATCAACTCCTATTCACTCAAATGTCCACGATAATTGTGCCCTGAATGGACCATCACATTGTCAAGCTCCCTAGATGTTTTAACTAATTTAATTAATTTAATTTACATTTCGGGGAATCTTTCCAGAAAAGGAGGAGGAATATCAGAAAAAGGGCAAAGCATTGTCGTTTAAATTCCCTTGTCATGCTACTCTAAGTGGGTCCACAGTTCCTCCTTGTTCCTTGTTCACAATGGCACGCATATGTTCTGAAATGCGCTTTTTAGTTTTATTGATAGTGCTGCCAATATATCTTTTTTGGCAGGGGCATGTAAGGCAGTACACTGTAAAGTCAGAATTACAATTTAAAAACTGCTTGATTTCTCGGACAGGCCTAGGATGCCCTGGTCTGCCTTCAAAGGTGGTCCTTTTGCTGCTGTGTTTGCATGCTTTGCAGTTCTTACAGGGAAAGAAGCCATTTATTCCTAATCTACTCTTCACTGATGGTGTGTGGTTAAAATGGCTGTGTATTAAGTGATCACCTATTGAGGGGCACCTCTTGTATGCAATACATGGACATTCTGGAAGATGATGTTTCAAAATGTTGTCAGTCTTTTGAATATGCCAATTTTTCTTAAAAATGTGTACAATATTGATGGATTTTTCATTATACTTCGTGATCATTCTTGCAGTGGCCTCAATTAGCGTTCATTTTTGCTTATTGGACACTAAAAGATATTTCCTATTGATTTCTTTGACCTTAGTTTCTGCTTGTTTAGATCTACTCGAGTATACCCTTTTTCCCTGAAACGTTTGGTGGCGTCCTCTTTGGCTATATGAAAACTAGTATCATTGGTGCAATTGCGCTTTAAGCGCAAAAGATCCCCAAAGGGTATACTTTTTATTAAGCTCTTAGGGTGATGGCTATCTGCATGAAGAACTGCGTTCCCCGCCGTCGGCTTTCTAAATAGACGTGTCAATAGTGTCTGATTTTCAATGTACACCTCCAAGTCAAGATAGCTGACTGAGGAGTCACTAATATGTCTAGCACATTCCAGATTCAAATTATTGTTGTTCAGCGAGGCAACATACTCCTAAGCCGATGAGCGGCTGCCGCGCCAGACAACAAAAACGTCATCAATATACCGTGACCATAGTATAATCTTGTCCATCCATAGCTCATTTGTCTCTCCCCAGGCTACGTGCTTCTCCCACCAGCCCACGAATAAATTTGTGTAGCTGGTGGCGAAGCATGTACCCCGTTTTTGTCAGTAGAGCTGGCCTGCAAAGGTAAAAATATTATTATGCAAACAAAATTATATCATGTCCAGCAGCATAGTATTATGGTTCATGAATTTCAACTGTCGTTTTTCAAGGAACCACTTGACCGCTGTAAGACCATCTGTATGTAGGATGCACATGTATAAGCTGGTGATGTCAAGAGTTATCAAGAGCATATCTTCTTCCCATGTTACTCCTTCAATTAATCTTAGAAAGTGTCGAGTATCCTGTATATTGGATGCCAGGTCTTTTACCAACGGGGCCAAGAAGGAGTCTATGTAAATGGCAGTGTTCTCTAGCAGACTGTTGATGGAGGCAACAATGGGTCTTCCAGGGGGGTAAGGGGATCTGGATGAATTTTGGGAAGATGATAGAATGTTGGTAGGGTTGCTGTTTCACAATGGAGGAACAAATACTTGTCTTGGCTTAACATGCCATCATCTCTCCATTTTTTTAATAGTTGATGTTATGTATTGATACACACTACATAATTTTTTACGTTGAATAGGTGTATAACATTCAATATCTTCCAGTTGTCACATAGCCTCCCTGTAGTAATGTTGCTTGTTGAAGACAACCATGTTGCCTTCTTTATCAGATGGCTTTATTTCAATTTCTGGATCTTCTTTCTTTCAAGGATTTGATGGCATCCCAATGTTTCAGTGGTACATTGTAATGCTGAATGTTTGAATTCACATGTTTCGCTAAATCCTTGAGTTCTGCTATGACTGCCTCATTAAAAACATCAATGGTGTCAAATGGTGTCTGTGGGATAGTTCTTGATTTTCTCTTGAAATGACTGTGCCCGCTTGTTTGTGTGATTCCTGCCAACTCTAAATGTTCTTCAATACTCATTTATCTTTCCTCACCAGAACCAATTGCCTCCAATGATTGCAGGGTAACCAAGGTTTGCAGGTTATGGCCTATTAATTGGTCTGTTGTGTCTGGGTCTTCAAAGGTTCTCCTTTCGATGTCATTCCTAGGGTGAATGAGGAAAACCTTCTGTAACTTCAATTTTCTAATGAATTTGAAGAGATCTATGCGGACCTCGCATAGTCATATCCAGAAGTAGAGCAGATACTCGGGCCCAGTTGCAATACTTTCATTTGGTCTTCTGTTGAAACTTTGTTTGAAAGATTTACTACTGTTTGTGCCACGGTGCGACTCATCATTTGCCCCTCTCCTGCCTTTCTTTCCCCTCCTTGTTTTCTGCTTTTTGCACCTCTGGTTTGGGTTTGTTGCGGGGGGGGGGTGTGCTCTTGGCACCGGCCTTTGGCGTGTTACTCTGATTAGCTGATACTTGTGAAAAAATTGAGTTTCTGCTCCAACCGACCCACTTTCTCCTGGTTTATATGCAGTTTGTTCTCCTTCCGACACTTCAGCTTCTGATTCCGAGGTGTCACGACCTCCGCTCGCTGTGGCACCTGTTTTATTCATTTTCTTTCTTACGCCTTCAAACTTTCGAGCGAATGTTAAAATTCGACCAGATTTTTAATCCTGCTCATCTCGCTGAAATTTGGTCTGCATCCGACGTCTTATGTCCAGCTCATAGTCTTTAAGGCGTTTCATCATTGCGGTTTTTAATTCGTCTGCACATTTTACATCCTTCTCCTTACTAATAAATTCTTCCAATCTTTTAATTTCTAAAAGAAACTTCTCGCGGTCACTCCACGCATATTGGATCAAGATTCTGAGCATGCCTTTTGCAGATTCTGCAGTGTATTCCGCCCAATCCTTGAGAAAAAAAACTTTAAAAATTCACTTAAAGAACCAAAGGTTACAGAGTCGTTGTAGTTAGGCTCATCTTTCACTTGTACAAAACCAGAGACATTCAGAAGTTATAGAAGCTAACTATAACTCGCACACCCCCAATGCACTGCTTATGATCTCACATATTACATCACTCATGACATGGTCAGTGACGTCACTGATGGCATCTCAAATGACACTCAGATGACATATGTTAGACACAGTATAACTAATTAGTAATATAGAAAGAATAGTAATTTAACTTATGCAGTAACAGCCTCTTTAAGTCTCAGAAACGTTTACAAAACACTTACACTCACAGGAGGAGCTCATCAGTGATGTCACTGACCATGTCATGAGTGATTTAATATGTGAGGTCATAAGCAATGCATTGCTGGGGCATACGTTATATTTAGCACAGGTAACTAAAACCGCTAAATAGATAGATAGAGCGATAGATTGATAGATAGATAGGTAGATAGATAGATAGATAGATAGATATACATTCTGGGGGTCTCTTAAAACAGTTGAACTTTCATGGAGCATTCCTCCCACTACGTTCAGTGTGTGAGGAATCCTTTATATCAAAAGGAGAGAAGGTGCCAGCACTTCCTTAATTCCCTTTGGGCAATCTGGTCCCATCCATTCTCATCACTTGGGTTCATTACCTGAGAAAAGGGGAAGGCAGCATTTCGTTGTTTGATTATCTTGGGCCCTCTTTTCACCATCTCTCTCGTTCTCAGGGATTATATAGTATTTGTTTAACACTCTGGCTTGCAAAATCCCCACCAGTCGTCTTTCCTATCGGTCAGATTTTCCTCTGGGTGTCTCTCTAGGTTCTTTTCTTTGCCTCTGGTGGACCTCAGACCTCTCCATTTCATTTTGCCACATCTCCATTTATATTCTAGGTTCACCCTTCTAATTCTTATAACTATTACTAATAAGTGGATTTGTAGGACCCAAACTTTTGTAGACCCCTATTTCCTCCTTCCACAGTCACAACGCCACCCATGGGAGCCAACCACATTCGCGTGTTCTCCCTTGAAGAGAATGCTGTGCTGTTAAACTCCTGCAGTGAACATTAGACCTGAGCCTTGTTATCAGTCGTGCCCTGTATGCCTAACTCACATTCAGCATTGGTAAGTGTGCCCTGTGTTTTGCACTGTTTTACTCTGCCCATCTTTGATCTTACTACACACTGATTATGTACATGCTTCATGATTTATGAGTTAGATTCTGCAGCACTCAGTACTTGTGAATGCTAGTACTCACACACAGGGCTAGCTCTCCTATATATTTGTATGGAATACATGTGTATAGAGCATAGGAACTCCAAGATCACAAATTCTTCATGGTGTTTATTTTATTATGAAAAGGGTACAGAAAAGATTTAAAACATACTTGCACCATTGTCCCTGATGTGTTTAATTCCACAGAATGTATTCATGGATAAATAGTCCTTTTTAGGTTGAAGCCTACCAGACAGCATGGTTGTCTGGTTGCCAAGTCATATTGGGGACATGCTGAAAGCTTTCCACCCACAGCTACCATTGGCTTTGTGTTTTGTAAATCACATTTGCTTGCTTTCTATTTTCTGGTTTTGTTTGTTTTATGCTGTCCAGCATAGAGCATACCTTGTTTACCACCTCTCTGACTGGCTCCTTGTATTCATCCATAAATGCTCACCTTCTGGGAACTTTTTACGCCTTTTTCGTGAGGCACTTTAAAGGGTACATTTTTTTTAGTTGTCTACTTTGTATATTGGTTCACAGCAGTAAATGTGCTGTATTTCTTTGAAAAGATTTCCTGCCTCCTATCTTTCTGCTTCACTGATTCTACTTATTTCTGCCACTAGCAGTTCATCATTCTTGCAGGCCTGTGAGGAACAATGCTCTGTCTATGAGCTTATTTATTTTGGTCATTGCTCTTTTCAAATAGCATAACTTAAACAATCCTCTTCCTCAATTTCACGCCCATGCCATAGGTGCTAGAAGAAGTGGATTGAGCTGTGCTGGAACACCCCTAAAATAACCACGCTGGAGTTCAAAGGTGAATTAGCAATAAACAGGTCTTTAGATTTAGTTTTTAAGTTGTCACATTTGCTGTGCATTCAAATGCAGAGGTCATGTGTCAGGCTCTGTCTTCCAGGGAGGTTAGTGTTTAGTTTTCTATCTTTAAGTGCAAAGTGAGAGGATTTATGTGACAATCTTGCTGGTTACTGAGGGTGTGAAAAGAAAGACTGTAGGATGTTATTTTCTTCTATTACAGAACAATATTTAAATGACAGTAAATTTAACTGTACAAATATTTCACAATATATCAGAATTAGGGATGGAAAAATTAAGCACATTTTTTGTAATCCTGTGAGTGTAAACAAATGTTTTACTACAATTAAAACAAATCAATACACTAGGTGCTGCTGATGTCCATACATTATGGGCCCAATTCCAATGACGTTTGGAAGGCCCTCCCAGATGCATCCGGAGGTGAAGACTACAACCGACACGTATTGGGAGCCGGTTAAACCAAACAACGCAGTACGATGCACACAAATCTGTAATCACCGAACGATACAATCACTTAGATTCTGTCTTCATAGTCCAAACGAAATCCTCCAGAAACACAGAAAGGTGTCGTGCCGAGCCATTTGCAAGTCCGATTCCAAATGCCGAAGAACAATGCGTACTTCCCATGCGCCGAATCCTTCACTACAACCAACACATCAGCGCCGATTCGCGCCACAACACGATTACCGTTTAACGAGACGTGCAGCCAGGAATCCTATTGTGCATGTAATCCCCACTCTCCGAGCACTACTACAACCACAATCGGCGTGTTCGTCGCAGAAGGTAAGTACAACACTTACCCATGAAGTAATGTTGAGTCAATAGAGGGGTGGCAACTACCTACAGCAATGCACAGTCAATATGGGGGGGGTGACAATAGCAATGTCCAGTCAACATGGGGGTGACAACGACCTACAGCAAGGTCCAGTCAATAAGGGGTGGCAACTACCTACAGCAATGTCCAGTCAAAAGGGTGGTGGCAACTACCTACAGCAATGTTGAAGAAAATATGTGTTTTGTTGGGGGATACACCATATGTTTAAATGCATATGTGGTTTTGTGTGGAAATACCCACATACATGAAGATGCCTATCTTGTTTTGGGGTAAATACCCCCATACATGAAGATGCCTATCTTGATTTTGGGGCAAATACCCCCATACATGAAGAGGCATATCTTGTTTTTGGGGTGAATACCCCCATACATGATTATGCATATATGGCGTTTGTGAAAATATCCCTATCCAATAAGTTGCATTACCTGGGTTGGGGTGAAAATAAAGCATTACAAATTGACATGAGAAATGTAAGTTCTGTTCCAAAAATATAATCTTATATCAGTACATATGGAGTACATGCTGTAGGTATTTCCACAAACACAACCTCACAGGCCATTGTCAATGCAAGGTATTCACACACTGTTGCAGAAAAACGAAATGCTAACCTCGAGTAATGGGTAGAGTGGCGATACAGGTGCACCACAGGGTCACCTGCAGACCATGGTTATGTGCGCCTTCATAGACCACCACAATGAACTCACACACTTACACAGTCCCAACCAGGACAATGCAACATTAGGTCCCAATTTCCTTGGATCACCATCTGTTATTTGAATAGAGGCTGCTGGTCAGCCTTTATGGCAGAACCACCATGGTGCACTGCCTTACATGCAATGACAGAGGTAGCGTCATGTTGAACACACCAACTTCACTCTCATCGCATGACAGGTGCAGGGATTTGGACTCAATGTAGGGACCTTGCAGGGAGGTAAGTCACTGGACCGTCTGACCTACATACCACAACATTAACCTGCAGCATCGTTCATTTAACTACAAAACATTTGTCCAGTAAAAACATACATGCCATGTTCAAGAGATGATCACATATTGTGTGTCAATTATTTTCAGAGTGCCTGAGCATCATTGTGATCACAATAATAATAATAATAATAATATAGATATTTATAAAAAGCGCGAACAGCTACCTCACATGGAGGTGTCCCGGCAATCAGAATATGGTTCCATAGCATGTTGTGTATGCAAGATGAGGGATTTTCATCAGCAGGTAGTTACAGTCAGCATGCTAAATTGTAGGGGAATAACACATTTGATGCTAGACCAGGAATAAGAATAAACACACATATGTGTGATCACACATTGAATTCATAAGTCCACCACAACACACACAGAAACATTGCAGGACAAAACCACTCAAATTTACTAACAAAAGTAAGACTTTGTGATGTATTTCGCACTCTGATCCAAAAAGTTGGCAATGATAACCATGAAATGCAGACCCCACATCATAAAATACCTTCTGTCAAAGTGCACAAACTCCATGTAACATATGCAAAACATGCCCCACTAACATCATTGTACATATAAAAAAAACAATTCCACTTGTCACACAGTCAACTCTGAAACAAGTTGTTAAACAATAATGTTTTTATTCAAAATACAAAAATGCTTTATTCAGCAGTAAAAAAAGATATCTTGCATCAGTCCATCACTGGTTAATGTTCAAGTGACCTTTGAACATCAGGCCCAAATATTATTGCCAGCACAATTCCTGCAAGTGGACACATCCCCTGAGAGAGGCACCCTGGGGGCATGCCAGGAACCAAAAGGGACAAATTATTGGGGACTGGGTTGTGTTTTGGGAGGGATGGGAGCAGGAGGGGTTGCCTACACTGAACAAGTCCTCTAACATCATATGGACAAAGTCTGACTGTCGAGCCCATTGATAAAAAAGTATGCACACTTTCTACTGCTGAGATTGCTTATGTCTTACGTACCATGTGGTTAACAAATTTTCAATTGGTGCACATTTTACATCTCACAATCAGACAGTAATGCAAAAAAACCTTGTTGACCAAACCATCATGTTTGAGTATTCATACCATAAACACACATGTCAACAGTTGTGGCTGTGTAGTTCATCACACCTCAAAAACCCAGACATGTTGCAATCAGTGACAACCTGTGTTTGACAATAAATGGCTTGTGATTTCTCCATCACACACTTCTACACATGGACTCACTTTTCCAAATGTAGTCTGTATGTTTTGACATGACACCATGGGAAGGACCTTGTGACATGTGACCTGAGTTACCCTAGCTGTGACTGTTCCCTGGGATATATGTGATCACAATTGGAAGCATGTCACTGAACAAGACCTTTGCACACGGACCAAGAAGAACCAATCTATGTCTCTACATGGAGAAATCATTTTTTACAAAACTTATAGCCTGTGATTTGCAAAATTGGAATCACATATCACAACATACTTCAATGATTTGTTCCGACCACTCAGAACAGGATCACATATCAGTGAATGTGCAGACACTTGTAAACGAAATACAGGGACCTTATGTCAAAGGTCCAGAGACCTGGTGGGTGTATTTATGGTTACTGCTTACTGAGTCAGTGTGTACCAAAAAATATATGTAAGAAAGAAAAATTTCTTTCTAGAGTCCCCTCACTCACCGGGGTTGCCCCACGGTGACATGCTTCATCATTGGGGCCATCCCAGTTCTCTACGAAAAGGGGCGTGCTGCGACAAGGCGACTACGCTGGAGCACTGGTTTTGTGAGATGACTATGTGTGGTGCAAGTGTGATAATGGTGGAGTGGGTGTGGGATTAAAAATACCGTGCTAGTGGGCCTCAACAATTTATTTCGCTCCTAGTGTGGTATAAAAAAGTTAAAAAGGGGTAACACTGTATTCTAACTTTTACTGAGCTAGATCAGTGTTAGGGTCAACATGTTTCAAGCTCCCCCAAGCTTTTCTTTAGGACCATACAGGGTCCAGCCCTGTATTGCCACTCCTGTTTCCAAATGAAAAAAGTGTTGCTAAAAAATATATTTTTTTTTCAATGAACGCTGTTGTTAATAAAACATGCGTGCTGTACATACGTTTTGTATTTCACTGCGTTTTCTGCAAAATAGAACAACAAATGTTAAATGATGGACAACCCCTTCCAAGAAGGGGAACAACTCACAAGCATCTCACTCCAACTAGGGCGTGAGTGTGCCCATGGCATCATATTGACGCGTGCTGGTTTTCAAGACGGTGTTGAAAAATAAATCACTGTGAATAAAGTGGTTTAGTGGTTTCACACATACAACATACAAACATATAGACTAAATGTGACTATAGACAAAACACACACTATACATACACGAAATAATATGGCAGATGGTTATATTTACATAAAAGAGTGTATGGTTACACCCCATGGTCTTAGGCAAGGGCAGGAACGCCTCGTGGAAACATTGCTGAAAAAAGGGATTGTCAAAATGCAGAGTTAGGAGGTTTTTGCCTCTTTTTGTTTGCCCATTCGGAATTGCCGTCTTTCTAGCAAGATTACATAGTCCATTCACTTACTTCCTATCGGCAGACCCGCTCGGTACTACCTGGTTGCTTCCTCACCCGACCGCATACTGATCTGAAGCCGGGCTCGCGGTGTATTTAAAACGCGTGAGCTTCCGGGTGGCGGGAAACGCCTTTGTTTTGCTAGAGCGCGCACTGGGGCGGCCATATTGGTAGGATGCGATCGCGCTCGGCGCGAGTGTAAGTTACAAACACTGAATATTAATGAGTACCGCTGGGTACAGGGATATGCAATAATTTAGGGCGCTAATGTGGACAAGGGCGTCCTTGCACATGAATTTAGAACACAAGATAAATTTTGCCGGGTTGGAGACATTTTTGGATTGGTTTAGGCTTATTCATAAAAGGGCGGGTATCATAACTTAGGAAGATAGGCAAGGATGGTACCTATCGTGTCTGGGAAGGCTCAGCTGGGTGTATTAGTTTTTAAGGAAAAAGGTATTTCTGATAGTAGGGTTTGTTTTGTTATCAGCGACAGTTTTCTATGGTATTCAAACAGTTCGGACCAGCCCCGAACAGTCATTAGAAAAGATAGAAAAAATAACTATGGGCGAAATGCTCCCCACGGGATTTCATCATTCAGTTGGGTATCTGTATGAAGACGAAACACCCATCTTTGTTCTTTTTCATGGAGGGTGCGTTCCAGATTGTCTTTGTTTTTCACTGTTTCTAATACTACCCAGGACAGATCATTGGGTGTATGGTTCTGCTCAATGAAGTGGGTGGTCATTCTTGTTGTGGCTCGCTTGCACCTGATGTTACTTCTGTGCTCTACTATGCGAGTACTGACCTTCCTTGTCGTCATTCCTACATAGTGAAGGTTGCACGTACAGGTTATCAAATACACAACCCCACTTGTGTTGCAATTAGAGAAACCTTTTAGTTCCCATCTCGTACTGTTGTTGAAGATAACGTTTTTGGTTGGGGAGGTCAAATGACAAACACTGCAGTTGTTGCATGGGAAATGACCGTCCGGTAGTGGCTGGGATCTTACTGTCTGAATTAATGCTGTGGGACGTGTGTGTACCAAATAATCCTTCAAATTTTTACCCCGCCTATGGCTAAACATAGGAGTAGGTATGTGTAGGCCGCCGCTGTTAAGTATTGGCCAATGTTTCTTGATTATTTTAGATACATTGTTCGAGACTTGCAACAACTGCAGTGTTTGTCATTTGACCTCCCCAACCAAAAAAGACGACAAGGAAGGTCAGTACTCGCATAGTAGAGCACAGAAGTAACATCAGGTGCAAGCGAGCCACAACAAGAATGACCACCCACTTCATTGAGCAGAACCATACACCCAATGATCTGTCCTGGGTAGTATTAGAAACAGTGAAAAACAAAGACAATCTGGAACGCACCCTCCATGAAAAAGAACAAAGATGGGTGTTTCGTCTTCATACAGATACCCAACTGAATGATGAAATCCCGTGGGGAGCATTTCGCCCATAGTTATTTTTTCTATCTTTTCTAATGACTGTTCGGGGCTGGTCCGAACTGTTTGAATACCATAGAAAACTGTCGCTGATAACAAAACAAACCCTACTATCAGAAATACCTTTTTCCTTAAAAACTAATACACCCAGCTGAGCCTTCCCAGACACGATAGGTACCATCCTTGCCTATCTTCCTAAGTTATGATACCCGCCCTTTTATGAATAAGCCTAAACCAATCCAAAAATGTCTCCAACCCGGCAAAATTTATCTTGTGTTCTAAATTCATGTGCAAGGACGCCCTTGTCCACATTAGCGCCCTAAATTATTGCATATCCCTGTACCCAGCGGTACTCATTAATATTCAGTGTTTGTAACTTACACTCGCGCCGAGCGCGATCGCATCCTACCAATATGGCCGCCCCAGTGCGCGCTCTAGCAAAACAAAGGCGTTTCCCGCCACCCGGAAGCTCACGCGTTTTAAATACACCGCGAGCCCGGCTTCAGATCAGTATGCGGTCGGGTGAGGAAGCAACCAGGTAGTACCGAGCGGGTCTGCCGATAGGAAGTAAGTGAATGGACTATGTAATCTTGCTAGAAAGACGGCAATTCCGAATGGGCAAACAAAAAGAGGCAAAAACCTCCTAACTCTGCATTTTGACAATCCCTTTTTTCAGCAATGTTTCCACGAGGCGTTCCTGCCCTTGCCTAAGACCATGGGGTGTAACCATACACTCTTTTATGTAAATATAACCATCTGCCATATTATTTCGTGTATGTATAGTGTGTGTTTTGTCTATAGTCACATTTAGTCTATATGTTTGTATGTTGTATGTGTGAAACCACTAAACCACTTTATTCACAGTGATTTATTTTTCAACACCGTCTTGAAAACCAGCACGCGTCAATATGATGCCATGGGCACACTCACGCCCTAGTTGGAGTGAGATGCTTGTGAGTTGTTCCCCTTCTTGGAAGGGGTTGTCCATCATTTAACATTTGTTGTTCTATTTTGCAGAAAACGCAGTGAAATACAAAACGTATGTACAGCACGCATGTTTTATTAACAACAGCGTTCATTGAAAAAAATTGAAAAAAATATATATTTTTTAGCAACACTTTTTTCATTTGGAAACAGGAGTGGCAATACAGGGCTGGACCCTGTATGGTCCTGAAGAAAAGCTTGGGGGAGCTTGAAACATGTTGACCCTAACACTGATCTAGCTCAGTAAAAGTTAGAATACAGTGTTACCCCTTTTTAACTTTTTTATACCACACTAGGAGCGAAATAAATTGTTGAGGCCCACTAGCACGGTATTTTTAATCCCACACCCACTCCACCATTATCACACTTGCACCACACATAGTCATCTCACAAAACCAGTGCTCCAGCGTAGTCGCCTTGTCGCAGCACGCCCCTTTTCGTAGAGAACTGGGATGGCCCCAATGATGAAGCATGTCACCGTGGGGCAACCCCGGTGAGTGAGGGGACTCTAGAAAGAAATTTTTCTTTCTTACATATATTTTTTGGTACACACTGACTCAGTAAGCAGTAACCATAAATACACCCACCAGGTCTCTGGACCTTTGACATAAGGTCCCTGTATTTCGTACACAGACTGGAGGCCGACCTGGTCTGGTTTAACCTCCTTCTCCCCCTTCTTTGTTTATGTATTCAGCAGCCACGGGCTGCGGGAGTCTTTCTTCTGTTTAGACACAGGTCACCTGACTAATACATACCAGGCTGATCTAGAGACTAAGTCAACACACACGAAGAAACACTCACAGAATAATCATGGCACAGAACACAGGACTATCCTTTTCGGAGGATGAAGTTGATAGAGCCATTGCCTCCATGTTACCACACGCAGGAGCACCCACAGGAGAAAACAGTGATGCGAGCCAATGTTGGGACGAATTGACTGAATTAAAGAGAACACAGATAAAAACACTGATTCATGGCGTCATGATGGCAGAATACTTACAAGCCAACGCAGCACCGAGGGGTCTCATAGTCAGGAATGAACCCTTTATATTCCAGCACGACAGACAATTCAAGCTGGACTGGTCCAAAATATCCTGGCATTGTACCAGAGACTGGCTGGTCTTGATCATTAAAACCGCAACCAGACTAGTAGATTCCCTGAAGGAAGAGATAAATTCCATGGAGATACGCCTCAAGTCTTTTCAAACTCCAGCAGAGCTAACGAAAAGACTGAATGAGCTAAATAAGACGATGTCTGAATTCGAAATTAGCCTAAGAGATTCAAAATACATCAAACTATCTAAGGATAAAAAAGCATTCGCTCACGAGAAAGTGTATCCTTACATTAGGGATGATTACAGAACCAACAACAAGAACTCAGGATACAACACTGATAGTGATGGTTCCGACACAGGATCTAATAGCTCGGGGGGATCAAGTAATTACAGCACGACCCCTAACAGGAGAGCCAGAAGAGGACGAGGCAATGGAAGGGGTTTTAGAGGCAACCAAGCACCGATATGGCCTATGTACCAAGACCCATATAATTATTGCCCTCCGCCCCCGCCTTTCTTCTATGGCCCACCCATGTACAACCAACCCAACTATCAGAACTGGGGAAATGATCAAGGAAGCCAGGGAAATCAAATGAAACCTTTTTTAGGGAGAGGCCGCCAGGCACAAAGAGCAAAAAACAAACCCAATCAGGGAGTACAGTGGGCGGAACCAGTGGTGACTACCGCACGTCACACACGGAGCAAAGGCCCGCCGGAATCAGCAGCGAGCGCCAGCTCGACTTAGTGGTAAATCTATCCTCACTATGCCTCACAGCTATACAGACCCAAGTGCTTAACAAAGGCCTGGGTTTTGTACCCACCCCAACCACAGACAAGTTCAAACTATGCTGTGAACTAAAAGAATTCCTGAGGAAAATCAAACTACAGGTATTCTTTCAAGACAAAGATCCCCAAGTACAAACAAAGAGTGACACAGGACTACATAAACAATCAAACTTTGTCCCTCCATCACACAGCCTACCAGTGGAGGTACTAACCTTTGAGAAGGCGATCATGCGAGAGGTTCAGGAGTTGGACCCACGAACTGTCAAAGTATTTCATAACACCAGCAAAGCTGAATATTCTGCGTTACAAGAACTGTCCAAAAACAATCAAATCACCATAAAACCAGCCGATAAAGGCGGGGCAATTGTTTTACAAGATACTACGGATTATAGGAATGAATGTCTCCGTCTACTAGGGGACACAAGAAACTACGCCAAACTAGGTGAAGACCCGACAGAACGCCTAAGAATCTCAATTGCGTACTTAACAGAGGAATGTCAAGCCAATGATTGGCTTAGTAAAAAAGAAATTGATTTCTTAACAAACAGAAAACCAATAACACCGTATTTTTATACCATCCCCAAGATACACAAGAGACTGGAGAACCCACCAGGGAGGCCAATAGTCTCGGGGATAGGCTCAATTCTGGAGCCCCTTTCACAATTCGCAGATGCCTTTCTCAGACCCCTCGTGCAGAAAACAGACACCTATCTAAGGGATACCAAGGACGTACTATGCCTGCTACAAGATCTATCCTTTGATACGTCATCCAGCCTATTGATAAGTCTGGACGTTGAAAGTCTTTATACCAGCTTGCCACACAGAGAGACTTTACAGATTCTAGAGGAAGTATTGTACGAAAACGAGTGGTCATTCCAGACTCCTCGCCATGTGGTACTCGAATGCTGCCAACTGGCACTATGTGAGAACTTCTTCCGTTTTGAATCGACCCTGTATAAACAACAACATGGGACCAGTATGGGCAGCACATTCGCGCCGAGTATAGCCGGATTGTACGTCCACCAACTGGAGAAAAACAAAATACTGATTGAAGGAAATCCACATAGACATCATATCCTCCACTGGAAACGCTATATCGACGACATTCTGTTGATCTGGCAGGGCACTGAGGAAGAAGCACAGACCTTTCTCACCTGGCTTAACACACAGGATCCTTTCCTGAAGTTCACCTGCTCAATGAGTAAGACAGATCTAGTTTTTCTTGATCTAAACATCCATGCTGAGTCTGGTAGACTGGTGACAACAACTCATTTTAAAGAGACGGCAAGAAACTGTCTCTTGACCTTTGACAGTTTTCACCCTCGCCATCTCAAACAAAACCTGCCATTTGGACAATTCCTCCGTTTACGCAGGAACTGTAGCAAGAAATCAGACTACCTAACCCAAGCGGAAGACCTAAGCAACAAGCTGAAATACAGGAAATACCCAAATAAACTGATCAAAGAGGCTAAAAAACGGGCGGCCAACAACAACAGGGAAGCACTTTTAGAACCCAAAGAAAGAACTCAACCTGAGGACAAAAAACCAATCTGTATCACCACGTACAATCAAGTCTCGAACAATGTATCTAAAATAATCAAGAAACATTGGCCAATACTTAACAGCGGCGGCCTACACATACCTACTCCTATGTTTAGCCATAGGCGGGGTAAAAATTTGAAGGATTATTTGGTACACACACGTCCCACAGCATTAATTCAGACAGTAAGATCCCAGCCACTACCGGACGGTCATTTCCCATGCAACAACTGCAGTGTTTGTCATTTGACCTCCCCAACCAAAAACGTTATCTTCAACAACAGTACGAGATGGGAACTAAAAGGTTTCTCTAATTGCAACACAAGTGGGGTTGTGTATTTGATAACCTGTACGTGCAACCTTCACTATGTAGGAATGACGACAAGGAAGGTCAGTACTCGCATAGTAGAGCACAGAAGTAACATCAGGTGCAAGCGAGCCACAACAAGAATGACCACCCACTTCATTGAGCAGAACCATACACCCAATGATCTGTCCTGGGTAGTATTAGAAACAGTGAAAAACAAAGACAATCTGGAACGCACCCTCCATGAAAAAGAACAAAGATGGGTGTTTCGTCTTCATACAGATACCCAACTGAATGATGAAATCCCGTGGGGAGCATTTCGCCCATAGTTATTTTTTCTATCTTTTCTAATGACTGTTCGGGGCTGGTCCGAACTGTTTGAATACCATAGAAAACTGTCGCTGATAACAAAACAAACCCTACTATCAGAAATACCTTTTTCCTTAAAAACTAATATACCCAGCTGAGCCTTCCCAGACACGATAGGTACCATCCTTGCCTATCTTCCTAAGTTATGATACCCGCCCTTTTATGAATAAGCCTAAACCAATCCAAAAATGTCTCCAACCCGGCAAAATTTATCTTGTGTTCTAAATTCATGTGCAAGGACGCCCTTGTCCACATTAGCGCCCTAAATTATTGCATATCCCTGTACCCAGCGGTACTCATTAATATTCAGTGTTTGTAACTTACACTCGCGCCGAGCGCGATCGCATCCTACCAATATGGCCGCCCCAGTGCGCGCTCTAGCAAAACAAAGGCGTTTCCCGCCACCCGGAAGCTCACGCGTTTTAAATACACCGCGAGCCCGGCTTCAGATCAGTATGCGGTCGGGTGAGGAAGCAACCAGGTAGTACCGAGCGGGTCTGCCGATAGGAAGTAAGTGAATGGACTATGTAATCTTGCTAGAAAGACGGCAATTCCGAATGGGCAAACAAAAAGAGGCAAAAACCTCCTAACTCTGCATTTTGACAATCCCTTTTTTCAGCAATGTTTCCACGAGGCGTTCCTGCCCTTGCCTAAGACCATGGGGTGTAACCATACACTCTTTTATGTAAATATAACCATCTGCCATATTATTTCGTGTATGTATAGTGTGTGTTTTGTCTATAGTCACATTTAGTCTATATGTTTGTATGTTGTATGTGTGAAACCACTAAACCACTTTATTCACAGTGATTTATTTTTCAACACCGTCTTGAAAACCAGCACGCGTCAATATGATGCCATGGGCACACTCACGCCCTAGTTGGAGTGAGATGCTTGTGAGTTGTTCCCCTTCTTGGAAGGGGTTGTCCATCATTTAGCATTTGTTGTTCTATTTTGCAGAAAACGCAGTGAAATACAAAACGTATGTACAGCACGCATGTTTTATTAACAACAGCGTTCATTGAAAAAAAAATATATTTTTTAGCAACACTTTTTTCATTTGGAAACAGGAGTGGCAATACAGGGCTGGACCCTGTATGGTCCTGAAGAAAAGCTTGGGGGAGCTTGAAACATGTTGACCCTAACACTGATCTAGCTCAGTAAAAGTTAGAATACAGTGTTACCCCTTTTTAACTTTTTTATACCACACTAGGAGCGAAATAAATTGTTGAGGCCCACTAGCACGGTATTTTTAATCCCACACCCACTCCACCATTATCACACTTGCACCACACATAGTCATCTCACAAAACCAGTGCTCCAGCGTAGTCGCCTTGTCGCAGCACGCCCCTTTTCGTAGAGAACTGGGATGGCCCCAATGATGAAGCATGTCACCGTGGGGCAACCCCGGTGAGTGAGGGGACTCTAGAAAGAAATTTTTCTTTCTTACATATATTTTTTGGTACACACTGACTCAGTAAGCAGTAACCATAAATACACCCACCAGGTCTCTGGACCTTTGACATAAGGTCCCTGTATTTCGTACACAGACTGGAGGCCGACCTGGTCTGGTTTAACCTCCTTCTCCCCCTTCTTTGTTTATGCAGACACTTGTAAAGCCATGGGATTCATGCTGAAACTCATACACACGTCTTGTGTAAATTATTAAGCACACATGTGCATGTCAACACTGTTACAATCCCTGAACATAACTAATCCACATGCCCCTGATGAATAGGTCATTACCTGTCATCTATTGCTCTATCTGCTTTTTCCATCTAGTCAGAATTCTTGCAGGTTTGCCAGACTTACAACCACTAAAATTGCCATCAAGCTCAGATGTGAAAACCTATTGGGATAAAGATAGAAGTGCAACATGTAAGTGACTCACCCCCTCCTTGTTGCTGTTGGGCCTTCAACTGCCCATCCAGGTCAGGGAAGACCACCGCTATGATGGGTCGCATGTGTGGGATTAATCTTTGCCGGCCGCCTCGCTTGCCCGGTTGTGACAGGCCCAGCTGGACCTCAGCAATCTTCATGGCCCAGCAACGAAGGTCCTGCCACCTCTTGCGGCAATGACGAACACCACATTATGCAACCCCCACATCACGCAACTTCTTGGCGATGGTCAGCCACATTCTGTCCTTCTCACGGGAGTTGACCTGTAAGGATGACATGGTGATAGTCCCTTAGTCCACATGCATCATATGTCTCTTTCATACACTAATATACATAGCTCAATACATGTTTTAACAAATAACTAAGGGTAATGCATGCGGCATCATGTGCATCAGTCATGTGTACAATCTAATCTCTGTTCCATTTGGGACAGTGATGAAATGTTTGCCCCAGTACACACACTTCTACAGCAGTGTGCCCGTCAAAATCAGTTCCATACACCTAGTTTTATTTAAAAAAAAAACATAAATGACATAAACTGTCCTTCTCACGGGAGTTGACCTGTAAGGATGACATGGTGATAGTCCCTTAGTCCACATGCATCATATGTCTCTTTCATACACTAATATACATAGCTCAATACATGTTTTAACAAATAACTAAGGGTAATGCATGCGGCATCATGTGCATCAGTCATGTGTACAATCTAATCTCTGTTCCATTTGGGACAGTGATGAAATGTTTGCCCTAGCACACACACTTCTACAGCAGTGTGCCCGTCAAAATCAGTTCCATACACCTAGTTTTATTTAAAAAAACCCATAAATGACATAAATGAATATCTCTGATAGAGATTCCTACTGCCAGTAATGCATAGTTATCACAGATGTCCAAGGGCAAAGCACTATCAATCTGACTCACCTGCTCCTCTGGTTTGTCATACATCTGGCTGTATAGTGGCAGGAGTGTATCCAGCAGGGCCTGATTCTCCTCCTCAGTAAAAGCTGGGACCCTGGGGTGTGTCCTTGCCATTGTGGCTACCAGAGGATGTTGTCACAACAGCAGAGAGATGGGGAGGTGCAGGAATGAAGCAGGTAGTGCTAGCAAGTGAAGTCTCTAGAGAACAGACAGACTTATATCTAAACAGCAGAGATGGCCTCAAATCCATGCATCAAAAGTGATAGGTTTGCGTCGGTCGCATTGTACGAATTGGTCCAATGCATAACTTTACTAGTAAACAACACGCCTACCGCGACTTTCAAACACTCTTCATGTGATCTCTTTTGAAATGGATTCATTGGTGATGTGAGGTAACAGAGTCATTTTCCTGGTGCTGAAGAAATGAATCCAAACACGCGATGATCACCATGCCAACAAACAGCCAATGGCTGTGACCGAATTGTTACGGATGCGGATAACGCATCCTTTAAATACTCACCCACGTCTTTCACCATGACAACCAATGGCTGTGACCAATAGTTTCGGATGCGGAGAACGCGTTCTCTGAATACTTACCCACGTCTTTCACCATGACAACCAATGGCTGTGACCGAATAGTTTTGGAAGCAGAGAACGCGTCCTTTGAATACTCACACTAATCTTTCACCATGACAACCAATGGCTGTGACTGAATCATTTCAGATGCGGAGAACGCGTCCTTTGAATACTCACCCACGTCTTTCACCATGACAACCAATGGCTGTGACCAAATAGTTTCGGATGCGGAGAACGCGTCCTTTGAATACTCACCCACGTCTTTCACCATGACAACCAATGGATGTGACCGAATAGTTTCGGATGCGGAGAAAGCGTCCTTTGAATACTCACCCTCGTCTTTCACCATGACAACTAATGGCTGTGACCGAATTGTATTGGATAATCGGTCGTCAGAGCACACACTGCTGTGAATGATGTTTCTTAGTACAGTACATATGTGTATGCACTTTATATATAAAAAATGAGCTGCACATTAATAAGACACGCTCCCATGAGGAGCTAACCTTAAGGGGCAAATACCACACTGTATAATTTGCATGTAAAGCATGTCTGGATTTGAAGTCCTGTTTTTTGCGTTGTATTGGTCACAGTGAACATGATTTTATGTGTGGATGTACATGTGCAATCTTGCCTTGGTACTGCATTAGTGTCCTGTAGGACCAATTGCACATTTTTTAATAATTTCAGACTGCAGATGTCTGTTGTGTAAGTAATGGCAAAGGATTTTACCATTGAATGATTGGACTGTGAAATCATTATGCATGTTCATCTGGTTTGTGCAATGTGAATTACTAGTCTATGTGTGTGCCCCAGACTGCACTGTATAATATTGTTACATATTTCTAAATCCACTACATTGAAAATCATATGCCTATGTGAATTCATGTGTAAAGTAGACATAAATGAATGGCAGTGTCCAACCTGTGACAGTGTTGGGCATGACTGTGTATTTGAGATGATGTGTATATCAAGTGTTACACATCTCTTGAATTACATGTTTCTGTTCTGTCTTATTAATGGACATGTACACTTTTTAAACACATCAAAGTGAGATATTTTAACTATTGATCCTTGGAATATGTGCTGTTTGCAGACATTCCTGATGTCAGACACTAGTGACTTATACATTACACCACTATAAATGCTTTGTCACCATACCCTGATAACATGTCTGTGTATAGTACTGATTCTGGCATATGTATATAAGGTAATCTATTGAAAATTATATCATGTGTTTGAAGGATCCGTAGGTTCAGTTGTGTTCACATTTCATGTTACCTTTGTCTCTAAGCATGTTGCTTGGTACATTGTGACTTGACAACAACTGTGTTCATACTCTACACATAGGTATTGCAGACGACCTGCAGTCTACAGGCCCTTTCCAGACCTGGCAACCATGGAAGAACATAACACCATCAGGAAATACCGCTTCACAAGGCCAATCATTGAAAACTTGTCTGGCCAGTTGTCACCTCATCTATAGCCTGGTCGGCCATATCCAACTGCATTGACGGACAAAGTGAAGGATATGGCAGCTTTACATTTCTTTGCCACCCGTACATTTCAAAACACAGTGGCAACATCTGGTGGGATGTTACAAACCATGTTCAGCCGTGTTCTGTGAGATGTTTTGTCTGCATTGATGAATTTTCTGTGCCAATACATAAAGTTCCAACACCTAGATAATTTGGAGACTTCAAGGGTGCATTGTATGCATTGGGGCAGTTGCCCCATATAATTGGCTCCATTGATGGCACCCACATTGCATTGGTGCCACCACAGGCTACTGAGGTAGTGTATCATAACCGCAAACATTACCACTCAATTAATTCCCAGGTGGCTTGTTTGGCAGACATGTCCATCTCCCATGTCTGTGCACGTTTCCCTAGATCTGAAAATGATGCTTACAGAGCCATCCCCCGTTTGATATCACGGGCACAACATGACTGTGCTTGGCTTGTTAGTAGGTGATGTGACATATATGTGCTGTGTTGTGTGTAGATTGTATATCTGTGTCAGAAGTCGGAAAGTCTGGACCGGCTTCTTCCTCTATCTTCCCCCTGGAACCCCCCTTTTTTTGTCTCCTCAGCACTCTGAAGCCGAAAGCCCCGGAGCCGACCTCGAGTGGCCTTCGGGTTACTGGCCATTTAACTGGGAACAGGAACCAGTCTTCAATCCGGCCTTGGAGGCGGGGCCCAGAGTGACAACACAAGCCAAAACCCTGACAGCCAATGAAGACGAGGGAGAGGTGAACCAGGAAGCATCTGCGGTTGCGGATCCAGAATCCGAGGCCGCAGGACCCGAGCCGTGCTATAGGACACCGGATATGGAGGATGCCCTTGAGAGACCACTGGAGCCTGGAGGTCATCATCGCTTTTCGCCCCGCCACGTCCACGGAGGAACGTGGCTCCAACAGGTACGTTTACGACTATTGGGCCCCGGGAAGAGGGAGGATCATCCTCGTACTGGTGGAGAAGGTGGGGATTCTTGGGGGTAGCTCGCTCCTTGTTATTCCTGTTGTCGGCCTTTCCTCCCCTTCACACGCCATGGGAACTGGGTGATCCCTCACAAACCCTTCCCAAGCCTTAAACCTGTGTGCCTGAAACTAAAGCCCTCTAATCTTTTGTTTCTCTTCATACCCCCCGACACCCCATCGGACCGGAGACGCCAAAGGTCAAGTGGGTTACGTGATCCTCAACACCAGCTGCTACCTCTCGCAGGAAACCAGGGTTTAGAGAAGATCCTGGATCCACTCAACAAAAAGAGACTTTGTTTGATTCTTATCTCAGTTCGGCTGTGAAAGCAACAGACCGGAACTCACTTATCTCCTATAAAGCACTTGTATTTCACATTGGCTGTCTACGTCCTCATCCTTCCCCGCGACAGTCTGCTAATGCTCTGTCAACCAACTACAGATTATATTTTTCTGTTTTCAATGTAGGAGACCCTGGGTATCCCAACCAACCTTGGTTACTGACGCCACTACGTAACCCAGTCACCCCTACCAAAATTCGGTATAATGAGGCACATGGTAGGAGCCGGAAAGTAATTGAGCGGTGTTTTGGCCTCCTGAAGACAAGATTCCGCTGTCTCGACTGGACGGGAGGAGCCCTCCAATATGCACCATTGAAGGTGTGCCACATTATCACTGCTTGCTGCATGCTCCACAACCTAGCTATACAGAGGGAGATTCCACATATACAGGACGCTGGAGACCAGCATCCACCAGCGAGGGAGGATCCTGGACTGGGACATGACGACAGTGGGGATGATGATGATGGCTTGGATTTGAGGCAACAGCTTATCAACAACTTCTTCACATGAGTGTAGGTATGCAATGAAAGAAGGAGAGTACCCCCAAGTGTTTGTTGTTGTGTTGCTGAGCACAATTTATGTTTGTGAGTGTATACAAATTGCCATGATGTGAGTTGTATGATAAGTGTTTGTGAGATTGAAAAGTTGAGATGTACAGTGTTTCTGTGAATCAAACATAGTTAACGCACTGACAATCCTGTGCTTCAGCTGACATTATTGTCAAAATTGAAGAGGCCCAGTCCTGTGTGCCTAACTCTGTTCTATGTTTCTCCTTACCAGGGTACTTGGCTGTGTCAACCATGCAATTTGTGACCTCACCAGGCACCTGATGCTTTGATCTACTCCAACATTGGACTCGTTTGTAAATCCACGACACGCTATTCCAGTGGTTCCCAAACTTTTTCGACCCGCAGCTCACTTGACCCATTGGCCATTGCCCATGGCTCCCCACTGTTACTTTTGTTTGGAGGATGGGGTGGATGTAAGCCCGGCCTCGGAAGTACTTGCATTTTTCTCCCTGAAATTATTGGGATGAAGTTGATGAAGGTATAATCATGTACACAGGGTAAGCGGCACCTCCAATAAAATATTTCTAGTTACATTTCTCTGCCCATGCCTTTTTTAAAGTACCCTCTCACACTTTTTTATCCCACTTACAGTGCAAGACAGTACCCTTATGCATGTAGGCCCCATTGCCAAAGTGTTTGTGCGCTTAAAGAATATTTGCATGCACTTCCATTTCTAACCATGTCATACGTGTAAACACACCTGTCTCACTATTTTTTAAACCACATACAGTTTTATTTTTGCTGTCTCCTCCCTAAAATAGCTTTTCTAAACATCCCTCTTTCTTGCTTCCAAATGTTGCCATTATGCAAACATATGGTGTTTTACTTCCCTGTGCTCAAGGAGAGATCGGGCCTGTCTGAAAGGAATGTGTACTGGTAGTACCTATGATTCAAGTACAAATGTCAATACTTAATAATACTCAGTGTCTTTAATAGACATAACAACTTTTCTTTCCTGATAACTTGCATTGGTGTCAAATGAATTTGGGAAAAAAAAACTATTAACGAGTACAACAAAATAAATCAGGCATCTTCCACTTACTTTGGGAGTGTTAGAACGTGGGGATCTAGTGAAATATGGAGGTCATTTCCCTCAACATGCCATCAATTAAGCACTACGTTTACAGCTTTAGGCATGCCACTTACAAATCATCGACATCATGCATTTAAGTCTAATTAGTTTAACTGAAGCCAAAAGACCCTTCAACATTAAATGCATTAAAGAGCTTGGTGCTCGGCTCCCCTGGCTAGTTTTGACAGCTCTCTGAGGAGCCACGGCACACCGTTTGAGAACTACTGCACTATTCCTTTTGGACTGATGGACATTTTTCTTAACGTTACAGCTTTTTCTTACTCTGTGACGTCGAATTAACTAGTGTTAAAGCGCAAGATTGTGTCAGGGAAATAATCCTATGATACACAAGGATTCATGCATTGTGTGTTTTCACACATCCAAATTAATAAAAACAAAATAAACATGCTTCATGATGCACTGATATGCTTACAAAAGTTTGTTTATTGTGTCTTAAAATGGTGCTAGTATTTTGACCAATATACTTGCATTGTATCTGTAACGTGTCCTATGGTTTGGGCCATGACCTGGTTGTGTCCACCTATCATGCCGTGACAATGTACATATAATTACAAGCCAGTAATGTACTCCTTCAATGTGATGTGTTTCCAATGTTGTGCACACTTTCTGCTTTGCCTTTTTTAGCATCATTACAGTTATTACATTTGTTATTCGAAGTAACAACATTACCAGTTTTTTTTGGTGCAGAGTGATTTATTTGAGTGCATAATGTGAAGATATCAGTGCACATCATGGGGGTGTCATCAAACAAAAAAAGAACTTTTATAAGTGCAGATAGGAGTTGGTAGTGTTTGTAGATGAGGTTTTCAAAAGTAGATACACAGTTCTGTGAGTCTAAGTCCAACTTAGACCCTCCAGCCAATGTGGAAGAGTTCTATGATAGTCAACAAAGTGAATGCTTGGCACACAATGGAGGATATCAGGAGCAGGTAGTTACTTCCTGGGTGTGATGCGTAGACAGTCTCTCACTGTTTCTTCTTAGGCCGACCGACTTCACGTTTTTCAGGGGGACCCTCGGGTGCCCCCAGCTGCGGTGCAGCAGTGTCTCCGCCAGAGTCCACATCTCTCCGAGTGACTGTTGCAGATGTTGTCACAGTGGATGTAGTAGGCACACAAGGAGGTGTGGAGATGTTGTTGGCAATCTGGCGGAGGGAGGTGCCAATGTCCCTGTACACCGCAGTCTGTTACCCCTTTTTTGACATGAGCATGTCCAGTTTTTCATTTTAGCCTGCCTGTTGTTGTTGCATAGTCCTGGGGATCCCTATGACCTGGCCCATTTCTCCTTGTGAATCCTCTGGAGAGGTTTTGGATCTCCACATCAGCAGCACAAGCTGCATGATGTTGAGTCCCCACAACACCTGCCACCACACCTACCCATACAAGCAGGACGATTTGGTGCTGGCACAATTGACATAGAGAGCCTCCTTAATCTGTGTCATTGGTGCTGTTAGGCAACTCCAGAGTGCCCCGTGTTGCTGTGGTGTTGTTGGTATCTAGGGATACTGTGTCCATGCGGAAAGGGTTCAGCTGAGTGTTGGCAGCTGAGGCAGGAGTGGTTGCTGAGGATCTGGGTTTTTCCGCCTCTGGTGCTGTGGGGTGACGCGTACCAGAAGGGCCAGGTCTGTCGTTGTCATCAGAAGAACGATGAGCCTCATCAATGCCGGAGGGCTATTGGTCGAGCGAAGTCTGGGCCTGACTGTCCTGGATGGTTCCAGTGTTGTCCTCAGCTGGCACTATAGATACAAATATAACACAATGACAGATGTGAATGTTCACTGCAACTCAAATCATACACGTTACATAGGCTTACTAAGCTCATGATAAGTAACTGTAAATAGATTAAACTCTTTAATCCATGATGCAGACATATTTTTGTGATGACTCCATTTTTGAGACAAGAAGGGGATTGATGGACATGTCCAGGTATGTGCATCAATGGGCTTGTTGTGTTTAATTTATATTGCATGTCGGAAGACATTGACTGGGTATTGACACCCTATGAATGGCACAGGTGTGTTTAGGTTGTCCGCTTATTTACTTTCACAGTGAGATACATACACTTTCTCGCCCTTTGTGTATACTCTTTTTGGGCCTGTGTACTGGTCTTAGTACATGTGTTTAGCAGTCACATTGGTGTGTCTACCTTCACACTCACATTCTGTTAACTTAGCCTGATAGTTGTGGGAATGGATTGATTGAGGCACTTCTTGTTTTCATCTCATTAAACACATGTGAATGGCTGTGAGTAGGAAGATTGTGTGACAGTTTAACTTTGTGTCTACACAGATCATGTACTTTGCACATTGACTCCATGGTCAAATTATTTCACATTCTTACCTTTGTGTCATTTTGTGGCACAGAACTATTATTAACTGATGTTTGAGTGATTGTTGTATATTTGTGAAACTTACACCCCTCCTCCCACCCAGCCCCACCATGCCACATGGAAGAGTGTTGTGCAGCCAATGTTTGTGAGTGTATGTGAAAGACATTTGCCTATGTTGGCCGGTCTTTGTGGCACACAGGCAAATGTGTCAGTTGTGATATGTTCATACAACATTCACTTGTGTCTGCCATCTTGCAAGTACACATTAACTCACAGAGACATAGACATAGCCCACAATGAAGTGGTTGTGCTGTGTGTGTAGAAGTGTTTGCTGTTATTCCAAGTCCCATTAGTGCTGCTCCTACATATACCTTCATGCCCATTGCTAACAGGCAACTAGGACATGAGCTTAGCTCTCAATGTGTCCAAAGGTAATGGTCATCTGTCTGGCACTGGGAACATGTTTCTGACTTGTAGACAACTTGCCTCATTGCCTTGTGCACCACAAAGCATGCCACAGTCTCTGCCATTTCATATTAGTTTGTCCACTCACTGTGAGGTAATCACAGTTTTTAGTGGTCTTCTATGGCTGGTTCTGCAGATGAGTGTTTAAAATGGACAGACATCCCATCAGGCCATGTACTATGCACACTCTTTCTTTCATGCAAATGCAGCACCTATGGAACTATGCTTTTCTACAAGTGTGTGGATGTGTACTGACAAGTCTGGCTGACACTGGGGCTTGGTGTTTTGAGCACAAGTCAATGTTGGTATTTGTTGAAAAGTCAGACACCAGTGCCCCGTGTCATGCATCCTGCTTGTGAAGTCAAAATCACTGTGTGTATGCTTAGTTCATGTGGGTCTGTTTGTGATGTTGATGAAGGTGTATGTTGTCCACTGCCTGATGTGATTAGTGGGATTTAGAAATGCTCCTCCCACCAGCATCTCCTCCCAGTAGCCCAGCACAGTTCTCCGTGACTTGGGCTAACTGGCAGTGATGGTAAGTGTTCTGACAAGGCTGCAGACACTGGTGCATGGTGGTAAATGTGAATCAAAATCCCAGAAAATATCTTGTGCAGAAAACACCACGCAAGAGTGTCAAGCATCTTGCTGTTGCACTTCCATTGAATGAAAGGTGTTTTATAACGCGCAAAACTTAGCCCCAAGGGACATCAAGGCGCAAAAACAGACAAACAAAAGTCCAAAACTACCAGCTGCAAAATCAAATTACCGCTAGGAGCAGAGCCGCTAATATGCCTGAGAAAAGAGCCAAGTCCTCAGGCGTTTCCTAAAGACCACCAAAGAAGACTGGCTGGAGAGCTCCAAAGGGAGGGAGTTCCAAAGTTTTGGAACCAGGGTGGGAAATGCTCTACCTCCCCATTTGGCCTTCACAAATCTTGGAACCGAAAGCATGTTCTTAGATGCCGAACGGAGAGTTCTTTCGGGGGTGTAAACGCGTAGGAGGGACCTAATACCCTCTGAGCCTGAGCCATGAATTGCACCATGGGCCAGACAAAGAAGTTTGAAGGAAATCCGAGAGGAAATCGGAAGCCAATGAAGATCCCTTCTGGCCATGGTTACAGAAGCAAGCCTAGGGAGATTCAAAACCATCCTGGCCGCGGCATTCTGCACCATTTGGAGGCGGTGGATGGAGCTTTTGTTAATGCCACTGTAAAGGACATTACAATAATCTAGCCTAGATGACACTAGGGCAACAGTAGATTGTTTCCGGGCTGCCTGGGAAAGATATGGGGCAATCTTCCTCAGTGTTCTGATGATGGCACAACAGGTAGACACCGTTCTGTTTACCTGAGAATCGAATGAGAGAACGGGATCAATTAGGACACCAAGATTCCTGGCGGAAAGAGTGGGAAGAGGGCAGTCCCCCAGTGAAGAAGGCCACCAGTCCTTTGACCACAGATCTTGGCTGCCTCCAAAGACCATGATTTCCGTCTTTTCACCGTTCAGTTTTAAAAAGTTACGCACCATCCACTGGGAGACTGCCTCCATACATGCTCTAAAATTGGACGCAGAGTCACTAGCCGACTGGGTAATAGATACCAAGATCTGGGTATCGTCGGCGTACGACAATACCTCAAGACCAAAGGATCTCACCACCTTGGCAAGTGGGGTAACATAGATGTTGAATAATAATGGGCTCAACGAGGAGCCCTGTGGTACCCCACATTGCACTTCTTGAGAGGCGGAGAGAAAATTGCCCATTTTGGCTCTCTGCTCCCTGTGATGTAAAAAGGAGGAGAGTAGACTAAGGGCAGTACCCTCTACTCCGATGTCCATGAGCCTGGAGATCAGGATTGACGGGGACAAGGTGTCAAATGCTGCTGTGAGATCTAATAACACTAGCAGAGTAGGATGTCCTCTATCAACCTCCATACGGATGTTGTTAATCACAACCGTTAGGGCAGATTCGGTGCTGTGAGCTGCCCGAAACCCATGTTGGGAGGTGTCTAACAGTTCGGAACTCTCAATGAAAGTAGAGAGGTTTCGATTTATATGGGACTCCAGTATCTTAGCTGGGGCTGGGAGCAGGGAAATAGGACGATAATTTTTTAGAACTCCAGGGTCCAAAGAGGGCTTTTTGAGCAGTGGTTTAATAACGGCAGTCTTCCAGGATAAAGGGAAGATACCCTCACTGATGGCCATATTCATAACCTCCAAAAGAGGAGGGAGAACCGACCCTCTACAAGTCTTCAAACTTTTTAGGGGGCAAGGATCTAGAGGCGAACAAGACTTGGTGGCATCAAGAAGGAGGTCAAGTTCACACACCATTCACTGTCAGTTAGGCATTGTACCAGGTAAAGTAGTTGTTCGTGGTGGATGTAGTATTGTTTAACATGGCTCCAACTCCCACCAGGCTCTGTCCTTCACACACTCTTCCCACACAGTGAAAACAGACCACATGTCAGAGGTTTTTGCGTGCGGTGATTGGGAATAGATTGAGATGTGTGACACTTGTGCCTGGTGTGTGATTATTTATTGATTTAACCCAGATCTCGTGACTGGGGTGAATGTTTTGATTTGTTCTGCAGCTGAAAGTCCTGAACCGGTCCGAGAATGCTTTTTTCCGGTCCAGGGAGGACCTGGCTTGGCAGTTTGGGCTGGACTGTTCCCAGGAGGCACAGGGTCAAGGCTGATTGGCATTTTTGCATATGGCCAGGTCTAAATTGGTGTGAGATGGTGAGCAAAAGAATGATGGATTTAACCTGGATCTCTTGACTGCGGGTGAATGTTTTGATTTATTCTGCATGCTGTCCATCAATTGTGTGTCTTTTGAAAAATCCAAACAGGGACTTGAGTTAAAAAACACCAGTCCACATTGTCAAACATTTTGTCAGTACATTGGTACTCACTGACAAGTAAGCAGAGTTTTTGTTAGGCTAGTTAGGCTGGGTGGGAAGAGTGTGTGTATGACAAGACTTGATGTGAGTTGTAGCCGTTGCAAATACACCTCCTCCCACCCAGACTTGTTGACTTCTGTGTGCCTATAGTTACCTCACAGTATGGGTAAATGTACTGGCAATGTGGCTGGTACTGGTGCATAGTTTTGAACAAGAATGCCAATCACATCATGGACCTGTGCTCCAAATACCATGTAACAGTGTCAGACATCTTGCTAGTCCACTTATCCTCACTGTGAGTGTGGCTTAGGCTAGGTGGAGTTAGCTAGTCTGGATGGAATAGTCTTTTAAATGGCTACAAATTGCACAAGACCCTGTCCTACGTACACCTTTCCACCCACATTTAATAGACCAGCATGTACTATGCTTACCTCATTGTGAGACAAATTGTCACAGACATATATCTGACACTGGTGCCTGTTTGACTTGACTGCAAAACCCATTAAGACTTTCTGCTTCAGACACCATGCAGCAGTGTCAGACATCTTGCCAGCACATTGCCACTTACCGTCAGGTAAGCAGAGTCCCATATATGCTATTTTGGCTATGTGGGAAGGTGTGTGGAGGCTAGAGCATGATGGTAGATATGGTCATGGCAGACACTCCTCCTCACAACCAGCACAACCAGCTCATCTATGGTAATGCCTACCTGACAGTGAATGTAAGTGTACTAAAAAGATAGCTGACACAGTTGCATGTTGTTTTGTGCACAGGGCCTTGCTGGAAGTTGGTTTCAAGATCAACACTATGCAGCAGTGTCAGCCACCTTGCCAGTACACTTCTCCTCACTGTGATGTAAGCATATGCCCAGGGGAGTTTGCATGGCTGGGTGGATGAGTATTGTCAATGTCTACAAGTCACATGATGCCTTTACCCACACATACCTTCCCACCCATCAGCAAAAGACTACCTGTAACTCTGCTTCCCTGACAGTGAGTGTGATTGTACTTGCAAGTTGTCTGACAGTGATGACTGGTGCCTATGTGTCCACAAGCAGTGCGTAGTTGTACAGGCAGATGTCACCAGTGTCAGCCATTCGGTCATTAGATATCTAATCACCATCAGGTATGGATGGTTTTTGGTGGTCTGTTTGTGCTGTTTGTGAGTATGTGTGTTTGCCATGACTCCATCTCCCATCATGCTCCGTACTCCACACACCTTCTTACACATCCTAAATATCTTAACTGTGAGTGTACTTTCCTGACAGTGATTGGCAATGTGCTCCACAGATTTTTGACACTGGTGAAAGATATCTGATTTGACCACTAATCACCAACAGTGCCTTGAACTCAAAATATCAGTCCGCAGGGCCTCTCATCTTGCCAGTACATTATAATTGACTGTAATGGAAGCTCATTTAAATGTTGTCTTGTTGGTCTGTGTATGAGGATGAGTGTTTGCACTGACTTCACCACCCATCATGTCCTATCCTACACACATCTTCACAGCCAGCACAGACAGCCGAACATATTTGTTTTTTTAAAATATTTTTTTATTAATTCTAAAACAACCAACGTCAATGAGAAGCAATACAGTAACAAACAGATAAATGACAATATAATATATCACAGGTCGCTTCTCAGTGTGTCCCCTGCCCACATCCCTCCCCCTCCATGGGTGTGCCTCAAGAGCATGGTCGTTAAGCAATTAAAGTGCATCAGAATCCAATACAACAGCAATCGTGAACAACAGTAATACAGTACAGGGCTTACATATACCTTAAAGATCACCATTTGTCCCATTGATCACACCCTGGGTAATTCTCCTTGTGCTAAAGTGCCAGCTGGATCTTGTCGGTCCTCCAAGTCCGAACTTTCCTCCGAACCTGGCTCTGGAGGCCGTAATATTGCAACTAAGGCCTCCCATGCCCTTGCCGCCTCCTGCGCCTTGTCATTATTAGTACGTAGGGCCTGCTGTAGCCGAGCGTACCTTCGCTCCACGCCCACTTGAGCAGTTCCACCCACCATCTCCCCACACCTGGCCCCCTCGCTGACTTCCAATGCATAGTGATTTCCCTCTTGGCTAATACGAGGCCCAGATCTATAAATGTACTTATCACTTTCGTTTTAGCTGTATGCGGGAACCAATACAACAAACAAGCACCCAGGTCCAGTTCTATTATACGATCAGTTATATTACACAGTAGTTCCAGCACCTCTTTCCAATATGTTCCCAAACTCATACATCCCCACATCATATGCTGGACGTCGGCTCCCTCTAAACTACATCTCGGACATTGGGCGGTCGCCGCACTGAAATATTGATTAAGCTTGGCTGGTGTCAACTACGCCCTGTGCAGGACATAGAACTGTACCAATTGAAATCTAGCATTCCTCGTGCTCTTCCAAGCTCTTCTGACCAACTGGGCCCACGTTTTTCTTGAATTTCCCTGCCAAGGTCCACTGCCCATTACTCCTGCAAAGCGCTCAATGGCTCCAGAGCCTCCGTCATTATTCGTCTGTAAAGGCACATAATAGCCTTAACAGTTCCTGCTGCCATTACCACATATTGGCACACCGTTGAGGCCTGCGGTTCCGACAGACCCGTCCCCCAATAGCGCTGTATTGCCGAAATAAGCGCTGAATGCAGCAAATAATCCCCTCGCTGGAGATCGTATTTATGCTGAAGGGCCTGAAATGTAAACAGGGTTTCACTCTCATAGAGGTCTCGTAGCATTTGTATTCCCATATCTTCCTAGTTAGCCAGTGCCGTCCAATCCCCACCATGTGGCTATTTCTTGCAGACGTCTCGAGTTTGTTATGATCTTTACTACGAGTTCCTTCACCCAGCTCCTAAAGCGGCGCACATTAATTTAATATGGGCACAGTTCCCATTCTCCATCCTTTTTCCTACACCCTTTTTAAACAAACAGAGACTGCTCATGCGCTACAGTTGCATGCAGTCAAGCATACACTGGAAAGGACCATTACGGAACTGCTGCATTCAGTTAAGCATACACTTTAGAGGACTATCATGGATCCCTCTTTCCCACCACACACACCACATGGGTCCTGAAATATGTTAATGTGCTTAGACATGTTTCACCATATAGCTTCAACACAGCAACTTGGACCATTACCCTCCTGGTTGGTGGCAGAAATGATTTTATCAAATTGCCTTTTATGTCTTTTTAAATAGAATGTTTGCACTAGTGTGCCCCTTGGTTCCACCTTTGTATAGAGCACCCTTTGTCATATGCGCCATGTATTACTAGTGTTAGTATTGTTAAGTGGTTTTTCATTGTATACTTTTCACAGCACTTATGTATGTCATTTATGTTTCTTTCCAGCCCTGAAGAAGTTCAGTCTATGAACGAAACGTGTTGGCTGTTGTTTGTTTCTATGAATTTGGATATACTTAAATAAAGATAATACCGACGAACGAACTGATTACGCTTCATTACTGAACTCTACAGTACCCGGGGAGTGCACCGCCACATTGCTTTCATAGTTTGTCACCCGTCTCGGCAGGTTGCATCCCTCAACGGCGGGTGCAGGAGCAGTTTGTGCACACCATTCAACCATCTGATACCTAGACTTCATTTTGGGGGACTACTTTGAGGATTGTGCAGCATTTGGAGTCCGCCGTTGGTTCTCTGTTGCTACTATTTAAAATCCTCATACGTCACATGTTTTTAAATAAACATAGAAAATGGACTTATTGCAACATTGAGTATACAATTCATGGCAGCCGTCTTATAATGTGTTGAATACATTAAAACCAATACAGTGCAAACAAACAAAAGTGCAAAGTGCTTGTGCAACATTTATGAAAATTCCCACATAATAGTGACAGGACTTTGAGTTAATTTCATGATGTTATCGAAATTTCAAATTAATATCAACTCCTATTCACTCAAATGTCCACGATAATTGTGCCCTGAATGGACCATCACATTGTCAAGCTCCCTAGATGTTTTAACTAATTTAATTAATTTAATTTACATTTCGGGGAATCTTTCCAGAAAAGGAGGAGGAATATCAGAAAAAGGGCAAAGCATTGTCGTTTAAATTCCCTTGTCATGCTACTCTAAGTGGGTCCACAGTTCCTCCTTGTTCCTTGTTCACAATGGCACGCATATGTTCTGAAATGCGCTTTTTAGTTTTATTGATAGTGCTGCCAATATATCTTTTTTGGCAGGGGCATGTAAGGCAGTACACTGTAAAGTCAGAATTACAATTTAAAAACTGCTTGATTTCTCGGACAGGCCTAGGATGCCCTGGTCTGCCTTCAAAGGTGGTCCTTTTGCTGCTGTGTTTGCATGCTTTGCAGTTCTTACAGGGAAAGAAGCCATTTATTCCTAATCTACTCTTCACTGATGGTGTGTGGTTAAAATGGCTGTGTATTAAGTGATCACCTATTGAGGGGCACCTCTTGTATGCAATAAATGGACATTCTGGAAGATGATGTTTCAAAATGTTGTCAGTCTTTTGAATATGCCAATTTTTCTTAAAAATGTGTACAATATTGATGGATTTTTCATTATACTTCGTGATCATTCTTGCAGTGGCCTCAATTAGCGTTCATTTTTGCTTATTGGACACTAAAAGATATTTCCTATTGATTTCTTTGACCTTAGTTTCTGCTTGTTTAGATCTACTCGAGTATACCCTTTTTCCCTGAAACGTTTGGTGGCGTCCTCTTTGGCTATATGAAAACTAGTATCATTGGTGCAATTGCGCTTTAAGCGCAAAAGATCCCCAAAGGGTATACTTTTTATTAAGCTCTTAGGGTGATGGCTATCTGCATGAAGAACTGCGTTCCCCGCCGTCGGCTTTCTAAATAGACGTGTCAATAGTGTCTGATTTTCAATGTACACCTCCAAGTCAAGATAGCTGACTGAGGAGTCACTAATATGTCTAGCACATTCCAGATTCAAATTATTGTTGTTCAGCGAGGCAACATACTCCTAAGCCGATGAGCGGCTGCCGCGCCAGACAACAAAAACGTCATCAATATACCGTGACCATAGTATAATCTTGTCCATCCATAGCTCATTTGTCTCTCCCCAGGCTACGTGCTTCTCCCACCAGCCCACGAATAAATTTGTGTAGCTGGTGGCGAAGCATGTACCCCGTTTTTGTCAGTAGAGCTGGCCTGCAAAGGTAAAAATATTATTATGCAAACAAAATTATATCATGTCCAGCAGCATAGTATTATGGTTCATGAATTTCAACTGTCGTTTTTCAAGGAACCACTTGACCGCTGTAAGACCATCTGTATGTAGGATGCACATGTATAAGCTGGTGATGTCAAGAGTTATCAAGAGCATATCTTCTTCCCATGTTACTCCTTCAATTAATCTTAGAAAGTGTCGAGTATCCTGTATATTGGATGCCAGGTCTTTTACCAACGGGGCCAAGAAGGAGTCTATGTAAATGGCAGTGTTCTCTAGCAGACTGTTGATGGAGGCAACAATGGGTCTTCCAGGGGGGTAAGGGGATCTGGATGAATTTTGGGAAGATGATAGAATGTTGGTAGGGTTGCTGTTTCACAATGGAGGAACAAATACTTGTCTTGGCTTAACATGCCATCATCTCTCCATTTTTTTAATAGTTGATGTTATGTATTGATACACACTACATAATTTTTTACGTTGAATAGGTGTATAACATTCAATATCTTCCAGTTGTCACATAGCCTCCCTGTAGTAATGTTGCTTGTTGAAGACAACCATGTTGCCTTCTTTATCAGATGGCTTTATTTCAATTTCTGGATCTTCTTTCTTTCAAGGATTTGATGGCATCCCAATGTTTCAGTGGTACATTGTAATGCTGAATGTTTGAATTCACATGTTTCGCTAAATCCTTGAGTTCTGCTATGACTGCCTCATTAAAAACATCAATGGTGTCAAATGGTGTCTGTGGGATAGTTCTTGATTTTCTCTTGAAATGACTGTGCCCGCTTGTTTGTGTGATTCCTGCCAACTCTAAATGTTCTTCAATACTCATTTATCTTTCCTCACCAGAACCAATTGCCTCCAATGATTGCAGGGTAACCAAGGTTTGCAGGTTATGGCCTATTAATTGGTCTGTTGTGTCTGGGTCTTCAAAGGTTCTCCTTTCGATGTCATTCCTAGGGTGAATGAGGAAAACCTTCTGTAACTTCAATTTTCTAATGAATTTGAAGAGATCTATGCGGACCTCGCATAGTCATATCCAGAAGTAGAGCAGATACTCGGGCCCAGTTGCAATACTTTCATTTGGTCTTCTGTTGAAACTTTGTTTGAAAGATTTACTACTGTTTGTGCCACGGTGCGACTCATCATTTGCCCCTCTCCTGCCTTTCTTTCCCCTCCTTGTTTTCTGCTTTTTGCACCTCTGGTTTGGGTTTGTTGCGGGGGGGGGGTGTGCTCTTGGCACCGGCCTTTGGCGTGTTTCTCTGATTAGCTGATACTTGTGAAAAAATTTAGTTTCTGCTCCAACCGACCCACTTTCTCCTGGTTTATATGCAGTTTGTTCTCCTTCCGACACTTCAGCTTCTGATTCCGAGGTGTCACGACCTCCGCTCGCTGTGGCACCTGTTTTATTCATTTTCTTTCTTACGCCTTCAAACTTTCGAGCGAATGTTAAAATTCGACCAGATTTTTAATCCTGCTCATCTCGCTGAAATTTGGTCTGCATCCGACGTCTTATGTCCAGCTCATAGTCTTTAAGGCGTTTCATCATTGCGGTTTTTAATTCGTCTGCACATTTTACATCCTTCTCCTTACTAATAAATTCTTCCAATCTTTTAATTTCTAAAAGAAACTTCTCGCGGTCACTCCACGCATATTGGATCAAGATTCTGAGCATGCCTTTTGCAGATTCTGCAGTGTATTCCGCCCAATCCTTGAGAAAAAAAACTTTAAAAATTCACTTAAAGAACCAAAGGTTACAGAGTTGTTGTAGTTAGGCTCATCTTTCACTTGTACAAAACCAGAGACATTCAGAAGTTATAGAAGCTAACTATAACTCGCACACCCCCAATGCACTGCTTATGATCTCACATATTACATCACTCATGACATGGTCAGTGACGTCACTGATGGCATCTCAAATGACACTCAGATGACATATGTTAGACACAGTATAACTAATTAGTAATATAGAAAGAATAGTAATTTAACTTATGCAGTAACAGCCTCTTTAAGTCTCAGAAACGTTTACAAAACACTTACACTCACAGGAGGAGCTCATCAGTGATGTCACTGACCATGTCATGAGTGATTTAATATGTGAGGTCATAAGCAATGCATTGCTGGGGCATACGTTATATTTAGCACAGGTAACTAAAACCGCTAAATAGATAGATAGAGCGATAGATTGATAGATAGATAGGTAGATAGATAGATAGATAGATATACATTCTGGGGGTCTCTTAAAACAGTTGAACTTTCATGGAGCATTCCTCCCACTACGTTCAGTGTGTGAGGAATCCTTTATATCAAAAGGAGAGAAGGTGCCAGCACTTCCTTAATTCCCTTTGGGCAATCTGGTCCCATCCATTCTCATCACTTGGGTTCATTACCTGAGAAAAGGGGAAGGCAGCATTTCGTTGTTTGATTATCTTGGGCCCTCTTTTCACCATCTCTCTCGTTCTCAGGGATTATATAGTATTTGTTTAACACGCTTGCAAAATCCCCACCAGTCGTCTTTCCTATCGGTCAGATTTTCCTCTGGGTGTCTCTCTAGGTTCTTTTCTTTGCCTCTGGTGGACCTCAGACCTCTCCATTTCATTTTGCCACATCTCCATTTATATTCTAGGTTCACCCTTCTAATTCTTATAACTATTACTAATAAGTGGATTTGTAGGACCCAAACTTTTGTAGGCCCCTTTTTCCTCCTTCCACAGTCACAACGCCACCCATGGGAGCCAACCACATTCGCGTGTTCTCCCTTGAAGAGAATGCTGTGCTGTTAAACTCCTGCAGTGAACATTAGACCTGAGCCTTGTTATCAGTCGTGCCCTGTATGCCTAACTCACATTCAGCATTGGTAAGTGTGCCCTGTGTTTTGCACTGTTTTACTCTGCCCATCTTTGATCTTACTACACACTGATTATGTACATGCTTCATGATTTATGAGTTAGATTCTGCAGCACTCAGTACTTGTGAATGCTAGTACTCACACACAGGGCTAGCTCTCCTATATATTTGTATGGAATACATGTGTATAGAGCATAGGAACTCCAAGATCACAAATTCTTCATGGTGTTTATTTTATTATGAAAAGGGTACAGAAAAGATTTAAAACATACTTGCACCATTGTCCCTGATGTGTTTAATTCCACAGAATGTATTCATGGATAAATAGTCCTTTTTAGGTTGAAGCCTACCAGACAGCATGGTTGTCTGGTTGCCAAGTCATATTGGGGACATGCTGAAAGCTTTCCACCCACAGCTACCATTGGCTTTGTGTTTTGTAAATCACATTTGCTTGCTTTCTATTTTCTGGTTTTGTTTGTTTTATGCTGTCCAGCATAGAGCATACCTTGTTTACCACCTCTCTGACTGGCTCCTTGTATTCATCCATAAATGCTCACCTTCTGGGAACTTTTTACGCCTTTTTCGTGAGGCACTTTAAAGGGTACATTTTTTTTTAGTTGTCTACTTTGTATATTGGTTCACAGCAGTAAATGTGCTGTATTTCTTTGAAAAGATTTCCTGCCTCCTATCTTTCTGCTTCACTGATTCTACTTATTTCTGCCACTAGCAGTTCATCATTCTTGCAGGCCTGTGAGGAACAATGCTCTGTCTATGAGCTTATTTATTTTGGTCATTGCTCTTTTCAAATAGCATAACTTAAACAATCCTCTTCCTCAATTTCACGCCCATGCCATAGGTGCTAGAAGAAGTGGATTGAGCTGTGCTGGAACACCCCTAAAATAACCACGCTGGAGTTCAAAGGTGAATTAGCAATAAACAGGTCTTTAGATTTAGTTTTTAAGTTGTCACATTTGCTGTGCATTCAAATGCAGAGGTCATGTGTCAGGCTCTGTCTTCCAGGGAGGTTAGTGTTTAGTTTTCTATCTTTAAGTGCAAAGTGAGAGGATTTATGTGACAATCTTGCTGGTTACTGAGGGTGTGAAAAGAAAGACTGTAGGATGTTATTTTCTTCTATTACAGAACAATATTTAAATGACAGTAAATTTAACTGTACAAATATTTCACAATATATCAGAATTAGGGATGGAAAAATTAAGCACATTTTTTGTAATCCTGTGAGTGTAAACAAATGTTTTACTACAATTAAAACAAATCAATACACTAGGTGCTGCTGATGTCCATACATAATGGGCCCAATTCCAATGACGTTTGGAAGGCCCTCCCAGATGCATCCGGAGGTGAAGACTACAACCGACACGTATTGGGAGCCGGTTAAACCAAACAACGCAGTACGATGCACACAAATCTGTAATCACCGAACGATACAATCACTTAGATTCTGTCTTCATAGTCCAAACGAAAACCTCCAGAAACACAGAAAGGTGTCGTGCCGAGCCATTTGCAAGTCCGATTCCAAATGCCGAAGAACAATGCGTACTTCCCATGCGTCGAATCCTTCGCTACAACCAACACATCAGCGCCGATTCGCGCCACAACACGATTACCGTTTAACGAGACGTGCAGCCAGGAATCCTATTGTGCATGTAATCCCCACTCTCCGAGCACTACTACAACCACAATCGGCGTGTTCGTCGCAGAAGGTAAGTACAACACTTACCCATGAAGTAATGTTGAGTCAATAGAGGGGTGGCAACTACCTACAGCAATGCACAGTCAATATGGGGGGGGTGACAATAGCAATGTCCAGTCAACATGGGGGTGACAACGACCTACAGCAAGGTCCAGTCAATAAGGGGTGGCAACTACTTACAGCAATGTCCAGTCAAAAGGGTGGTGGCAACTACCTACAGCAATGTTGAAGAAAATATGTGTTTTGTTGGGGGATACACCATATGTTTATATGCATATGTGGTTTTGTGTGGAAATACCCACATACATGAAGATGCCTATCTTGTTTTGGGGTAAATACCCCCATACATGAAGATGCCTATCTTGATTTTGGGGCAAATACCCCCATACATGAAGAGGCATATCTTGTTTTTGGGGTGAATACCCCCATACATGATTATGCATATATGGCGTTTGTGAAAATATCCCTATCCAATAAGTTGCATTACCTGGGTTGTGGTGAAAATAAAGCATTACAAATTGACATGAGAAATGTAAGTTCTGTTCCAAAAATATAATCTTATATCAGTACATATGGAGTACATGCTGTAGGTATTTCCACAAAAACAACCTCACAGGCCATTGTCAATGCAAGGTATTCACACACTGTTGCAGAAAAACGAAATGCTAACCTCGAGTAATGGGTAGAGTGGCGATACAGGTGCACCACAGGGTCACCTGCAGACCATGGTTATGTGCGCCTTCATAGACCACCACAATGAACTCACACACTTACACAGTCCCAACCAGGACAATGCAACATTAGGTCCCAATTTCCTTGGATCACCATCTGTTATTTGAATAGAGGCTGCTGGTCAGCCTTTATGGCAGAACCACCATGGTGCACTGCCTTACATGCAATGACAGAGGTAGCGTCATGTTGAACACACCAACTTCACTCTCATCGCATGACAGGTGCAGGGATTTGGACTCAATGTAGGGACCTTGCAGGGAGGTAAGTCACTGGACCGTCTGACCTACATACCACAACATTAATCTGCAGCATCGTTCATTTAACTACAAAACATTTGTCCAGTAAAAACATACATGCCATGTTCAAGAGATGATCACATATTGTGTGTCAATTATTTTCAGAGTGCCTGAGCATCATTGTGATCACAATAATAATAATAATAATAATACAGATATTTATAAAAAGCGCGAACAGCTACCTCACATGGAGGTGTCCCGGCAATCAGAATATGGTTCCATAGCATGTTGTGTATGCAAGATGAGGGATTTTCATCAGCAGGTAGTTACAGTCAGCATGCTAAATTGTAGGGGAATAACACATTTGATGCTAGACCAGGAATAAGAATAAACACACATATGTGTGATCACACATTGAATTCATAAGTCCACCACAACACACACAGAAACATTGCAGGACAAAACCACTCAAATTTACTAACAAAAGTAAGACTTTGTGATGTATTTCGCACTCTGATCCAAAAAGTTGGCAATGATAACCATGAAATGCAGACCCCACATCATAAAATACCTTCTGTCAAAGTGCACAAACTCCATGTAACATATGCAAAACATGCCCCACTAACATCATTGTACATATAAAAAAACAATTCCACTTGTCACACAGTCAACTCTGAAACAAGTTGTTAAACAATAATGTTTTTATTCAAAATACAAAAATGCTTTATTCAGCAGTAAAAAAAGATATCTTGCATCAGTCCATCACTGGTTAATGTTCAAGTGACCTTTGAACATCAGGCCCAAATATTATTGCCAGCACAATTCCTGCAAGTGGACACATCCCCTGAGAGAGGCACCCTGGGGGCATGCCAGGAACCAAAAGGGACAAATTATTGGGGACTGGGTTGTGTTTTGGGAGGGATGGGAGCAGGAGGGGTTGCCTACACTGAACAAGTCCTCTAACATCATATGGACAAAGTCTGACTGTCGAGCCCATTGATAAAAAAGTATGCACACTTTCTACTGCTGAGATTGCTTATGTCTTACGTACCATGTGGTTAACAAATTTTCAATTGGTGCACATTTTACATCTCACAATCAGACAGTAATGCAAAAAAACCTTGTTGACCAAACCATCATGTTTGAGTATTCATACCATAAACACACATGTCAACAGTTGTGGCTGTGTAGTTCATCACACCTCAAAAACCCAGACATGTTGCAATCAGTGACAACCTGTGTTTGACAATAAATGGCTTGTGATTTCTCCATCACACACTTCTACACATGGACTCACTTTTCCAAATGTAGTCTGTATGTTTTGACATGACACCATGGGAAGGACCTTGTGACATGTGACCTGAGTTACCCTAGCTGTGACTGTTCCCTGGGATATATGTGATCACAATTGGAAGCATGTCACTGAACAAGACCTTTGCACACGGACCAAGAAGAACCAATTTATGTCTCTACATGGAGAAATCATTTTTTACAAAACTTATAGCCTGTGATTTGCAAAATTGGAATCACATATCACAACATACTTCAATGATTTGTTCCGACCACTCAGAACAGGATCACATATCAGTGAATGTGCAGACACTTGTAAAGCCATGGGATTCATGCTGAAACTCATACACACGTCTTGTGTAAATTATTAAGCACACATGTGCATGTCAACACTGTTACAATCCCTGAACATAACTAATCCACATGCCCCTGATGAATAGGTCATTACCTGTCATCTATTGCTCTATCTGCTTTTTCCATCTAGTCAGAATTCTTGCAGGTTTGCCAGACTTACAACCACTAAAATTGCCATCAAGCTCAGATGTGAAAACCTATTGGGATAAAGATAGAAGTGCAACATGTAAGTGACTCACCCCCTCCTTGTTGCTGTTGGGCCTTCAACTGCCCATCCAGGTCAGGGAAGACCACCGCTATGATGGGTCGCATGTGTGGGATTAATCTTTGCCGGCCGCCTCGCTTGCCCGGTTGTGACAGGCCCAGCTGGACCTCAGCAATCTTCATGGCCCAGCAACGAAGGTCCTGCCACCTCTTGCGGCAATGACGAACACCACAATATGCAACCCCCACATCACGCAACTTCTTGGCGATGGTCAGCCACATTCTGTCCTTCTCACGGGAGTTGACCTGTAAGGATGACATGGTGATAGTCCCTTAGTCCACATGCATCATATGTCTCTTTCATACACTAATATACATAGCTCAATACATGTTTTAACAAATAACTAAGGGTAATGCATGCGGCATCATGTGCATCAGTCATGTGTACAATCTAATCTCTGTTCCATTTGGGACAGTGATGAAATGTTTGCCCCAGTACACACACTTCTACAGCAGTGTGCCCGTCAAAATCAGTTCCATACACCTAGTTTTATTTAAAAAAAACATAAATGACATAAACTGTCCTTCTCACGGGAGTTGACCTGTAAGGATGACATGGTGATAGTCCCTTAGTCCACATGCATCATATGTCTCTTTCATACACTAATATACATAGCTCAATACATGTTTTAACAAATAACTAAGGGTAATGCATGCGGCATCATGTGCATCAGTCATGTGTACAATCTAATCTCTGTTCCATTTGGGACAGTGATGAAATGTTTGCCCTAGTACACACACTTCTACAGCAGTGTGCCCGTCAAAATCAGTTCCATACACCTAGTTTTATTTAAAAAAAAACATAAATGACATAAATGAATATCTCTGATAGAGATTCCTACTGCCAGTAATGCATAGTTATCACAGATGTCCAAGGGCAAAGCACTATCAATCTGACTCACCTGCTCCTCTGGTTTGTCATACATCTGGCTGTATAGTGGCAGGAGTGTATCCAGCAGGGCCTGATTCTCCTCCTCAGTAAAAGTTGGGACCCTGGGGTGTGTCCTTGCCATTGTGGCTACCAGAGGATGTTGTCACAACAGCAGAGAGATGGGGAGGTGCAGGAATGAAGCAGGTAGTGCTAGCAAGTGAAGTCTCTAGAGAACAGACAGACTTATATCTAAACAGCAGAGATGGCCTCAAATCCATGCATCAAAAGTGATAGGTTTGCGTCGGTCGCATTGTACGAATTGGTCCAATGCATAACTTTACTAGTAAACAACACGCCTACCGCGACTTTCAAACACTCTTCATGTGATCTCTTTTGAAATGGATTCATTGGTGATGTGAGGTAACAGAGTCATTTTCCTGGTGCTGAAGAAATGAATCCAAACACGCGATGATCACCATGCCAACAAACAGCCAATGGCTGTGACCGAATTGTTACGGATGCGGATAACGCATCCTTTAAATACTCACCCACGTCTTTCACCATGACAACCAATGGCTGTGACCAATAGTTTCGGATGCGGAGAACGCGTTCTCTGAATACTTACCCACGTCTTTCACCATGACAACCAATGGCTGTGACCGAATAGTTTTGGAAGCAGAGAACGCGTCCTTTGAATACTCACACTAATCTTTCACCATGACAACCAATGGCTGTGACTGAATCATTTCAGATGCGGAGAACGCGTCCTTTGAATACTCACCCACGTCTTTCACCATGACAACCAATGGCTGTGACCAAATAGTTTCGGATGCGGAGAACGCGTCCTTTGAATACTCACCCACGTCTTTCACCATGACAACCAATGGATGTGACCGAATAGTTTCGGATGCGGAGAAAGCGTCCTTTGAATACTCACCCTCGTCTTTCACCATGACAACTAATGGCTGTGACCGAATTGTATTGGATAATCGGTCGTCAGAGCACACACTGCTGTGAATGATGTTTCTTAGTACAGTACATATGTGTATGCACTTTATATATAAAAAATGAGCTGCACATTAATAAGACACGCTCCCATGAGGAGCTAACCTTAAGGGGCAAATACCACACTGTATAATTTGCATGTAAAGCATGTCTGGATTTGAAGTCCTGTTTTTTGCGTTGTATTGGTCACAGTGAACATGATTTTATGTGTGGATGTACATGTGCAATCTTGCCTTGGTACTGCATTAGTGTCCTGTAGGACCAATTGCACATTTTTTAATAATTTCAGACTGCAGATGTCTGTTGTGTAAGTAATGGCAAAGGATTTTACCATTGAATGATTGGACTGTGAAATCATTATGCATGTTCATCTGGTTTGTGCAATGTGAATTACTAGTCTATGTGTGTGCCCCAGACTGCACTGTATAATATTGTTACATATTTCTAAATCCACTACATTGAAAATCATATGCCTATGTGAATTCATGTGTAAAGTAGACATAAATGAATGGCAGTGTCCAACCTGTGACAGTGTTGGGCATGACTGTGTATTTGAGATGATGTGTATATCAAGTGTTACACATCTCTTGAATTACATGTTTCTGTTCTGTCTTATTAATGGACATGTACACTTTTTAAACACATCAAAGTGAGATATTTTAACTATTGATCCTTGGAATATGTGCTGTTTGCAGACATTCCTGATGTCAGACACTAGTGACTTATACATTACACCACTATAAATGCTTTGTCACCATACCCTGATAACATGTCTGTGTATAGTACTGATTCTGGCATATGTATATAAGGTAATCTATTGAAAATTATATCATGTGTTTGAAGGATCCGTAGGTTCAGTTGTGTTCACATTTCATGTTACCTTTGTCTCTAAGCAAGTTGCTTGGTACATTGTGACTTGACAACAACTGTGTTCATACTCTACACATAGGTATTGCAGACGACCTGCAGTCTACAGGCCCTTTCCAGACCTGGCAACCATGGAAGAACATAACACCATCAGGAAATACCGCTTCACAAGGCCAATCATTGAAAACTTGTCTGGCCAGTTGTCACCTCATCTATAGCCTGGTCGGCCATATCCAACTGCATTGACGGACAAAGTGAAGGATATGGCAGCTTTACATTTCTTTGCCACCCGTACATTTCAAAACACAGTGGCAACATCTGGTGGGATGTTACAAACCATGTTCAGCCGTGTTCTGTGAGATGTTTTGTCTGCATTGATGAATTTTCTGTGCCAATACATAAAGTTCCAACACCTAGATAATTTGGAGACTTCAAGGGTGCATTGTATGCATTGGGGCAGTTGCCCCATATAATTGGCTCCATTGATGGCACCCACATTGCATTGGTGCCACCACAGGCTACTGAGGTAGTGTATCATAACCGCAAACATTACCACTCAATTAATTCCCAGGTGGCTTGTTTGGCAGACATGTCCATCTCCCATGTCTGTGCACGTTTCCCTAGATCTGAAAATGATGCTTACAGAGCCATCCCCCGTTTGATATCACGGGCACAACATGACTGTGCTTGGCTTGTTAGTAGGTGATGTGACATGTATGTGCTGTGTTGTGTGTAGATTGTATATCTGTGTCAGAAGTCGGAAAGTCTGGACCGGCTTCTTCCTCTATCTTCCCCCTGGAACCCCCCTTTTTTTGTCTCCTCAGCACTCTGAAGCCGAAAGCCCCGGAGCCGACCTCGAGTGGCCTTCGGGTTACTGGCCATTTAACTGGGAACAGGAACCAGTCTTCAATCCGGCCTTGGAGGCGGGGCCCAGAGTGACAACACAAGCCAAAACCCTGACAGCCAATGAAGACGAGGGAGAGGTGAACCAGGAAGCATCTGCGGTTGCGGATCCAGAATCCGAGGCCGCAGGACCCGAGCCGTGCTATAGGACACCGGATATGGAGGATGCCCTTGAGAGACCACTGGAGCCTGGAGGTCATCATCGCTTTTCGCCCCGCCACGTCCACGGAGGAACGTGGCTCCAACAGGTACGTTTACGACTATTGGGCCCCGGGAAGAGGGAGGATCATCCTCGTACTGGTGGAGAAGGTGGGGATTCTTGGGGGTAGCTCGCTCCTTGTTATTCCTGTTGTCGGCCTTTCCTCCCCTTCACACGCCATGGGAACTGGGTGATCCCTCACAAACCCTTCCCAAGCCTTAAACCTGTGTGCCTGAAACTAAAGCCCTCTAATCTTTTGTTTCTCTTCATACCCCCCGACACCCCATCGGACCGGAGACGCCAAAGGTCAAGTGGGTTACGTGATCCTCAACACCAGCTGCTACCTCTCGCAGGAAACCAGGGTTTAGAGAAGATCCTGGATCCACTCAACAAAAAGAGACTTTGTTTGATTCTTATCTCAGTTCGGCTGTGAAAGCAACAGACCGGAACTCACTTATCTCCTATAAAGCACTTGTATTTCACATTGGCTGTCTACGTCCTCCTCCTTCCCCGCGACAGTCTGATAATGCTCTGTCAACCAACTACAGATTATATTTTTCTGTTTTCAATGTAGGAGACCCTGGGTATCCCAACCAACCTTGGTTACTGACGCCACTACGTAACCCAGTCACCCCTACCAAAATTCGGTATAATGAGGCACATGGTAGGAGCCGGAAAGTAATTGAGCGGTGTTTTGGCCTCCTGAAGACAAGATTCCGCTGTCTCGACTGGACGGGAGGAGCCCTCCAATATGCACCATTGAAGGTGTGCCACATTATCACTGCTTGCTGCATGCTCCACAACCTAGCTATACAGAGGGAGATTCCACATATACAGGACGCTGGAGACCAGCATCCACCAGCGAGGGAGGATCCTGGACTGGGACATGACGACAGTGGGGATGATGATGATGGCTTGGATTTGAGGCAACAGCTTATCAACAACTTCTTCACATGAGTGTAGGTATGCAATGAAAGAAGGAGAGTACCCCCAAGTGTTTGTTGTTGTGTTGCTGAGCACAATTTATGTTTGTGAGTGTATACAAATTGCCATGATGTGAGTTGTATGATAAGTGTTTGTGAGATTGAAAAGTTGAGATGTACAGTGTTTCTGTGAATCAAAGATAGTTAACGCACTGACAATCCTGTGCTTCAGCTGACATTATTGTCAAAATTGAAGAGGCCCAGTCCTGTGTGCCTAACTCTGTTCTATGTTTCTCCTTACCAGGGTACTTGGCTGTGTCAACCATGCAATTTGTGACCTCACCAGGCACCTGATGCTTTGATCTACTCCAACATTGGACTCGTTTGTAAATCCACGACACGCTATTCCAGTGGTTCCCAAACTTTTTCGACCCGCAGCTCACTTGACCCATTGGCCATTGCCCATGGCTCCCCACTGTTACTTTTGTTTGGAGGATGGGGTGGATGTAAGCCCGGCCTCGGAAGTACTTGCATTTTTCTCCCTGAAATTATTGGGATGAAGTTGATGAAGGTATAATCATGTACACAGGGTAAGCGGCACCTCCAATAAAATATTTCTAGTTACATTTCTCTGCCCATGCCTTTTTTAAAGTACCCTCTCACACTTTTTTATCCCACTTACAGTGCAAGACAGTACCCTTATGCATGTAGGCCCCATTGCCAAAGTGTTTGTGCGCTTAAAGAATATTTGCATGCACTTCCATTTCTAACCATGTCATACGTGTAAACACACCTGTCTCACTATTTTTTAAACCACATACAGTTTTATTTTTGCTGTCTCCTCCCTAAAATAGCTTTTCTAAACATCCCTCTTTCTTGCTTCCAAATGTTGCCATTATGCAAACATATGGTGTTTTACTTCCCTGTGCTCAAGGAGAGATCGGGCCTGTCTGAAAGGAATGTGTACTGGTAGTACCTATGATTCAAGTACAAATGTCAATACTTAATAATACTCAGTGTCTTTAATAGACATAACAACTTTTCTTTCCTGATAACTTGCATTGGTGTCAAATGAATTTGGGAAAAAAAAACTATTAACGAGTACAACAAAATAAATCAGGCATCTTCCACTTACTTTGGGAGTGTTAGAACGTGGGGATCTAGTGAAATATGGAGGTCATTTCCCTCAACATGCCATCAATTAAGCACTACGTTTACAGCTTTAGGCATGCCACTTACAAATCATCGACATCATGCATTTAAGTCTAATTAGTTTAACTGAAGCCAAAAGACCCTTCAACATTAAATGCATTAAAGAGCTTGGTGCTCGGCTCCCCTGGCTAGTTTTGACAGCTCTCTGAGGAGCCACGGCACACAGTTTGAGAACTACTGCACTATTCCTTTTGGACTGATGGACATTTTTCTTAACGTTACAGCTTTTTCTTACTCTGTGACGTCGAATTAACTAGTGTTAAAGCGCAAGATTGTGTCAGGGAAATAATCCTATGATACACAAGGATTCATGCATTGTGTGTTTTCACACATCCAAATTAATAAAAACAAAATAAACATGCTTCATGATGCACTGATATGCTTACAAAAGTTTGTTTATTGTGTCTTAAAATGGTGCTAGTATTTTGACCAATATACTTGCATTGTATCTGTAACGTGTCCTATGGTTTGGGCCATGACCTGGTTGTGTCCACCTATCATGCCGTGACAATGTACATATAATTACAAGCCAGTAATGTACTCCTTCAATGTGATGTGTTTCCAATGTTGTGCACACTTTCTGCTTTGCCTTTTTTAGCATCATTACAGTTATTACATTTGTTATTCGAAGTAACAACATTACCAGTTTTTTTTGGTGCAGAGTGATTTATTTGAGTGCATAATGTGAAGATATCAGTGCACATCATGGGGGTGTCATCAAACAAAAAAAGAACTTTTATAAGTGCAGATAGGAGTTGGTAGTGTTTGTAGATGAGGTTTTCAAAAGTAGATACACAGTTCTGTGAGTCTAAGTCCAACTTAGACCCTCCAGCCAATGTGGAAGAGTTCTATGATAGTCAACAAAGTGAATGCTTGGCACACAATGGAGGATATCAGGAGCAGGTAGTTACTTCCTGGGTGTGATGCGTAGACAGTCTCTCACTGTTTCTTCTTAGGCCGACCGACTTCACGTTTTTCAGGGGGACCCTCGGGTGCCCCCAGCTGCGGTGCAGCAGTGTCTCCGCCAGAGTCCACATCTCTCCGAGTGACTGTTGCAGATGTTGTCACAGTGGATGTAGTAGGCACACAAGGAGGTGTGGAGATGTTGTTGGCAATCTGGCGGAGGGAGGTGCCAATGTCCCTGTACACCGCAGTCTGTTACCCCTTTTTTGACATGAGCATGTCCAGTTTTTCATTTTAGCCTGCCTGTTGTTGTTGCATAGTCCTGGGGATCCCTATGACCTGGCCCATTTCTCCTTGTGAATCCTCTGGAGAGGTTTTGGATCTCCACATCAGCAGCACAAGCTGCATGATGTTGAGTCCCCACAACACCTGCCACCACACCTACCCATACAAGCAGGACGATTTGGTGCTGGCACAATTGACATAGAGAGCCTCCTTAATCTGTGTCATTGGTGCTGTTAGGCAACTCCAGAGTGCCCCGTGTTGCTGTGGTGTTGTTGGTATCTAGGGATACTGTGTCCATGCGGAAAGGGTTCAGCTGAGTGTTGGCAGCTGAGGCAGGAGTGGTTGCTGAGGATCTGGGTTTTTCCGCCTCTGGTGCTGTGGGGTGACGCGTACCAGAAGGGCCAGGTCTGTCGTTGTCATCAGAAGAACGATGAGCCTCATCAATGCCGGAGGGCTATTGGTCGAGCGAAGTCTGGGCCTGACTGTCCTGGATGGTTCCAGTGTTGTCCTCAGCTGGCACTATAGATACAAATATAACACAATGACAGATGTGAATGTTCACTGCAACTCAAATCATACACATTACATAGGCTTACTAAGCTCATGATAAGTAACTGTAAATAGATTAAACTCTTTAATCCATGATGCAGACATATTTTTGTGATGACTCCATTTTTGAGACAAGAAGGGGATTGATGGACATGTCCAGGTATGTGCATCAATGGGCTTGTTGTGTTTAATTTATATTGCATGTCGGAAGACATTGACTGGGTATTGACACCCTATGAATGGCACAGGTGTGTTTAGGTTGTCCGCTTATTTACTTTCACAGTGAGATACATACACTTTCTCGCCCTTTGTGTATACTCTTTTTGGGCCTGTGTACTGGTCTTAGTACATGTGTTTAGCAGTCACATTGGTGTGTCTACCTTCACACTCACATTCTGTTAACTTAGCCTGATAGTTGTGGGAATGGATTGATTGAGGCACTTCTTGTTTTCATCTCATTAAACACATGTGAATGGCTGTGAGTAGGAAGATTGTGTGACAGTTTAACTTTGTGTCTACACAGATCATGTACTTTGCACATTGACTCCATGGTCAAATTATTTCACATTCTTACCTTTGTGTCATTTTGTGGCACAGAACTATTATTAACTGATGTTTGAGTGATTGTTGTATATTTGTGAAACTTACACCCCTCCTCCCACCCAGCCCCACCATGCCACATGGAAGAGTGTTGTGCAGCCAATGTTTGTGAGTGTATGTGAAAGACATTTGCCTATGTTGGCCGGTCTTTGTGGCACACAGGCAAATGTGTCAGTTGTGATATGTTCATACAACATTCACTTGTGTCTGCCATCTTGCAAGTACACATTAACTCACAGAGACATAGACATAGCCCACAATGAAGTGGTTGTGCTGTGTGTGTAGAAGTGTTTGCTGTTATTCCAAGTCCCATTAGTGCTGCTCCTACATATACCTTCATGCCCATTGCTAACAGGCAACTAGGACATGAGCTTAGCTCTCAATGTGTCCAAAGGTAATGGTCATCTGTCTGGCACTGGGAACATGTTTCTGACTTGTAGACAACTTGCCTCATTGCCTTGTGCACCACAAAGCATGCCACAGTCTCTGCCATTTCATATTAGTTTGTCCACTCACTGTGAGGTAATCACAGTTTTTAGTGGTCTTCTATGGCTGGTTCTGCAGATGAGTGTTTAAAATGGACAGACATCCCATCAGGCCATGTACTATGCACACTCTTTCTTTCATGCAAATGCAGCACCTATGGAACTATGCTTTTCTACAAGTGTGTGGATGTGTACTGACAAGTCTGGCTGACACTGGGGCTTGGTGTTTTGAGCACAAGTCAATGTTGGTATTTGTTGAAAAGTCAGACACCAGTGCCCCGTGTCATGCATCCTGCTTGTGAAGTCAAAATCACTGTGTGTATGCTTAGTTCATGTGGGTCTGTTTGTGATGTTGATGAAGGTGTATGTTGTCCACTGCCTGATGTGATTAGTGGGATTTAGAAATGCTCCTCCCACCAGCATCTCCTCCCAGTAGCCCAGCACAGTTCTCCGTGACTTGGGCTAACTGGCAGTGATGGTAAGTGTTCTGACAAGGCTGCAGACACTGGTGCATGGTGGTAAATGTGAATCAAAATCCCAGAAAATATCTTGTGCAGAAAACACCACGCAAGAGTGTCAAGCATCTTGCTGTTGCACTTCCATTGAATGAAAGGTGTTTTATAACGCGCAAAACTTAGCCCCAAGGGACATCAAGGCGCAAAAACAGACAAACAAAAGTCCAAAACTACCAGCTGCAAAATCAAATTACCGCTAGGAGCAGAGCCGCTAATATGCCTGAGAAAAGAGCCAAGTCCTCAGGCGTTTCCTAAAGACCACCAAAGAAGACTGGCTGGAGAGCTCCAAAGGGAGGGAGTTCCAAAGTTTTGGAACCAGGGTGGGAAATGCTCTACCTCCCCATTTGGCCTTCACAAATCTTGGAACCGAAAGCATGTTCTTAGATGCCGAACGGAGAGTTCTTTCGGGGGTGTAAACGCGTAGGAGGGACCTAATACCCTCTGAGCCTGAGCCATGAATTGCACCATGGGCCAGACAAAGAAGTTTGAAGGAAATCCGAGAGGAAATCGGAAGCCAATGAAGATCCCTTCTGGCCATGGTTACAGAAGCAAGCCTAGGGAGATTCAAAACCATCCTGGCCGCGGCATTCTGCACCATTTGGAGGCGGTGGATGGAGCTTTTGTTAATGCCACTGTAAAGGACATTACAATAATCTAGCCTAGATGACACTAGGGCAACAGTAGATTGTTTCCGGGCTGCCTGGGAAAGATATGGGGCAATCTTCCTCAGTGTTCTGATGATGGCACAACAGGTAGACACCGTTCTGTTTACCTGAGAATCGAATGAGAGAACGGGATCAATTAGGACACCAAGATTCCTGGCGGAAAGAGTGGGAAGAGGGCAGTCCCCCAGTGAAGAAGGCCACCAGTCCTTTGACCACAGATCTTGGCTGCCTCCAAAGACCATGATTTCCGTCTTTTCACCGTTCAGTTTTAAAAAGTTACGCACCATCCACTGGGAGACTGCCTCCATACATGCTCTAAAATTGGACGCAGAGTCACTAGCCGACTGGGTAATAGATACCAAGATCTGGGTATCGTCGGCGTACGACAATACCTCAAGACCAAAGGATCTCACCACCTTGGCAAGTGGGGTAACATAGATGTTGAATAATAATGGGCTCAACGAGGAGCCCTGTGGTACCCCACATTGCACTTCTTGAGAGGCGGAGAGAAAATTGCCCATTTTGGCTCTCTGCTCCCTGTGATGTAAAAAGGAGGAGAGTAGACTAAGGGCAGTACCCTCTACTCCGATGTCCATGAGCCTGGAGATCAGGATTGACGGGGACAAGGTGTCAAATGCTGCTGTGAGATCTAATAACACTAGCAGAGTAGGATGTCCCCTATCAACCTCCATACGGATGTTGTTAATCACAACCGTTAGGGCAGATTCGGTGCTGTGAGCTGCCCGAAACCCATGTTGGGAGGTGTCTAACAGTTCGGAACTCTCAATGAAAGTAGAGAGGTTTCGATTTATATGGGACTCCAGTATCTTAGCTGGGGCTGGGAGCAGGGAAATAGGACGATAATTTTTTAGAACTCCAGGGTCCAAAGAGGGCTTTTTGAGCAGTGGTTTAATAACGGCAGTCTTCCAGGATAAAGGGAAGATACCCTCACTGATGGCCATATTCATAACCTCCAAAAGAGGAGGGAGAACCGACCCTCTACAAGTCTTCAAAGTTTTTAGGGGGCAAGGATCTAGAGGCGAACAAGACTTGGTGGCATCAAGAAGGAGGTCAAGTTCACACACCATTCACTGTCAGTTAGGCATTGTACCAGGTAAAGTAGTTGTTCGTGGTGGATGTAGTATTGTTTAACATGGCTCCAACTCCCACCAGGCTCTGTCCTTCACACACTCTTCCCACACAGTGAAAACAGACCACATGTCAGAGGTTTTTGCGTGCGGTGATTGGGAATAGATTGAGATGTGTGACACTTGTGCCTGGTGTGTGATTATTTATTGATTTAACCCAGATCTCGTGACTGGGGTGAATGTTTTGATTTGTTCTGCAGCTGAAAGTCCTGAACCGGTCCGAGAATGCTTTTTTCCGGTCCAGGGAGGACCTGGCTTGGCAGTTTGGGCTGGACTGTTCCCAGGAGGCACAGGGTCAAGGCTGATTGGCATATTTGCATATGGCCAGGTCTAAATTGGTATGAGATGGTGAGCAAAAGAATGATGGATTTAACCTGGATCTCTTGACTGCGGGTGAATGTTTTGATTTATTCTGCATGCTGTCCATCAATTGTGTGTCTTTTGAAAAATCCAAACAGGGACTTGAGTTAAAAAACACCAGTCCACATTGTCAAACATTTTGTCAGTACATTGGTACTCACTGACAAGTAAGCAGAGTTTTTGTTAGGCTAGTTAGGCTGGGTGGGAAGAGTGTGTGTATGACAAGACTTGATGTGAGTTGTAGCCGTTGCAAATACACCTCCTCCCACCCAGACTTGTTGACTTCTGTGTGCCTATAGTTACCTCACAGTATGGGTAAATGTACTGGCAATGTGGCTGGTACTGGTGCATAGTTTTGAACAAGAATGCCAATCACATCATGGACCTGTGCTCCAAATACCATGTAACAGTGTCAGACATCTTGCTAGTCCACTTATCCTCACTGTGAGTGTGGCTTAGGCTAGGTGGAGTTAGCTAGTCTGGATGGGAGGAATAGTCTTTTAAATGGCTACAAATTGCACAAGACCCTGTCCTACGTACACCTTTCCACCCACATTTAATAGACCAGCATGTACTATGCTTACCTCATTGTGAGACAAATTGTCACAGACATATATCTGACACTGGTGCCTGTTTGACTTGACTGCAAAACCCATTAAGACTTTCTGCTTCAGACACCATGCAGCAGTGTCAGACATCTTGCCAGCACATTGCCACTTACCGTCAGGTAAGCAGAGTCCCATATATGCTATTTTGGCTATGTGGGAAGGTGTGTGGAGGCTAGAGCATGATGGTAGATATGGTCATGGCAGACACTCCTCCTCACAACCAGCACAACCAGCTCATCTATGGTAATGCCTACCTGACAGTGAATGTAAGTGTACTAAAAAGATAGCTGACACAGTTGCATGTTGTTTTGTGCACAGGGCCTTGCTGGAAGTTGGTTTCAAGATCAACACTATGCAGCAGTGTCAGCCACCTTGCCAGTACACTTCTCCTCACTGTGATGTAAGCATATGCCCAGGGGAGTTTGCATGGCTGGGTGGATGAGTATTGTCAATGTCTACAAGTCACATGATGCCTTTACCCACACATACCTTCCCACCCATCAGCAAAAGACTACCTGTAACTCTGCTTCCCTGACAGTGAGTGTGATTGTACTTGCAAGTTGTCTGACAGTGATGACTGGTGCCTATGTGTCCACAAGCAGTGCGTAGTTGTACAGGCAGATGTCACCAGTGTCAGCCATTCGGTCATTAGATATCTAATCACCATCAGGTATGGATGGTTTTTGGTGGTCTGTTTGTGCTGTTTGTGAGTATGTGTGTTTGCCATGACTCCATCTCCCATCATGCTCCGTACTCCACACACCTTCTTACACATCCTAAATATCTTAACTGTGAGTGTACTTTCCTGACAGTGATTGGCAATGTGCTCCACAGATTTTTGACACTGGTGAAAGATATCTGATTTGACCACTAATCACCAACAGTGCCTTGAACTCAAAATATCAGTCCGCAGGGCCTCTCATCTTGCCAGTACATTATAATTGACTGTAATGGAAGCTCATTTAAATGTTGTCTTGTTGGTCTGTGTATGAGGATGAGTGTTTGCACTGACTTCACCACCCATCATGTCCTATCCTACACACATCTTCACAGCCAGCACAGACAGCCGAACAGGATTTTTTGTTTTTTTAAAATATTTTTTTATTAATTCTAAAACAACCAACGTCAATGAGAAGCAATACAGTAACAAACAGATAAATGACAATATAATATATCACAGGTCGCTTCTCAGTGTGTCCCCTGCCCACATCCCTCCCCCTCCATGGGTGTGCCTCAAGAGCATGGTCGTTAAGCAATTAAAGTGCATCAGAATCCAATACAACAGCAATCGTGAACAACAGTAATACAGTACAGGGCTTACATATACCTTAAAGATCACCATTTGTCCCATTGATCACACCCTGGGTAATTCTCCTTGTGCTAAAGTGCCAGCTGGATCTTGTCGGTCCTCCAAGTCCGAACTTTCCTCCGAACCTGGCTCTGGAGGCCGTAATATTGCAACTAAGGCCTCCCATGCCCTTGCCGCCTCCTGCGCCTTGTCATTATTAGTACGTAGGGCCTGCTGTAGCCGAGCGTACCTTCGCTCCACGCCCACTTGAGCAGTTCCACCCACCATCTCCCCACACCTGGCCCCCTCGCTGACTTCCAATGCATAGTGATTTCCCTCTTGGCTAATACGAGGCCCAGATCTATAAATGTACTTATCACTTTCGTTTTAGCTGTATGCGGGAACCAATACAACAAACAAGCACCCAGGTCCAGTTCTATTATACGATCAGTTATATTACACAGTAGTTCCAGCACCTCTTTCCAATATGTTCCCAAACTCATACATCCCCACATCATATGCTGGACGTCGGCTCCCTCTAAACTACATCTCGGACATTGGGCGGTCGCCGCACTGAAATATTGATTAAGCTTGGCTGGTGTCAACTACGCCCTGTGCAGGACATAGAACTGTACCAATTGAAATCTAGCATTCCTCGTGCTCTTCCAAGCTCTTCTGACCAACTGGGCCCACGTTTTTCTTGAATTTCCCTGCCAAGGTCCACTGCCCATTACTCCTGCAAAGCGCTCAATGGCTCCAGAGCCTCCGTCATTATTCGTCTGTAAAGGCACATAATAGCCTTAACAGTTCCTGCTGCCATTACCACATATTGGCACACCGTTGAGGCCTGCGGTTCCGACAGACCCGTCCCCCAATAGCGCTGTATTGCCGAAATAAGCGCTGAATGCAGCAAATAATCCCCTCGCTGGAGATCGTATTTATGCTGAAGGGCCTGAAATGTAAACAGGGTTTCACTCTCATAGAGGTCTCGTAGCATTTGTATTCCCATATCTTCCTAGTTAGCCAGTGCCGTCCAATCCCCACCATGTGGGAAGGCCGTGCACATACCCAGCGTTATCTCCGGAGCAAACGGGCGAGTGAATCCGGCCTGGCGTTGGCTCCGAATACAGCACAACCGCAGCGTCCACTGTTCTGCGGTGAGCGGTTCAAGATGCATCTTATGCTGAAGTACTATAAAGGACAAGATATAGCGTGGGGTCCATCGCCCCTCAGGGCCATCCGGGCCATGGAACTCCCAAGCCACAGCCTGGGTGAGCCACTGCAATTGCGCTGCTAAATAGTACCATTTGAAGTCTGGCACTGCCAGCCCCCCATTAGCTCTCAGGCGTATCATTGTAGCCATTGCAACCCACCGTCTGCCCGACCCAAAGATAAATCCTACAGCCATAGAGAGGAGCTGTCGGTAGATGGAGCCCGGCACCCAGACCGGCAATGTCGTAAAATAATACAATAAGTGCGGCAGCGCCACCATCTACAGGAGCGCCACCCGACTAGATACCGATAGCGGCAACGTGCTCCAAAATCCAAAACTGCCCCTAAGTCCGGCCCCAAATTACCCTCCAACAAATCCTCGGAGGTATGATAAACGTGGGTGTCTAAATAGGGTAAACAGTGGGGATCCCAATTGATGCCCAACACCTGTGACGGGTTCAGCACAGCCGGCGCCACTGGGAAGAAGCAGGTCTTTGCCCAGTTCACCCTCAGCCTTGAGTACCGCCCAAATACCTGTAGCAAGTGTCGCGCGCCCTCCAAAGCCGTAGCCTTGTCTGCGAGAAAAATCAACAAGTCATCCGCATAAAGGGAGATAAACTGCATGTCCCCACGGAGGCACAAACCTGGATAATGCGTCCCCAACCGGGCATGTGAAGCCAGAGTCTCAATGGCTAGGGCAAATAGAGAGCGCGGACATCCATGTCGCGTGCCCCGTCCCACTTGACAGGCTGATGAGAACGTCCCACCTGTCCGCACCCGAGCCGTCGCCGACCTATAGAGAAGTTCCGTCCACCCTACAAAGGTGTCCCCCAGTCCAAATTTGAGCATGATCCGATACAAATATGGCCACTCTAGGCTGCCGAACGCCTTCTCGATGTCAACTGAGAGAACCGCCGCAGCAGGGGTCTCACTATGGTCCTCACCCAAAATCCGCAAAAGGTGTTGCACATTAGTCGCAGTATTGCGCTTTGGAATAAAGCCCGCCTGGTCAGAATGGACCAGTTGCATCACATAAGGAAGAAGCCGGGTTGCCAGAATCCTACTCAAAATCTTGTAGTCGGTTGTTAACATCGATAGTGGATGGTAGGCTGACCTAGACAACAAATCCTTACCCCGTTTTAGCAACGGGATAATGATGGCCTTGTGAGTGGAATCTGGCAATCTCCCCAAGTCCCAGGCTTCCCGATAGACTTCCAGCATTTTGGGGGCAAGGATATCGACATATGTCGAGTAAAATTCAATCGGTAGACCATCTTCTCCCGGGGTTTTCTTACGCACCATATGTTTTATTGCACTACGTATTTCCCCCACTGAAATTTCCTGTCCCAACATGTCTCTCTGATCGTCCTCAAGACGTGGCAGTCGTATCTCAGCCAAGAACTCATCTAATCCATCACATACACCCTGCAACCTACTCTCGTATAGGTCCGCATAGAACATCAAGAACATCTCGTTAATCCCTTGTTTGGTATATTCCAGTAAGCCCGCTGGAGTGGCAAAAGCCAGAATGGGTGTGCCCCTCCGGCCGGATTAGCCAGCCACACCAAGAGGGAACCCACCTTATCTCTCGCCGCGTGTGCCCGCACTAAATACTCCTTGTGGTTAATGCAGGGCAACCTTTCTACCTGTGTCACCACTCCCTCTCTTGCAGTTAGGACTTCGGCCCCCAGGTCCTCAGAGTGGGCCCTCTCTGGAGCTGTTGTTCCTCCCTCTCTATGTCCTGCATAAGCGTCCTCCGTACTCCTGCCATTTTAGCAATACATAAGCCCCGCACCACCACCTTAAAGGCACCCCACTCTAGGGCTAGGGTCGATGCCGTCCCTTCATTCTTTAGGAAATAATGCTCAATAACCTCTTGTATTTCTGTGCGAAACACTGAGTCTTCCAAAGCCTCTGGGCGCAATCGCCAGGAAGGGATTGCAGGCCGTTCCTGAGACCCCCTCAGCCCCAAAAGTAGCGGATTAGGATCCGAGATTGTCCTTGCCAGGTACTCACTATGGCGGACCAGCGCGTGGATGTCCAGGGAGCAAAACACCGCATCCAGCTGTGCATGCAAGGCATGTAGAGCAGAATATTAAGAATAGTCCCGCTCGCCCATATGCTGCGCCCTCCATGTATCTATCAGCCCCCACTCTGCCTGCCAATCCCTCCGGAGTTTCGAGAGCTTATGTATGGGTGCCTGGGGTAGCGGTGGATGCGACCTATCCGTCTCAGTATCTGTGACTGAGTTGAAATTGCCCCCCAGGATCACAGAACCGGTCAGGAATGAAGCCAGTCTCTCTGATAACCGAGCAAAAAAAGCCATCTGTTCCACATTAGGGGCATACACACTGCACAATGCCACATCTCTCGCATCTAACCTCCCCTGAACAGCCACAAACCTCCCTTCAGGATCCACTATCTGCTGTGTTAGCTGGATGGGAACCCCCGCCCTCACACAAATCAGTGTGCCCCTAGCAAAAGCAGAATATGTTGTGTAAAAAAGCTGCCCCTCCACCGGCGCTGCAAAGCCTGGCCTTCAACTCAATCCATATGGTTTTCCTGGAGGAAATCTATCTGTACCCCTTTACACACCAAATAGGCATGGACTCTGTGACGTCTCAACATCGTATGCTTTTCCCGTACATTCCACGTGATACATTTGAATTCAGGTGATGTCCCCATAATGCAGAGTATCTCTGTTCCACAACTGCACTCCCTGCATTGGCGCACCGGTGGCTCTAATACAAACAGAACCCCAAAATGTTCCCCCGCTTCCCTCCCCAGAACTGGCTCTAAACAGATAGTACCCACCCAAACTAACCATAAACAGTCCCTCTGGTAGCTACCAGTGTTTCACTCTAAGAGTGAAACTAGGGGGAGAGCTCTAACGCCAAGGAGCTCTGGCCCGCTGCTTCACTGCATCCCGATACCAACCCCACTATAACAATAAAGAATTCCCCTCATCCCCGGGAGGGCCCCCAGACAGACCTCCAACTGCACAGGGCGTATGTCACCTCGCCCAAGCCCACCGAACCTCTGAGCCTCACCCAATCACCCCTGCCCAAAAGCAACAGTCCCTGGACCATTCGACCCCTCTTACTAGCCACTTGAGACAGTGCATAAAGTCAGGCATCAGCGATCTCGTCTTCCGTCTCTGGAGTGACATGCAGCAGAGTGACACTCCCGCGTCTGTCCCTTCAGAATCCGTCCCCGCCGATCCCTTTTCCGAGTCGGTCACTCTCAGCAGTGTTGTGCCGCTCGCCTGCGAGATCTCTGTCATGGCTTGCAGGGCTGCCAACCTCTCTTTCTCCGTCTGTGTCTTGGAAGGTTTCTGTGTCCCAGGATGCCGTCTTCTGGTACGCCTTGTGCGACACTTTCACGGTGCCTCCGCTGTCCGAACTCCTGCCCCTTCTGCTCCATCCGTCCCTGCCCGATAGCTTTCCAACCAGCTCCATGCTTCATTGGGGTCATTATGGAAGAATGTTTTGCTATCCAAAGTTACTCGCAGGTGCGCCGGGAAAACCAGGGAGTATTGAATGCCTTCGTCTCAGGGGGCCTTCTTGACCGCCAGAAACGAGACTCGATGTCGCTGTACATCAAAAGTATAATCCGGGAACAATGACACATTATTATTGTCCACTCTGTATGGGCCTGCGGTGCGTGCTTTATGAAACTGTAGATCCCTGTCCTTATAATGAAGCAAGCGGGCCACCACAGGTCTAGGCGGTCTCCCAGGTGCTAACTGGCGGGCAGGCACCTTGTGCGCCCTCTCCAAAGTGTAAAATGGTGTCAGGCCCTCAGGGGAAACCTCAGTGCGCAGCCACTGTTCCAGGTAGTCTATCATGCTGTCCCCTTCCACTCCTTCCAGAAGGCCCACTACCCTGATGTTGTTCCATCTATTACGCCCTTTGGCATCTTCGGCCCTCTTTTCCAGCACTTGGAGCCTGTGAGTGACTTCTCCCATCTTAGCATCCATTGCCTTCTGAGCCGGTTCTAGGACCTCCAAGGTAGCCTCAGCTTGCTTCACTCAGTCGGTCAGCTTCACATGATTTACCCGTAGGAGTCCCAGTCCCAGTGACACTAGAGCAATGTCTTGTTGGAGTGCCTCCTTTGTACATGTAATTGCTCGGAGGATCTGATCCACCTGCTGTTGCACCAGCCCTTCTGGGGGCAGTTCAACCACATCTTGCCTCCGCTGCTCCACTGCCTCATCCTCCGGCTCCGGGGGAGCACCCCCTGTCGGCCCGCGACTTCTCTATGGGTGTCAGATAACTTGGTCCCCAGTCCTGGTCTCACCATTCAGTACCTCCTATAATCTGGTGATGTGGGTCCCCCCGTTAGTCGGAAGTATGTGTTCTCCAAGTCGTCGGCCCCCTCCGTCCACAACACTCCCAGTGTCCTCACCCATCTCCACTTCCTGCAAGCATCCAAACTGGGCAGTCCACTCTCAGGCAAAACCCCTAGTTGCCAGGCAAGGGTGCATCAGACCCCGCAGGACCACCGCAGCCTTGTAAGGATCCCCCTGCGCTTTAGATAATCCAGCGGGGTTCCCCAGCCTATAGAGCCAGCCTCCACAGGAGGGAGATCCAACAGTCCGCAACCAAGTGAGTATCCTAATCCAGGGCCCGCAGGGGGCAATCACTTCTGCCCACTAGCGTTGTCACTCCTGCAATGACCACGGAGCACCCTGCCAGTCACTGCTTCAGTCCAGGGTGCCAGAGTTCCCTTCAGTCCACTCATGCACTGCCAGACGGGTGCCGCGCCACATCCAGCCCCCACCGCTGGCTCCGGAAGTCCGCTTGCAGCCTCCAACCAGCTCTACCGCAGCGGGCCACCCACGCTGGAATGACCGGCAAGCTCACTCCTCCGTCCGCTGGCCAAATTGTGGGCAGCTCCACTTTGCCCTGAATTCACGAGGTCAGGGCCCTCCAGTGTTGCGTCACAGCTTCCTCTGCTTGCCCCAGTTCGCGGGGTAGAGCGGGCCCCTACAGCAGGCAGGGATGAACCCCCACTCGGGGTCCAGTAAGTAGGCAACAGCTAACTCCGCCCGCGACAGTCAAGCGCGGGAGCCCATCCCACCCCCACCGCTAGTGCAGGAGTTGTTCGCCAGCCGCCAGGGCCAGGGTCTCCACACATCCTCTCTGGTAATGCTCCTGACACTGTATAGTCCTCCCCATCTCTCTGCCGCCGGCAATGCACTTAGCTTTGGCGGCCGGGTGTCTCCATTATCCCCCTCCGGGGCCGCACCGTCAGCAGCCACCGCTCCCTTCTCACAACACTCAGGGGGGGCCAGGATACCTCCACAGGCGTCTGCCTCAGATCGCGGGGTAGAACAGGGCCTCACTGTAGGCAGGGCCGGGCTCCCTCTCGTGGCCCAACAAACAGATAGTGGCTGAGTCCACCCGCTACGGCTGAGCACAGAGGCCTGTCTCACCCCCGAAGCACAGCCGCCGCTCACAGGCCATCGATGTCGGTACCCCCGCTCATCTTCTCCAACGATACGCCGGGCAAGGCGCAGTCCTCCCCGCTCCTCTTCTGCCAGTAACTCACTGCAACATTGCAGCCAGACACTCCTACGATCCCCCAGGGGCCGCGCCGCCGGCAACCACTGCACTCTCCTCATGGTGCACGGGGGGCCAGGATCTCGCTGCAGGTGTCCAGAACTGTCCGCTCGTAAGGGGGGAGAACCCTCGTCCCTCTAGGGCTCCAAACTACACCTCCCCTCCGGCTCTCCTTAGGACTCGAGCCATGGAGTCGGGCGTAATTTTCTTTCCATGTAGGCCGGGTCTTTCTCCTCTTCTGTTCGCCACTCGGCTCGGTCTCAGGCAGAATTAAAGCATCCAATTCAGTGCTGTGCTGGCTCCCGCAGCTGGAGGGGCCCTTCCAGGGTCACAGAAGTGCCGGCTCGGCTCTCTGTGCAGGATAAGAGGGGAGGTCGGCGCGGAGCTCTCGGCTGTTGCAACCGTCCTCATCGGCGTCCTAGGCGCGCCCCGACAGCAGACCAGGATCTATGCTATCCCTGATGCTGCATGGAAACTGTACTATCAAGATGGCTGATACTGGGTAGTGGTGTGAGGGGATCACTGACAGAATATCGAATACAAGAATATCGACTTACCAGAATACCGAGGTAAAAATATAGAATGACAGAGTATCTACTCTTTACCTACAAACAGGTGAGTGCAAAAATATCAAATAAAAAATGTCGATGTTAAAAATATAGAATGCTAAAATATCGAATTTTTCAAATGTCTGAAAAGTAATATAACATTAATTAAATTATTATTAGTAAGTAAAATATACTCAAAATTAATTTAAAAAGGCCAAAATTAATAAATAAAAAATGTAATCTAAAAAAATAAACACGTTTGAATTTTTTATATATATATTAACTTAATAATATTAAACAGTAATAATTATTTATAATTTAAAAAATGTAAAACATATTTTAAAATATAATTACACATATATAAATACACCTATAATGTAAATATAAAAATAAATTATATATAAGTTAAAACATTAAAAATATATATATTTTTTAATTCATATTTTACAGTACATTAAATGTAACAGTGAAAACATTGCATAACGTAGGGGATACAATTACTATTCCCACTACAGCAAGTGGTACAGTAAGGAAAGTGTTGGATAGCGGGAAAGTAAAAATTACTATTCTCACTCCACCGAGTGCAACAGTAGGGAAAGTGTTGGTTAGCGGGTGGATAAAAATTACTATTCACACTTCAGTGAGGGCAACAGTAGGGAAAATGTTGGATAGCGGGTGGGTAAAAATTACTATTCCCACTTCACCAAGTATAACAGTAGGGAAAGGGATGGATAGCGGGAAAGTAAAAATCACAATTCCCACTCCACCGTGTGCAATAGTAGGGAAAGTAAGAAACTGATGTGGGAGCACACTGCTTCACCTCCCAGCAGAGTCGCCCCTAGGCATCATGGTAGATGCAGTTCAGTTCGACAAGCGAGTACACTTAGAAAGTCTTGAGTGTTTCACCAGGTGGGTGCAGATTAGTGCTGGCCATCTCTGGACACGTGTTTCTGGATTAGTATCCGTCATCAGCAGAGATTAGGCAAAATTATTTGGGGTTGCTGAGCAGGCTGCCGTATTCTTGGAACGCAGTATCTCTCCAGGCGCGCAGGTGCCTCTCCACGAGCTCGTCATCTCAAAGCGGCTCGAGGGAGCCTTTAAGTAAGGAACTGATGTGGGAGCACACTGCTTCACCTCCCAGCAGAGTCGCCCCTAGGTATCATGGTAGATGAAGTTCAGTTCGACAAGCGAGTACACTTGGAAAGTCTTGAGTGTTTCACCAGGTGGGTGCAGATTAGTGCTGGCCATCTCTGGACACGTGTTTCTGGATTATTATCCGTCATCAGCAGAGATTAGGCAAAATTATTTGGGGTTGCTGAGCAGGCTGCCGTATTCTTGGAACACAGTATCTCTCCAGGCGCACAGGTGCCTCTCCACGAGCTCGTCAGCTCAAAGCGGCTCGAGGGAGCCTTTAAGTAAGAAACTGATGTGGGAGCACACTGCTTCACCTCCCAGCAGAGTCACCCCTAGGCATCATGGTAGATGCAGTTCAGTTCGACAAGCGAGTACACTTGGAAAGTCTTGAGTGTTTCACCAGGTGGGTGCAGATTAGTGCTGGCCATCTCTGGACACGTGTTTCTGGATTATTATCCATCATCAGCAGAGATTAGGCAAAATTATTTGGGGTTGCTGAGCAGACTGCCGTATTCTTGGAATGCAGTATCTCTCCAGGCGCGCAGGTGCCTCTCCACCAGCTCGTCAGAAAGTGTTGGATAGCGGGTGGGTAAAAATTACTATTCCCACTCCAAACAGTGCAACAGTAGGGATAGTGTTGGATAGTGGGTGAGTAAAAATTACTATTCCCACTCCAGTGAGTGCAACACTAGGAAAAGTGTTGGATAGCGGGTGGATAAAAATTACTATTCCCACTCCATGAGTACAACAGTAGGTAAAGTGTTGGATAGCGTAGGGGCTATAATTTCGATTCCAACTCCAGAACGTGCAACAGTAGGGAAAGTGTTGGATAGCGTAGAGGTAAAAATGACTATTACCACTCCAGAGAGTGCAACTGTAGGGATAGTCTTGGATACCGTAGGGGTAAAAATTACTATTCTCACTCTAGAGAGTGCAACAATAGGGAAATTGTTTGATAACAGGTGGGTAAAAATTACTACTCCCACTCCAGAGAGTGCAACAGTAGGGAAAGTGTTGGATAGCGTAGAGGTAAAAATTAGTATTCCCACTCCAACAAGTGCAACAGTAGGGAAAATGTTGGATAGCGTAGAGGAAAGAAATTGCTATTCCCACTCAAGTCAGTGCAACAGTAGGGAAAGTGTTGGATAGCAGGTGGGTAAAAATGACTATTCCCACTCCAGAGAGTTCAACAGTAGAGAATGTGTTGGATAGTGTAGAATTAAAAATGACTATTCCCACTCCAAAGAATGCAACAGTAGGGAAAGCGTTGGATAGAGTAGGGGTTAAAAATAACATAGTTATAAATTAAAACATTTTTGTAATTAAATAATGAATTATTTATAAATTAACAATAAATTAATTAAAAATACCAATAAATAAAAGTTAATAATTACTTAAATAACATTAAATTACTTCCCACCCTGTTCCCCAATAAACACACAAGCCACTCCACATAAAATTTCACATCATGAATATAATTATCAATGAATCAATTAATATAAATTATTTACCAATTAATAATCAATTAACAATAAATTAATTATAAATACCAATACATAATACATATTATAATGAATTAACAATTAATAATTACTTAACAATAAATTAATTAACAATATCCAACAATTAAAATTAATAATGACTTAATTAAAATTAAATTACTTTCCACCCTATTCCCCTATAAACCCACAACCCGCTACGGAATAAAATTACACAAAAATTAATTAACATATAATGAATTAATTAAAATAAAATCTTAATTAATATATTATAATTAAATTACTTCCCGCCCTATTCCCCTATAAACCCGCAACAGAACTAAAATACACAAAATTCTTTTAACATAAAATTCATTGCTTTAAAAAAATTCCAACATACATTACAAACATAATATATACTTTTAACACATATACTAACACTTAAAACACTAAAAGAAAATTAATATTTCTAACAATTATATTATGACTTTCGATATAACTAACTTCAACATCATTAAAAACAATATTTCTTACCTGCATTTAGATATTCTGCACCACTATATTTTTGTAAGTTGACATTTTGCCAACTCAATATTTAAAATTCGATATTTTGGCAGGTCGATATTTAAAAGTCGATATTTAGACTGTTCACCAGTGTGAGGAGCACACGGCTATGATAGGAGTTGTGGACAACTCTAACATCATGCACAAGTGTAAGACATCCTGCAAGTACACTTCCAATCATTGTCAGGACACCACTCTGCCTGGTGGCCTTGTTGGTATATATGTGAAGGTGTGTGTGTGTGTGTGTGCGTGTGTGGAATAGAGCCTGATAGGTGATGTTGTCATTGCAAACACTACTCCTCACACAATACCCAAACATGTCATATGGGCATATGTCTACCGTGTAGTGAATGGAAGTCTAATGTAGAGTTGTCTGTTACTGTTGCATGTAGTTTAACTTAACTACAACTCCCATCAGGCCTTGTTTTCCAGACAGCATGCAGCAGTGTCAGCCATGTTGTTGGTACTTTTCCACTGACTGGGAGGCTTGCATAATCCCAGTATGTCTGTGTGGACTGTGTGTGTGAAAGAGTGTTTGCAGTGACTACAAGTCCCATGGTGCCTGTGGCCAGACTCACCTTCCCAGGCATCCTAAACAGACTACCAGTGACTGTGCTTTCCTGTGAGTGAGTAGAAAAGTACTGGGCCAAAATGTCTGCGACTGATGCGTGTAGGTTGACTTGACTATAACTCCCATCAGGCCTTGTTCTCCAGGCAGCATACAGCAGTGTCAGCCATTTTGTTGGCACTTTTCCTCTGATTGAGAGGCTTGCATAATCCCAGTATGTCTGTATGGGCTGTGTGTGTGGAGCAGTGTTTGCAGTGACTACAAGTCCCGTGGTGCCTGTGTCCAGACCCACCTTCCCAGGCATCCCAAACAGACTACCTGTGACTGTGCTTTCCTGTGAGTGAGTGGAAAAGTAATGGGCGTAGATGTCTGCGACTGGTGCGTGTATTTTGACTTGACTACAAGTCCCATGGTGCCTGCGTCCAGACCCACCTTCCCAGGCATCCCAAACATACTACCTGTGACTGCTTTCCTGTGAGTGAGTGGAAAAGTACTGGGCCAAGATGTCTGACGCTGGTGCTTGTTGTTTGGAGTAGATGGCCTAGCTGTGAGTTTTTGAGAAGTATGTACATGGTTATAGTTTGTTGCCTTATCAATGTAATTTGAGGTATTTTTGTAGAAAATATGACATACACATCACATGCTATTAGAATATAGTACATTTTGTGATTTTAAACTGGCCTCTAATTTAACTGTATCCTTTGAAGTGCTGTATTTAGAGGTGTGATTAACATGTATTTGAATGTGGATTGTGTACTCACCAGACTCCTGTGATCCTGGGATTCCGTAGACGCCCTCCGGTGCAAGGATGTCATGCACCTTCTCCTCCCAGGAGGTGAAGTGGACAGGTTGTGCAGGAGGGCTACCGCCAGCCTGCTGCCTTTGGAAATGTTCCCTGGCTATCAGCTTCTTGACCCTGCTTCGCACATCATAGTACCTGGTCCTGATATCTTCCATTGTGCGCAAGCAAGGTGCTTGAACATTCACCTTGTTAATTATCCTCTCCCACATCCTATTTCTCTGGGCAAGGGCGGTCTGTTGCACTAGGTTACCAAATAACTGTGGCTCTACTGACAATCTCATCTACAAGCATTTCCAACTCCTTATCAGTAAAAGTGGATGCTTCCTTTTGGACATGGTGAGGGAGAGTGTGAAGGCGAGGGTGAGTGTGGATGGGAGTGTGAATTAGTAAAAAATGGTGTGCATATGTGTTTTTTATTAAAATGATATCTGTGCTGGGTGTGTGAGTGTATAAGGCAGAGAGAAAACAATGTCTGGTGGAAGCTCCTTGTGAGTAGTGGCATTTGTGGCAAAGGATCATGGTCATGGTGTTGGCCCTTTTTGTAGGTGCATTTGGGGGTGCGGATACATTGTTTATTTGTGATTTGCCAATGCTTGTTTTGGGTGTTTTTGACTCCCCCTATTGACATTTCATACACGGACCAACACTTTTCTGTAACCGATTCTCCTCCAACATCAACTCACTGCGTGTTGATACGAGGCCGACTCGTGTACGGCATGCAAATGTTGAACTTTTACAAACGTGTCGGTCGCATCGATGCAGTTTACGGAGCCTTAATTCGGAATGATAGCGTGCCGTACGATTCGATTGTGTTTCACATGGGATGCATCATACTACGTCGAACAGAGGGCCCGCGGTCAAGTCGTATGGAAAGCATTACAAATCCGATTCAGTCGGGATGCTTTCCTTACGTCATCGGAATCGGGCCCTCTGTGTGCACTGTCTAGTTTTATCAGGAAAACTGTGTGCCTATGCAAATGTAATGGTAATTTCAATTGAAAATTGGTTGTCTGTAATGGCAGTGTGCTACCAAGCCATGCAAACTTCACATTACACAACTCCACTCTATGACACTCCACTGTAGTATCTGGAACATTTAGACAACAGCAGTGGAAAAAGTTCTCCATTCTGTGGGGTGGGGACGTTAATATTCAATCATGTAATTCACACTCCGACAGAATATGTGGTCTGAACAACTTAGATGAGGTGGGTCAAACTCATTTTAATCATTACCGATATGGAGACAAATTAAACAAACTTATTTACAAGTTTGATCTGTCATTTTCAAATGAAATTTCATCTCCATATGCCCCATTTAGGTGTACCTTTAATAGGAGAAACTAATACTACTATTGATTGTGTTTTATCATCAAACAATTTTGCCAACCTTCTTTTTAACTTCTATACCCACTCTACTCCTTTAAGTGATCACTTTCCGCAGTCCGTACACATTTGATCAATGTCATTAATTAGAAAGCAACACAGCCAGGGTTTGATTTACCCAGGAGAGCTCAAACTAGGCACCCTCAATGGCTACAGTCCTTGCCGTGGCAACAGATTACCCCTGAGGGGTTTTTAAGAAAACTCATTTGTAACACAGGGGAAGCCTTTGAAACTTGCTTAGATGACATCTCACAACTAAAGGAGATCATTAATCCCTTTTTTGCAACCATGTAGGCTGTAAAGGACAGCCTTTATGCAACTATGAAAACCAAAAAAAGAGAGAAGTGGTTGGTTTGATTTGTTATGTACTAAGGCTAATAAGAGATTAAAGGAGGCATTACTCAAAAACCCTAGATATAGAGCCGGGGTCTAGTTCTGCAGGTCAGCCTATAAACAGGCGGCGAAACAAAGGAAAATAAAATTAAAAGAAGAGGCATGGGATGCTTTACTTGAAGCAAGTACAAATAATGACAACAACGCATTCTGGAAGGTAGTCAGCTCTGCACCACTGAGAGAGGATGTTGGCCCTGGAATAGTGGTAGTAATACCAGAGGCTGATTGGATTAAAAAATTTTGCAGCATTTAAGCCGCATCTACCCCCACGTTAGATCCTGTCCAGGTATCTGAACTTAATGACACCTTACCTCCAAGACAAACTACCACTGCTATACCGTTCACTTTGGAAGAGGTCAACAATGCAATAAAGCCTAGTAAAGCGTGTAAGGCACCTAGTCCCGATTCTATCCCTGTGGATTTGTACAAAGCCAACATTGTTCTGTGGGGACCTATTTTAACTGTTGTTTTAAGGGCCTGTTGTCATTTAGGTTTTCTCCCTACATGGGCAGAATCTATAATTGGTCCGTTCTATAAAAAAGGAGATAGACACAACCCTGTCTGTTATAAGGGAATCTCATTGCTCGACTCCTTAGGGAAGATAGCGGGTTGAATAAATTTAAACAGGCTTCAAGAATGGGCTGAATCTCCAATCTGGGTTTTGTACCGGGGTGAGGACTATAGAACAGGGCCTTAATCTGAGTATGTTATTTGGAAAATATACCTAGATTAAGGAGGAAATTTATACCTTGGATTTGTAGATCTGTCCTCCGCATTTGATTGTGTGAACCATTTTAAGTTATGCGCTATCATGACTGATATGGGAGTGGAGCATGCGATTATCACCTTTTTGAGGGATTTGTACTCTGGTACGAAAGCAAGGGTTAGGTACCAGGGCCGGCCTTAGGCATGTGCAAGCTGTGCACCTGCACAGGGCCACCAAACCCCAGGGGCCACCACGCCAATATATATCCTTAATATAATAAACCTCTGAGGATGGATACATATTTGCTTGGCAGCCCCTGGCAGGGATTTGGCGGCCTCCAGGTCTGTTCCACTTCCAAACACCCTGCCCCCCCCCCCTCTTCACTGGCCTCCGCGCTCTGCCCCGCTCGGACCCCCTCTTCCGGGGCCCCCTACCTACGCTCCCTGCCCAGGGCCGCCATGAGCCTAGAGCCGCCCCTGTAGGTACGGGACCAGAGGTGAATGCACACAGCCTTTAAGCGTAGAGAGAGGGGTGAGACTGGGTTGCGTATTAGCACCTTTTCTCTTTATATAAATAATGTAGGCACTGTTATGACCGCACATGCCAAAGACCATGCTCAGGAGGGTCATCGTCCCATGCCTGCTCTCCTCCACGCTGAAGACTCCGTTTTATTGACCCGTACTCTCCTTGCAGTGCAGTCTACACTCAATAATGTTGTTGGTTACATGTCAGAGCTTGATTTGCAATTGAACCAAACTAAAATATAATAAAATGCGGCAGGAAAACCGGTACCTGTTGTGCCATTAAAATCCTGGATACCACTATGGAAGTTAGCAACAATTTCTCATATCTGGTAAATGTATTTGATAAAGAAGGCACATTGAACCTTGCTAGTAAAACCAGGGTGCTACTATTTAGAAGTGCCTGTATGGCCCTACAAAAATTTGCCACCAGGTTAGGCTTAAATCCCCCTCGAGAGATGCTTATCATTTATAAGGCTAAATGCATTAGCAAAGCACTATACAGGCGGGTATATGGGGTCAAGCAAATTGTTCTGTGCTCCAACTCATGGAATATGAATTTTTGAGATACTTGCTTGCTACCCCCAAAAGTTCCCCTACGTTTCTGTGCCATGCTGAGCTGGGAGAACCGTTTCTTATTGATTTACTAAAGATTCAACCTATCTTATTGTGGCACAAAGTATGGGCATCTGAATACACTGCCTTGAATTGCTCTATCACAAGGAACTGTTAAAATCAACTCTGTACACTCGATGCCATGGCTGACTTTTGCACAATGCTTCTGTCGGGACCTGGGGCAACCCGACTATTTTTACAAACCTAAACCCTAGCAGAAATCAGTAGGAAAGACCTAAAAACAGAATGCTTAAAGCAATTAGAGAGTATAAGGTGGTCAGATGAACTACTAAAGCCTACTGTTTTAAGGAATCAGCTTATTTTAACTAGTTATGATATGCAGTTTTACCTGACAGCTATATCGAATCATTGGCATAGACTCATCTTGGCTCGCTTCAGAATGGACACTTTTCACTGGATGGTCAGCTTCCCGGAACTTAGCGATTGGTCTTCAACCTTATGTAATTGCCCCTGTGATAAAATCTCAGTACAGAGTACAATGCATGTTGCACTCTTTTGTAAATTTGATAACAAATGGAGGAAACAGTATATTTTAAGCCTTTGGAAGCTGCTATCATTTCTCAATGTCGTCTGGCATATCTTTTTTTACAGACATTGCCAACCATCGAGATATGTTTGAGAATGTCGAGATTTTTATGGAGTGTGTTTTATGCCAGGAAGAACATTTAGATTATGACATGAATAATTTTGTGTGTTATCAGATAAGTGATTAAATGACACATGCCTCCTAGTTAACTCGCTTTTATATGACAAACATTTTAATCATGAATTTTATTAACACTCTTATTAACATGTATCAACTTAAGTGAATAGAATAGTAATGTATGGCGGACCCAGACTTGAGGTTTTTACCCTCCAGCATATTCACTGACTGCATGTTTAAAACCCAGTTGGGGCGAGTTAAATGTTGCAATAGACAAGTATTAATGACATAAAATGAATGTCTTTTTTCTGTATGTATTTCTTGATGTGCTTTTATGGTCTATTTATTAGATCAAATAAAGTTGATTCCATATCTATCTATCTATCTATCTATCTATCTATCTGTCTATCTATCTATCTATCTATCTATCTATCTATCTATCTATCTATCTATCTATCTATCTATCTATCTATCTATCTATCTATCTATCTATCTATCTATCTATCTATCACTCCACTCTATGTCACTCCACTTTAGGACAACCTACTCCACTCTATGGAGTCCATTAGGATGTCGGGCGAGCAGCGGGAATCACGTCTACCATATTAGTAAAGCAAAACATAGGTAATTTCCCGTCCGCTGCAGAGCGCCGCGCACCGCCATCAAAGTGCGCCCGCCACCGTGGCGGTGGGAGCCAATGGAGACTCACGGCCGTGCAGCATGACGTCCGCCCCGCTCCACAAATTAGGATGGCCAAACAGGCAGACACACCGCAGCTGAGACACCGCCCAACCAGAGACGGCGGAAACTTGACAGGTGAGCGCGATAGCAGAGACCCGGTCCACACCACTCGGTCACGACCGACATGGACCCAGCTCTACATGTGTTTCCGGTGCTGTACCTGCTACAGTACTATTATGAAATGGGCCACCACTGACGACACCGCAGGTACGCAACTACACAAATACAACACACAACACACAGGCTGACACAGGGTGCAATTCCACCACAGACACCCTGCTGGGGGTAACAACACATCCACAAGAACACCCACACATGACCCACCTGCCACCATGTCATCCCACTGCATCCTAGACACACATCGACCGCGAACCTGCAGCAACGTCCCGGTCACATCACCGCAGTGGTCAACACATGCGCACAATGCAGAAGGCAGGGCCACTCCAAGGCATGGGCAGGGCACAAATACCACAGGGACAAACCACCCCCAACCACACATCAACACACCTCATCAAGTCACAGGCCAGGTGCCCATCCTGTGCACCCCTATGCCCAGCAACAAGCAACAAAAAGCAAGCACAGCAACAAGCAAGCACAATACACAGCCAGCACCACACAACAAACAACCAGGGAGACAGCCACTGCAGGAGTGGCTGACAAGGAACACACAACACCAGTGCCACACACACAGAAGGCTGACAATCCTTGCCAGCACATACACACACAAACAAACACACACCCTGGGTGTAGCTACAAACATAACACACACACAGGGAAGCCTGAACAGATGCCTTCCCAAAAGCAACACACAAACACCACAGGAACACACACAGAACCCCAACAGAAACAGACATATCCTGTCAGCCAAACTGTGGAAAGGCAACGGGAGCGCAAACACAACATGAGTGCACAACATCTTCACCCAGGAACAAAACACACACAACATACCACAAATCACACAAGAAGTGCACCTGCACAGAACTATACTGCCACATCAAACCAACCACAGATGCACATGAAATTAAAAATCAACAAACACCACAGGACATCAGGGGATGAATATCAGGCAATGCCAAGGCCACATACACACAGCACTGTATGCACAACAAGCAGTGTGTGCACACCAAGCAATACAGCCACACACAGACATGACTGACACAACCTCAACACACACACACCACAAATCAGCGCAGCACAATTACAACAGCACACCCAGGAAGTGACGCAATACCACAGCCAACACACATACATCCACCACAACAACAACAGGATGCAACACTCTGGGATACAAGAGCAGAACCATCCTCACCAGAGCACTGGGAAGCACACACAGCTGAAGTGCACATGAGCAATCCTCACTGATTAATAGCACAAGAGCACCACACATAAACCATTGGGGCAATGTCCAGAGTTGAACATCACTCTTGGCCCAAGAACTGCACCACAAGGCACAGTGTCACAAATGAAGTGATGGGGAGGCACATACACATGTAAATCAAGGGGACAGCTGACATCAAAGTCAACTGACTTGCATGTCAGTAGTAGACAAATAAGGGGTGTACCATACGCAAATAGAGGGAGTGCAGACCCACAATGACTAGGCACAATTAGTACACATAGGGGATGGCATTACACCACACACACCATGCCACACACACCATGCCATACAGGTGGAGAAAAGGCACCATGTGTTGCAATGCATGAGAAACACAAACACAATGTCAGTGAGGAGCAGCAGGGACAAACAGTCTACACAAACACACTCAAGACACATTGATGATCAAACAAACACAACACTGATGTGCAAGTCACACACATTGCACACTCATAAGTGACCAAAACAACAAGGAGGAGTCAAACAGAACTGCATGGACACACCAACACACTGCACAGTGCACAACAGACAACTCACACAAGTGCATACAATCATTTACACAGGGCAGGGCAATCCAAACAACAGGCACACAACTCCTGGGTGAGACATGTGTGTCTATCACAATCCAGGGGCACACACACATCCACACCCACTACAAAGTCACACCCTTCACACTGCACACCTCTTGACCAACCAAGAGCACACATCTCATGTAGGCCGGGGGATCAGGACTAAGGGCCAACACAAAATGACCATACACATACATAGCTGGGCACATATACAGGAATAACACACATACATCATGACATTGCCCAGCCTGCATGCAAACCTGTGCACAGCATCACACCCTGTGCTGGCAGTGTCCAGCAACCTGACATTGCAACAATGTAGCCAACAGTAGCAAACCACTAAAAAGAGAACTGCATGACAGGTAGATGAGCCATCACAGATAACACTAGTATCAGTGTCTGAATGGACTGAAGACACTGTCACCCCTGTCTAAAAATGTGATGCGGGCAAAGAGCCTGGCAATGTTGAAGTGACACATATGGCATGGGGCACAGGCAACCAAATGCACAGACCAGAATAACTTTAATCAGCAAGGACACTGACAAAACACAAAACAGGAGTAACTGTCCTTATTCACATATTGCACAGATGTGACAGAAGAACAACAGTAGACAAGAGCAAGGCACAAAATGCTGATCATATGCAAGATAATCTGCACAGGCAAACTTCAAACAGGAAGGCCAGTTTCCATGGCACAGGGGAGAGACCAACACAGCAGAGCAACAGGGCCAGTGTCCGTGGCACAGGGGAGAGCCCAACACAGCAGAGCAACAGGGCCAGTGTCCATGGCAGGTGGCACAGCAAGTACATGAGAGGCTGCACAGGGGAGAGTACAACACAGCAGAGCAACAAGGCCAGTGTCCATGGCACATGGGAGAGTCCAACACAGCAGAGCAACAGGGCCAGTGTCCATGGCAGGTGGCACAACAAATACATGAGAGGCTGCACAGGGGAGAGCACAACACATCAGAGCAACAGGGCCAGTGTCCATGGCACAGGTGAGAGCCCAACACATCAGAGCAACAGGGCCAGTGTCCATGGCACAGGGGAGTGCCTAACAGCAGAGCAACAGGGCCAGTGTCCATGGCACAGGGGAGAGTACAACAAAGCAGAGCAACAGGGCCAGTGTCCATGGCAGGTGGCACAGCAAGTACATGAGAGGCTGCACAGGGGAGAGTACAACAGAGCAGAACAATAGGGCCAGTGTCCATGGCACAGGGGAGAGTCCAACACAGCAGAGCAACAGGGCCAGTGTCCATGGCAGGTGGCACAGCAAGTACATGAAAGTCTGCACAGGGGAGAGTACAACACATTAGAGCAACAGGGCCAGTGTCCATGGCACAGAGGAGAGTCCAACACAGCAGAGCAACAGGGCCAGTGTCCATGGCAAGTGGCACAGCAAGTACATGAGAGGCTGCACAGGGGAGAGCACAACACAGCAGAGCAACAGGGCCAGTATCCATGGCAGAGGGGAGAGCCCAACACAGCAGATCAAAAGGGCCAGTGTCCATGGCAGGTGGCACAGCAAGTACATGAGAGGCTGCACAGGGGAACGTCCAACACAGCAGAGCAACAGAGCCAGTGTCCATGGCAAGTGGCACAGCAAGTACATGAGAGGCTGCACAGGGGAGAGCCCAACACACTAGAGCAACAGGGACAGTGTCCATGGCACAGGGGAGAGCCCAACACAGCAGAGCAACAGGGCCAGTGTCCATTTCAGGTGGCACAGCAAGTACATGAGAGGCTGCACAAGGGAGAGCACAACACAGCAGAGCAACAGGGCCAGTGTCCATGGCACAGGGGAGAGTCCAACACAGCAGAGCAACAGGGCCAGTGTCCATGGCACAGGGGAGAGTCCAACACAGCAGAGCAACTGGGCCAGTGTTCATGGCAGGTGGCACAGCAAGTACATGAGAGGTTGCACAGGGGAGAGCACAACACAGCAGAGCAGCAGGGCCAGTGTCCATGACACGTGGAGAGCCCAACACAGCAGAGCAACATGGCCAGTGTCCATGGCACAGGGGAGAGTCCAACACAGCTAAGCAACAGGGCCAGGGTCCATGGCAGGTGGCACAGCAAGTACATGAGAGGCTGCACAGGGGAGAGTACAACACATCAGAGCAACAGGGCCAGTGTCCATGGCACAGGGGAGAGTCCAACATAGCAGTGAATGACAATTTCAGTGGCCAGGGAGAAATGCGGAGTCAGGACATGAGAAGCTGCCAGAAAGTGTGTTTGAGTGTACCCTTCCATAACCAGCAACACACCCAGGTGGCAAACAATGGTCAGGACTAGCACACCTGTATGAGAGACAGGTGTATGAGGGGGACTGCCACTCACATTTGGCTGTCAGGCAGACTTGGAGCTGGCTGTGTTTCGGGGACAGCACGAACACTTGACTGGGGAGACAGAGGCCCAGGTGATGTAGGGCTATCAGTGGTTTGGCAAGCTGGAGGGGTTTTTGGACCAGGTGGTATAGTGGCACATGGAGGTGGAGTCATGCAGACCTGTGACACAGTGTGGATGGGAGAGGTTGGAGGGGTACCCTTCCACTTCTTGGGAATACGAAATGGCTTCCCTGTCTTGGGGTTAATGGGAACTGGTGATGACACATCAGGCACACACACCAACTGTCCCGCATTAGGTGGAGACACTGGCACTCCCTCTGGTGACGTGCTGGATCCTGCGGGACGCTTTGTTTGGCCACGCCTCTGGACCACCTTCCCCTGCTTGCCAGGTGTCCCACTTACAGTGCCATCCTTTGCCTCTTTGCCAGGGGTGGCCCCGACAGTGCCCTCCTTTGCCTCTATGCCAGAGTTGGCCCTGACAGTGCCCTCCTTTGCCTGTTTGCCAGGGCTAGCCCCTACAGTACCCTCCTCCACCTGCTTCACTGGGCTTGGAATTGGAGTTGATGAGGTGGGGGGATGTGGCCCTGTGCCCTTCCTAGGTGTACCCTTGCCATACAACACCTCCTCAGTGGGCACAGACACTGTACGCCTAGCTCTGCGTGAAGTTTTAGGGACAGTAGAGTCCTTTGCCGGTGATGCCTCTGAGGCATGTGAGCCTGATGTCAGCCTCATGGCTTTTTTGGCCTTGCTCTTCCCTGACAGGCTCTTGTCTTTGCATTCTGGGCTGGCTCTGCTCTTCTGTAGGGTTGGTGTTTGTGGCTGGACCGCTTGGGTTGTGTCTGCTGTGTGCTCCTTGTGCTGTATCATGTCTGTGATGCATGCCAACCGTGGTCACTGTCATCTGATGTGGCCACTGACTGGGGGGTGGAAAAAGGCACCTGAGCAGGAATGGGAGCATGTGCCTGTTGAAGGGCAGATGTAACAGCTGATGACAAAGCCTGGACTGTACGGTGTAGCCCACCCACGTCAGAGTGTATGTCCTCCATGTAGGCAACCACTTGGCCTAATTTCTTGTCATGGTCACTGAAGGCATTGAGCAGGGCGGTCTGGCCCACACAAAGCTGGCACAGGAGCTCTACAGACTCAGCACTGAGGGCAGCAGGGGGGACAGGTGCAGGCTCAGCGGTGCCAGGTGTGAATGTAACTCGTCCCCTCTTACTGACACGGACACGGGCAGCACCAGATGAAGTGGATGGGAGGCTGGGCACTGGCCGCTGTGTGGTAGATGATGTTGCAGACTCCCCATCCCCTGTGCCTGCCAACATGGATGCATCACTGCTGGCATCAGATGATGTAGTACTCTGTGTCTCATGCACGGATTCCTCCTGCATATTACGGTCCCCCTCAGATGCGCTGGTGAGCTCTTTGTCACTGGCCTCCGGTGCAGCTGTGGTGCTACTCTCGCCACCACTGGTTTCCGGCTCCCGTTCCTCCGTGTCCACTGGCGATTCTGCATGAGAGACAGATGCAGGGTTGTGTTAGTGTCATCATCAGGACAAAGCAATCCAATCAATGCAGTACAGGAGATGCCCAAATCAACATGGTGACCACCACACCCTGCAATCACATCGCAGCAACACACTACATAGACCACAACAGTGCCTGTAACCCTGAATATCTGCCATGACTGAGCCATGTTGAGACCACACAGCACAACACCGGGCCCGTGGATGAAGTGCACCAGACACACAACTTGCCCTGCCCACACCTAGGGACATGGTGTGGGGACAACACTCATTGCCACTGACAGACCTTCAGGGAACAGGAGGGGACAACACACACCTATTAGGACATGACAGTCCACAATGCCAAGTAGGCCATACCAAGCACCATGTGGTACTCTGGGGCACCTTGTTGTCAGATGTGTGGGCCTCACCGATCATGGTGCATGCAAAGTGGGCATACATGGAGTCACACTCAGATAGTTGACCCTGCTGTTCACCCCCTAATAGTTTCCCCACTCTATCCCAATCCTGAATGACCATGTAGATCCTAACACATCTGGCTATGAGAAAGCACAGCAGGGAGGGTCAGCTTTGTAAGGCCAGTTTGGCCCAATGCCTGACACTAGCACACATCCCAGCAGCCACTCACATGACACAGCACAGCACCACCTCACGAACATCACATGGGCCAACGCTGCCACAGGCCCTGTACACATGCATCTGCTCCCAGCCAAAGTCACCCTTCCCAAATACTCACCCCTGCCTTGCTGGCGATGCTCCTTCACACGTGCATCCAGCTCCGAATGAGTAACTGCCAATATGCGGCCCATCAGTGGTGTTATGTTGGGCCGTGCCAAACGCCCAGTGCACGGTAGCAGCCCCAATGTCATCTCTGCCACGTTCTTTGCCAGCTGGCTGATGTCATCCCACCTCTTGTGGCAGTGGGTGCGTCGCCGGTTGGATACCCCCAGGGCTCGCACCTTTGCTGCAATGGCCTTCCACACGGCCTTACGCTGGTGTACCTTGAGCTGCAGGTATGGGAGAAAAGAAGGATAAATGACCAGTGACACAGTGTCATGTACCAACATCTATCAGTACAGTAGCAAGAAACAGACTCATGACCTATTGTAATCTCCCTCCATCCCAAACTGGGGGACACCTCACAAGGGCACTCTGCATGGGCCAAACGGATGTGATGCATGCATACATGAGGGCGTAGAGGGTCCCTGATTATCTCACACACATGCAGGATGACTGCACTGAACCCCCTCAGTGGCTTGCAGACATCACCAGTCCCATGCATGTCTGCCTACTACATACATCACATATTTTCTGTGTCTAGAAGCACTGTGTGCATGACTGGGCTGCATTCAGTGAGCATGTCCTGTGAACATATGTGTTTGTAATGTGTATGGCCTCGGGGCACATGGACTCACCAACAAAATAACATCTACAGAAGTGTGTTCGTGTGCAATTATACAGGGCTGAGATGGTGCATATCTTCTTTTCAATGTGAATGAACAGGAGCAAGGACCATGTAAGTTTGGTGATGTGTTCTTGTTTGGGTGGGCGGGCACTGGGCCTAGTCTCTGGGTTCACACTGAGTCGGACAACAGGGGCACACAGAAACAATCACCCGAGCAATTACTGTCTTGGCACCTACATGTCCAACATCATGTAGCTCTGTCTGGCTGACAATGTAACACACTCCACTCACACATACAACTGCAGGCAGACATTGCATGCACACTCCCTTGCCCTGGAAACAGCTTGTTTGTCAGTGTATGACACAACCCCACATCCACAGGCATACACTGCTGCAGCACAACTACATGTTGACACCCCCCTGCCCTACAGCTCCCTTCATGATGACTTACCACTACATTGGGGCCACCATACAGCCTTGGGTACTGTGCCTGCACCTCGTCCACTAGGACCTCCAGCTCCTCGCTTGTGAATGGGCTGGTACAGATCTTTTCTGTCCTTGCCATCCCTGTGGACATGGAACACCTGTGGTTGAAGTGAGTAGTGAGGAGTCCCAGGCAGCAGCAGGAGAGGGTCCCAGGCAGCAGGCACTTGAGGCAGCAGCAGGAGAGGTTCCCAGGCAGCAGGCACTTGAGGCAGCAGCAGGAGAGGGTCCCAGGCAGCAGGCACTTGAGGCAGCAGTAATGAATAAAAAAAGAAAAAAGAAGAAAAGTGAAGAAGCACTTCAATCAGAAAGCTCAATATTTTCAATAGCAAAAGTTATTATTACACATAGTAAAAACCTCTAAAACAGTTACGCTCAAGACAAGGTGCTGGTGTACGAAAAAACATATCACAAACCAGACAAGTGGCAAACAAAAACATTACATGTTACACTAAAGGAACAACATAAACAAAAATAATGTGTCCTTGTATAATTTTGGCCACAAAAGTGTCGACGGCGATTCGACCGCTGTGTTACTACACGGTCATCTTCAGGACTCACATTTCACTTGAGCGTTACAAGTCAGTTTAAAAACCAATCGAACCAAACTTTCATTGATGGTCGTCTACAAGAATTCAAAAGATATATGCCACAGAAGTAATTTGAACAGATCACACTGTGTCGTGGGCAATTAGTTCAGTCTGTCCATGGTGTCAAAAATCCACCGTAATTACCGCCCATTTAATCGGTGGCTCAATCCAAGTTCTCGTGGAGATCGTTCGGGATGTGAATTATGCCCGCTGAGGTCCTGCAAGCGATATAGCCAGCCGATCTATAGACTGATTGTCGCTGGTTCAGGGTTGTCGGACAGCCCTTGTGGTTGCTAATGGCACTTGAGGCAGCAGCAGGAGAGGGTCCCAGGCAGCAGGCTCTGTGAGCAGTGGAAATGTGAGGCTCATTCCCACAGATTTATAGCCCTCTGGGGTCGTTTGTAAGGTGCAAAGCTGCAACAATTGGTTGTCCAGGTCTGCCTCATTCAAAAGCATCAAATGACCGCCTCCGCGGTGGCGGAGCAGCCTTCTGCGATTTTCAAAACTGCATCATGCCACCGCAATCATCTCTCCCATTGGCTCTAGGCAATGCTCCATGGCGGTGATGCACCGCAGGGGCCCGGGGTGCGCTACCGCGATGGTGCATCTTTCAAAGGCATCCAATGACCTCCACCGCGGTGGTGGAGCACGCCTTCCATGATTTTCAAAACTGCATCATGTCACCGGAATCATCGCTCCCATTGGCTGTAGGCAATTCTCCATGGTGGTGATGCACTGCAGGGGCCCGGGGTGCGCTACCGCGATGGTGCATCTTTCAAAGGCATCCAATGACCGCCTCAGCGGTGGCGGAGCACGCCTTCCGCGATTTTCAAAACTGCATCATGCCACCGCAATCATCGGTCCCATTGGCTGTAGGCAATGCCCCATGGCGGTGTTACACCGCCGTGGCCAGTTGGTAGCTACCGCGATTTGGGGCATATGCAATTGCAATGTCCATCGTGAACACTGAATCAGTACACAGCAGCAACATGGTTAAGGGCACATCATTGTGCACACAATGCCATTATTCCATATAATCCACAGGTGGACGCACGTTATGTGTGACACACATTGGTCTGTGGTCCCTGCCATGTCACTTATGCATTTGATGGTTGATGATGCTTGATAGTGTTAAGCTGGTGTCAATAATGTGTAACCAATCAATGTGTTGTAGGTCAGTGCTGACCTTGGCAAGGCTTGTCTCACTGTATGGTGTTGTTGCTTACTTGTGCTTTCATATCAGCTCATTGAAAAACAATGGGGTAAACCCAATAAGTCAACAGGACCTGGGTGATAATATATATATGGAAACAGTTGGTCCTTGACACAGTTTATGAAGACAGAGACAATTAATGTAAGTGTTAATTATTCACACTAGGCAGTCAGATTTAATCTGAACAACAAAAGGAGATGTATTATTAATTAGTACTGCTATTCAATGCAAAAAACCCAACACAACAGTACCATAACAAATTATACTGCAGTTTATTTACATAGTAATAAAATTGGCAATAAGAAATTAGGAAAGGATTGGTGCTCAAGTGATGAAAAGGAAAGTTTTGAGTACAGAATTCAAATTAATTCAATGCAAAGAAGAAGAAAAACAATTTACATTGCACATATATTAAGCCTACCCATACAAAGTATATACACACTATTATACAAGGGGAAAGGGGAGCACCTGTAAGGTAAGTATAAATATTTTGTAATTACTAAAAGGTTCAATATTACCAAAAATTAATTAAATAAAAGAGGGGTGTTGGGTACTTTACCACGGAAGGAACGTGGCGGTGTCGCAAGGCCAGATCAGTTGGGCGGTACACCTGCACAAAAATAAGCAAAAAGGGGGGGAGGGAGACAGGTGCTCCCCTTTCCCCAGTCCCCCACCTGTCCTGAAGAAGACCCGTAGCAGAGGTCGCGAATTTCCCGTATTGCGCCAGGGTCGAAACGTCGACGATTATGCCCCCTTTTTAATTTTAAGCCTATACCATCTTCCCAGTCCCCTTGTATAATAGTGTGTATATACTTTGTATGGGTAGGCTTAATATATGTGCAATGTAAATTGTTTTTCTTCTTCTTTGCATTGAATTAATTTGAATTCTGTACTCAAAACTTTCCTTTTCATCACTTGAGCACCAATCCTTTCCTAATTTCTTATTGCCAATTTTATTACTATGTAAATAAACTGCAGTATAATTTGTTATGGTACTGTTGTGTTGGGTTTTTTGCATTGAATAGCAGTACTAATTAATAATACATCTCCTTTTGTTGTTCAGATTAAATCTGACTGCCTAGTGTGAATAATTAACACTTACATTAATTGTCTCTGTCTTCATAAACTGTGTCAAGGACCAACTGTTTCCATATATTCATATCAGCTCATGCACACAAGTGACAGTTTTCCAGTTACTCTGATCATAGGGTTGTGGATGTGTGCCTAGTTCACATGATGCATTGAGGTGTGACAGGTACAGCAGATGGGCATGAGACAGTCATGGTCATTTTACACACATTGGTGGATGATACTGTACAAGGCGTGCACATGTGAAATGTGGGGTTCAGTATGTGTGCATTCCCATTGACCTATGTGTTGTATGCAGCACTTGTGTATTGTAAATGGAGAGGTGTGCCCTCTGTGTGTCTCAAATGTCCACCCATGTAACCTGGTGTGCCACGCATCTCTCATGGCAGTGTTTGTTTTTCGGTCACATCCTTAACGGGATGTGCTGTGGCCATCTCATGATGGTTGTCATTGACATGTGTCCATTTAAATCTCAACTAGGAGGGGCCTAATCTCATACGTCACCGTGCTGGATGACATGGAGGATATAGCGATCATATGAAAATTCCGCCTCGACAGACCGACCCTGAAGACCCTTTGTGATCTGTTGGAGCCCCACCTGCAACCTCGTCGCCACTACCCAACAGCATTCACACCCACATACAAAGTGATGGCAGCCCTCCACTTTTTTGGAACTGGTACCTTCCAGGAGACCATGGCCAACGCTGCAGGGATGTCACAACCCCTGTTCAGCCTGGTGCTGAGGGATTTTCTTGCAGCCATGATGATATATAAGGATCGATACATGAATTTCCCCAGGGGAGCTGAATTGGCCGGTGTGAAGGGTGACTTATATCCCCTTGGGCACATCCCCCATGTTGTTGTTGCCATCGATTGCACCCATGTCGGTCTGGTGCCACCACATGCGAGTGAGCACATTTTTAGAAATCGTAAACATTATCATTCAATCAATGTGCAGGTGATGTTCCTTGCGGACATGACCATGTCACATGTGTGTGCAAGATTCCCCGGCTCAGCCCATGACTCGTACATCCTGAGGAACATCATGGTGCCCCGAATGATGGCAAATCTGCTTCACGAGCGTGCTTGGATTGTGGGTGAGTATTCCGAGTGATATGGCGTGCTGTGTGTGTGACCTGCTGCCCTCTGCCTGTGAAACATTGCAACGTGTGTTTGTCATTCACAGGTGAGTCTGCTTATCCCAGCCGTCCATGGAAGCTGAGCCCACTACGGAATCCCAGGACCCCGGCGGACGTTAGGTACAATGAGGCCCATGGCAGGACCCGACGTGTCATTGAACGGAATTTTGGCCTGCTCAAGTCAAGATTCCGCTGCCATGACAGGACTGGAGGTGCACTGTCATACTCACCTGGGAAGGTCTGCAAGATCATTGTGGCATGCTGTATGCTCCACAACATGGCCATTCACAAGGGGATTCCCCTGCTCCTGGATGATGGTGAGGACCCAAGGCCACCGCCTGTTCAGGGCCCTGAGTCCAGTGATGAGGACAGTGGAGAGGAGGAAGGAGTTGACATGCGTCATCAGCTCATCACCCGCTACTTCACTTGAAGGTGGGTGACGAGGTACGACTTGTACATTGTCTGGTGTGTTTGCTGTTGTTGTGAAGGGCTATGTGCGAATGGTACAGACAGGCACATGTTGAGTCACCTTTGTGTGGAAATGTGGCAGTGACATTTCACATGTGAACGTATACAGAACTCTGTTTGTTGACACTTGTTGCACATTGTTTTGTCTGCCTGTAGACTTATGTGGATGTTTGGTGTAGTGTTATGTCTGTGATGCCACACTAACGCCAGTCTCTATTGTTCTGTTGTGTCTCCCTAGGTGCCTCGAAATTATCCAGGCCTACATACTGTACATCTTTTGGATACATCATGGACATTTTCAACACTGTAAATATTGCACTAAAGACAAAGCTGCACCAATTGAAGTGTGTAAGGTATTTTATTTATAAAGTTGACATGTGAGGGGTGCAGGCATATTCACATGAAGGTGGTGATGGAGCAGTGAGTTGACAGTCATGATAAATGAGATGCAAGAGTAGACACCACATGGATGTGGTGACCCAGTCCAACAGACAGGTGCCATTCACAAGGCAGTGTGGGGAAGGACAGTCCAAACAGTCAATGCAGTGGGGAAGAGGGTTGACATCAGGGCTGGTTCCGTGACTGGTGTGTGGCTGGTGCTTTGCCTCCAGAGACTCCTAGGCTATTCTTTGGATCCCCCTTGATCGCTTTGGCAGGGGGGGCCTGCTGCATGGCCAGCGGCGTGTGAGGACTCACAATTCTCTGTGGCCGCAGGGGAAGATGGTGCACTTTCATCCTGCAGCACAACAAAGGGGGCGGAGGTGTTGTTTGGGACCCAGGCCTGTCCCTCAGTAACGCCACTTGCTGGGCCATGAGGTCCACCATTTGTCCAATCCATGTGTCGATGGACCTCATCAGCAGGATGAGCTCACGTAATAGTTTGTCAGACCGGCCACTTTGTCCCTGGACCTGTTCATATACCCTGATGACTCTGGTGAAGTGGTTCAGGGATGGTGTGCCAACCTCCTGAGGTCTGGAGGTGTCCCTGGCCCTCCCACCTGCCCTGCTGCCACGGACCTGTTGCCTTGCCTCTGTGGGTCCCCATACACTCTCTCTGCCCTCCACAGTTGTTGGTGTGGCCTGGTCATCCCCTGGGACAGGTAGGTGGTGGCAGAGGTGGCAACGGTGAAGGCACAGGCCGTGACTGCAGGGTCTGCTGTGCTGTTGTTGTTGCAGCAGACGTGGTGGTGGGGAGGATGGGGGCCTGGGACCTGTTGGTTCCTGGCATACCAGATGGGCCGGCCTGGAGCTCATCATCCAAACTATCCTGGGAGTCAACATCCGAGAGTCCATGTACCGGAGGTGGAGACTGGCTCTGCTGGTCGTTGTTGTCCTCAGCAGTGAGTTCTTCATCACCTGTGGATTAGATGGGGAATGATCAGTATTGGGCACTGTGCAAGTATTCTGTTAGCTGCGTGTCATCGACTGTCTGTACACTACACAATTGAGAGAGCTTCACTATTATTATTAAGTGCACTACTGGGCGTAATTACATGGTGCAGAGGAACATAAATTACTCGTACATGTCAGGTATCGATGCATTGCATGCAATTGGTGCTGTGTGTAGTGATGCAGGTCTCCCGCCCACAAACAGCGAGCCCAGTGAAGATGGCTACCTACCTGTAAGTTTGTTTGGTGTACTGCAATGGCTTCCAAGTGTTTCTGGGTGGTGTGGGGGGAGGGTCCCATCCTGCTCAGGTGTGGGACAGGGGGCATGGTGGGAGTCGTGGTACTTGCCTCCCACCCCCAAGCAGCCAGAACAGGGAAGATGGCTACCTACCTGTAAGTTTGTATGGTTTACTACATTAGCTTCCAAGGGCTTCTGGGTGGTGTGAGGGGAGGGCTCCATGCTGCTCAGGTGTGGGACAGGGAGCATGGTGGGAGTCATGGTACAGGCCTCCCACCCCCAAACAAGCCTCCCAAGCAAGATGGCTACCTACCTGTTAGGTGAGGGTGAATCGTGCAATGGCTGACACATGCTCCTGGGTGGGGGAGGGCTCTATCTTGCTCAGGTGTGTAACAGGGGGCATGGTGGGAGTAGGAGTGCAGGCTTCCCTCCCCCAAACACCCTCACTGTGAAGATGGCTACCTACTTGTAAGTTTGTTTGATGAACAGTGCAATGGCTGACACATGCTCCTGGGTGGGGGAGTGCTCCATGCTGCTGGGGTGTGGGACAGGGGGCATGGTGGGAGTCATAGTACAGGCCTCCCACCCCCAAGCAAGCCTCCCAAGCAAGATGGCTAGCTACCTGTTAGGTGAGGTTGAACAATGCAATGGTGTTTGGGTTGTGCATGGAAGTACTTATCAGTGTTGGTTGCCATTTGTTTGTACCTACCAGCCTCCATTCCCCCGGATACTCCTGTGAGACTCTCAGGATGCAGTATGGCAAGCACCTTCTCCTCCCATGGTGTGAATGTTTTCTGTGGGATGGGAGGGCCACTGCCAGTCCGGTTAGCCAGCTCCAAGTTCTTGCTCTTCCTCTCTTTGACAGCCCTCTTCAGATCATGCCACCGCTTCATGATCTCCTTCTTGGATCGCGGGGTGGTCCCTACTGCATTGACCCTTTCCCAAATTTGTGTCCTTGTGGCTAATGGTGTCTGTTGGACCAGGCTATCAAACAGTTGTGGTTCCACTCTCACTATCTCATTTACCATGACTGTCAAATCACTCTCTGTGAATTTGGGAATTTTCTATGCTGCCATGGTGCGTGGTGTTTGAAGTGTTTGTGTGTGCATGGGTATGTGTGGTGGGTGTGGTGTTGATGTGTGAGGTGTGTTGTGTGCTGGGGGAATGTTGGTGCTGGTGTGATGGTGGTAGTGATGGTAGTAGTGGTGGTAGTGGTGGGGTGTGTGCTGTGTTCTTTTGTCTCTCCTGTCAGATCTGGTGTATGCCCTTCTCTTCTTGAGTGTTGCAAAGGATTGTGGTCAGTAAAGGGGCTGTTTTTATACTCAGCTGTGTGGGTGTGTCCAAATGAGATTTTGCTGTCAGGTGTGTTGTGGGTGTTGTCTTGGGAATTGTATGGTTTTTTTGGCATTTGTTTTTTCATTGGTATGTGTTTTGTGTATTTGGAGGGCATGGCTACTTTGATTTGTGCAAAGTTTGGCATCGTTGCGGTGTTTTAGCATTGTCCTCCATGTTTTTCATGTACCGTCCGCTGTGGTGGCTATGCTGCAGCTCTTCCGATGTCTCTCCCATTCACTCCTGTGTGCGACCGCGGCGGTCGGAAACAGCGGATCGTACCGCGGGACCATCGGGGATATACTAATTTCCAGAGCGGTGTCTCCGCTTTGCTTGCGGTGGGTTTTAGCTTTTCCGCAGCGTTTCCGACTACCGCGGTCGGTTTTTGGACGTCACCACCCGCGTTGGGCGGTTATGGTTTGCCCGCTACTGCCTCGGTCAGTCTTTTTTGGTGGTTGTTCCTAATTTGACTGCCGATTTATCCACAGGCCCGGCGGGCAGTTGTTTCCCGCCTCCATTGCGGTCGGTGTGGTTTTCCGCCCGCTATCCTAATGGGGCCCGATGCCACTCAACGCCCCTTCACTCTATGACACTCTACTGCACTCTACGCCACTCCAGGCCACACCAGTTCACTCAATGCCACTCCATGCCACTGCATTCTACCCTTCCCTATTCCACTCTGCACCACTCTACACCACTCCACTCTATGAAACGATACTCTCCAGCACTCCACTCCATGGCACATTACTCCAGCCCACATAACTCTAATCTATACCACTTTACCTCACTCCACTCTCTGTCAGTCTACTACTCGTCACTACAGTCTAAACTGCTGCACTCAACAATACCCCACTCTACCACACTTTACTCCAATCTACGCAGCTCTTCTATGCCATCCACCCCACTCAACGTTCTACACTCAACCTACCACTCCACTTTAAGACATTCCACTCTGAACTATTCCACTCTATCCTACTCCACACTTCTCCACTCAACTTCATTCTGCTCTACGACACAATACTCCAATCTACACCACTCCACTTTATGCCTCTCCACTCTACTCCACTCTTCGCCACGCCATTTCGCCATTTTATGCCACTCTACAACACACAATGCCACTCTATCCCACTTCACTCTACAACACTCTAAGCCACTCCACTCTATACCACTCCGATCTATGACACTCTACTTCACTCTATGCTACTTCACTCTACAACACTACTCGGTTCTATGCCACTCCACTCTACACCACTCTACTGCAGTCCACTGTTCACTGACAGAATACCGATGTCACAAACATCGATGTTCTAAATATCGAGTTAAAAATATCGACTACAAAAATATCGACTCCCATACCATAACAGGTAAGTACAAACATATTGACTCAAAAATATCGAGGTAAAAAAACTATAGATGTGAAAATATAGATATAAAAATATATATAAAATAAAATATTATATACGAAATATATTAAATATTAATATTATTTGTAACACATTAATTACATTGAATATACATTTTAACTAAATATAATAAATAAACTTCATTTAAACAAATAAACACACAAACATAATGATTTATACATAGACATATATTTACTAAAAAATAAATTATTAACTATTACCTTTATTTAATTCTTAAACTTTAAAACTATATACAAATAAAATATATGTATATATCAATACATTTAAATGAAATAAAAATATTCTATAATACATTAAAACATTAAACTATTTAAAAAATGCAAACTAACCTTTCCCAATACAATAAATACAACAGTAGGGAAAGTGTTGGATAGGGAAATAATTAAATGTACTATTCCAACTCCAGTGAATGCAAAATCAGGGAAAGTGTTGGATACCGGAGGGGTAAAAATTACTATTCCCACTTTAGTGATAGCAACAGTAGGGAAAGTGTTGGATAGCGGAGGGGAAAACAATACTATTCCCACTCCAAAGAGTGAAATAGTATGGAAAGTGTTGGATAGCGGTGGGGTAAAAACTACTATTCCCACTTCAAAGAGTGCAACAATAGGGAAAGTGTTGGGTAGCAGAGGGGTAAACATTTCTATTCCCACCCCAGTAAGTGCAAAAGTAGGGTAAGTGTTGGATAGCGGAGGAATTACATTTACTATTCCAACTCCAGTGATTGCAACTGTAGGAAAAATGTTGGATAGCGGTGGGGTAAAAATTACTATTCCGACTTTAGTGATAGCAACAATAGGGAAAGTGTTGGATAGCGGAGGGGCCAAAATGACTATTCCCACTCCTGTGAGTGAGTGAAACATTAGGGAAACTGTTGGATAGATGAGAAACAACAATTACTAATAACACTTAAACAGTTGAAAAAAAACCAAAAAATATTACAAGTTTAAAAAAACCAATATTTAAAAAATATAAATGTAAAACTTTTAAACACATAAAAGAACACATATAATATTAATTACATATAGGAAAAACCTACAAATAATATATTAAATAAATTAATAAATACATTTATAAACAAAAATGATTTAAAAGTAGCAAATAACACTTTTTTTATTTAAAACATAAATGTATTTATTTTATTACATGCTCTATAATACTTCAATAACAAAACATTTCAACATTTTTAATTACATTGATTTCCATAGATAACATAATTATTAATAAGTTAAAAAACTTCTTATTAATAAAAAATTAACATTGAGTACACAAGCTTTAACACTCTAATATCCGCAAAACACACACCTAAATTAAACTATAACATTATAAAACACAATTATATATCATTTTTTAAAGAAAAAAAACTATTACTATTAACAACTAATAATTAAATAACAACATTTTATTTAAAACCCACCCTTTAACCCATGGGTACTCACAAACTTTCTATTGGGGCCAAATTTACAGTGTGGTTTGTGGCCGAGGGCCGCAACGGTGGGGGCGGGTTCAGTGGAGGACGGGGCGGAGTTAGAGCAAAAATAAAACTGTGACGGATAACTGACATAATATCGAAAATCAAAAATTCGACATACAAATATACAGAGTACTAAATATCGATAACAAAAAAAATCGAAGTTCTATATTTAATTAAAAAACAACAAAAAGATCGACTACATAATATCGTAAAAAAAACACATCGACCACACAAAAATCGTAAAGATAAATATCAAAAAACAAAATATCGACAGTTTTAAATAAACATAGCACAAAACAAAAATATCGATACCCAAAATATAGACATCAACATTATTGACATGAAAAAATATCGACAACTGAAAAATGCAAATAAACTATTTTTACCACACTAAAATTAAAAAAATAAACATATACACTCATAAAACATTTAACATATATAACAAACATTACTAAAACAATTGATTCTAAATAAATAAAATAAAAATACTAAACAAGCGAAAACATATAAAACAAATGCACTAAACATCCACAATACTTAAAATACATAATATACTTTAAAAAAAATTATAACCTCATAATATCCAACATCAAATAACAAAAAAAACTGTAAATATACATATTAACATTTCACATTCAAATTAAATAATTAGCAAACTAAAACAAAATTCAAACTAACCAATAGAAACACATTTAACAATATGTAACTAATAACGAACAACAACTAATTAAATACTCAATATGTTAAGAACTAAACTGAAAACTCTAAACCTTCTAAAAAATTTCAGCAAGGACGAACTCTGCCAGATTCTACACAACTTGAAAGACTCATCTAACACAAAGCCAACTACAGATAACAAAAAGTAAGTAAATAATGTGGAGTAGTGTGGCTCACTGGTTAGAGGCAGCCGACCCGAGAGCAGAAGTCGGCCCGGGACCAGGGTTCGATTCCCGACGCGGCAGGGTCGTGGACCTTGGTCAGCGGACTTGATAATTCTCGCTACGGTGCTTACTCTAATCAGGGATCACACTCGGCAACTCTGGGCATTAGCTTGCCTAATCTCCACACCGGCCCCACCAATTCCGGGGATGCCTGGCTTCACCTTGGGGACTCCCAGCAAGGACCATCCCACAGGAAAAGCCAGGACGGGTTCCCCAGAGTTATACAGCGCCGGGACGCCCCGTTGCTGGGGCAGCTGTGCGCTTTACAAGTATACTACACACACACATAATCCATTAATCCATAATCCAGTGGCCAACATTCTTTTGCGAGTTCCAACTAACCCGCTATGCTCCACACATAATACCGGTCCAGTAAAAATCACCAAGGATCCTACCCCCATAGGAAGCAAACATCTACTATGTAATGTGCGCTCATTATCAAAGCATGCATCACAGGTGTGGGATCTGATATCTACAGAGAAGCCTGATCTCTGCTTCTTAACAGAGACCTGGCTCAAGCCCCATTCAATCTCAGCTATCACTCTGGCCATCCCGATGGGCTATAAGGTCTCTAGACTGGACCGCCCACATAAAATAGGTGGTGGAATAGCCATTGTTTATAGGGAGGAATTAATTGTCACAATATTGGAGGAAATCAGCACCCCCCTCATGGAGCTAATGATATTCAAACTTAGCTCCGCTTCTGGGGAGAATAGAAGGGGTGCGGTTTTATATCGACCCCCAGGTTCAAGCGTGGATTTTTCGATCTCACTTATGGAGGTTCTTGCGCCGTTTATCCTAAATGACCAGAACTTCCTATTAGTGGGAGACTTCAACTTCCACAGTGAATTAGAGACATGCTTGGAGGCCAGAACACTTCTTACGGATATGGAACATATAGGTCTTAAAAAGATGAATCAGGGACCCACACATGAGGCAGGTCACACGTTGGATCTGGTGTTCTCCAACTCAACTTTAAATATGTGTACACCCTCCATTCAAGTAGAATGGACAGATCATTCTATTTTAAAATTCTACACTAAGCCCATGGGTAAATCAAATGTAACGACCGCCTTAGCGACCAAGAGAAGACCTTGGCACAAACTAACACAGGACACCTTCCGAGAAGCTTATCAAGCCCCTATGATTAATGAGCATGAGGGAATGATGTCAACTGAGCTCAATCGGTTTGTAAATGTTGTAAATGAAGCGATTGATGGCAGCATTCCGCTGAAAGTGTATAAACCCCGCCAAGCGGCCAGACAAGAAGTCTGGTACTCTGAAGACCTGAGACACATGAAACAAAAGTCCAGGAAACTGGAAAAAGTGTGGAGACTATCCCGGAGCCAGGAGGATAAACAATGTCATTTAACATCCCTTAGATCCTATCACAAAGCCATAAGGACGGCCCGAAAAAGCCACATTGCTATGCAACTTGCAGAGGCTGGGAAGGACTCTAAAGTTCTTTTCCAAATCCTGCAAACTTTTACCAAGCCTGTAGCATGCGAGACGGTGGAGGTTGCCTCACAAGAATTATGTGATGGGATCTCGCACTTCTTCATGAACAAAATCGATTTGATCTATGCAAAGATACTGGCCGCTAAACCGACTAAGGTAGTCGATCTTAATACCCCCCTTCACAATAGTCCGCAGCGGAACACACAGGCCACTCAATTAAAATACTTCCCTCCCATTTCCTTAGAGGAAGTTATCGCCCTTACAAAAATGATTAAGAGCGGCAGTCCGCAGGACACTGTTCCCGCCCGTATCATGCCCATGTTGGCCGAGACCCTTGGTCCTGATGTCCAGAGGCTAATTAATCTATCATTAAGTACGGGAGAAGTCCCGAGAGATTGGAAACGGGCACTGGTAAGACCGCTGAGGAAAAATACCACCATTCCTTGGATGGATCTTGCCAACCTACGTCCCATCTCTCTTCTCCCTTTTATGGGCAAGATGATAGAGAAATTTGTTAACGGACATCTGTCCAG